>NC_071396.1:38096323-38431167 GCF_022682495.2 Desmodus rotundus
CCCTGAGAGGCAGCAGGAGGGTCCCTGTGCCCCGTGACAGGAAGTGGACCGTCCCCACTCAGGGCACCTGCGCGGCTGCACGGCTCCCGCACCTCCCAACGACGCCCCGGGTTCGGGTCAGCTCCTCCCAACACGCGGACGCGGAGAGGCGCGGGTGGGTCGCGGCCTGACGCCCTGAGGCGGACAACTCCAGGGCCTCTCCCGGCCCCCAGCCCGTCCCCGCCGCCCGCGCAATCGAGCGCGGCCATGGCGACCCCGGTGCCGCCGTCCCCTCAACTCCCCGCACCCCCTCACCCCCGCGGCGACCTGGCTGCGAAGGGGCAGCGGCCTCGCGTGGCGGCCGCCGGCCCCCGGCCGGGGGTCTTTGTCCTGGCCACCCCAGTCCCAGGTCCCCCCGGCCCGGCCCGGCCGCCGCACCGTGATGTTGCAGTGCAGCGTGAGCACCGAGGCCGCGCTGCTCGGGGGCCGCACCAGGAACTGGCAGTGCAGCTCGTCCAGCTTCCAGCTGACGATGCGGAACCGCTCGTGGTTCTTGTCGAAGATGGACGCCAGGAACTTCAGCTCAGCCTTGAGCCCCGAAACCGACATCCTCCCCTCATCTCCGGCGGGGAGCCGGGCCCGCGCCGCCTTCACGGCCGGAAGAGGCTGAGGGCAGCCGGCCGGGCAGCGGCTCTTTGTAACCGACGCGGCCGGCAGGAGGCGGCAGCCCGAGGCCGAAGAGGGCTACACGACACCACCCTGCCACCGGCAGAGGCCGCCCGCCCCACCCCGGCCCCGCCCCCACCCCAAGCCACGCCCCCGAGGCCAGCGCGCCCTCCCCGTTCTGCCGTGCTCTACCCGCTCTACAGTGGCAACTACTAGTTCGCATCAGGTCACGCTCCCCTCATCCGCGGCCCCGCTAGCCCCGCATTCATTCCCTTCCTCCTGTGGAGCCTTTGCCCTGGATCCCACGCCGGCCACAGCGCTCTCACGTCCGTGGGGCCGCCTCGCTGACCACGCCTTTTAAAGTACCACACAGTCACCCTGAATCACATCAGCACCTACCACTGTCTGACCTTCTTTCCTCCTCATTTGTTCATTGTCTCTGCCCAACACCAAGGTCTTATTCAGAGCCGCAACCCCAGGACCTAGAACAAGGCCTTTACTATGTTGGCACCCAGCAGGACTGAATGGACGCTCCTGTCCGGAACCCCAGCACGGACGCCGCCCCTGGCACATCCTAGGGGCTCCACAAATGGATCAGTGCGAGGGAAGGACCTTTTGCTGGGTTTAATAATGCTCTGCAGTACCATTTTGAAATTCTCAATAATTTTTCAACAGGGGGCCCTGCACTTTCCTTTCACACTGGTCCTGACTAGAGGTACCTAGCCCTCCCTAGCCCCTCAACATCTCTGGCTTCAGGATGTCCCAGTGGTCTCTAGTCTACTGGTCCCTTAGCTGACAAAATACAGAACAACACAGGAGATACGAAGCCCACTGAGTGAGGAACCTTTTCAATGCTTTTATTTGTATTTACTTCTGAGATATCACCTTCTAGTGCTTCTTAGCCTTACAGGGGGTCACAGACCCCTTTGAGAATCTAATAAAAACTATGATCTGTCTTCCTCAGGAAAGTACTTCCACATGTAAAGTGTATTTATGGGGGTTCATGGGCCTGGCCCTAGAGATACCACTGCAAACTGGGACTGGGCCTGAGAGCTCCAGCCCAGAGCTCTCAGAGAGAAATAACTGGGATACTGTACTGGCATTAGTGCTGAGGTAGGCACAGGAGTGGCCAGCTGCTTTCTTTTGCCTTCACTCCCACTTTGGGACCCTAAGAGGCATGGAAGTCACAGACAAGGATTTCAGACAAAGGAGAACAACCTGTTCAAAATTTGGTATGATTGGCAAATAAAATGCCTTGAACCAGTTATTTCATCTCAGCTTTGTTTTATCTCTAAATTACTAGGAGAAAATCAAGAGCTCTATAAATTGTGAGTGCTTTTACTAGTTATATCTCAGAAATAAATGAATATTTCACAATCATTTTTAGTATCTGCTGTGAGTCAAGCCCTAAGAGGGCCCGAAAGATAAATACTTAGAGTCCTTGAATTTAAGAAACTTAAAGTCAAGAACCAAGATGGCAGCGTAGGTAGACACACTGTGCCTCCTCGCACAACCAGAACTGACAGAAAATCGAACGGCAAGGAGGGGTGGAGACAGGCACTGGGGCAGAGAGGACTCGCATGGCTGTGGCGGGACTGAGACTGGCGGAGTGTGGAATGAACAGGGCAGGCAGTCTGACCACTAGCAGACCCTGCGACCCCACATTCGGGCACAGATAAACCGAGAGGGCTGGACTCAGAGTGGTGGAGAATGGGGCAGGCAGAGCTGCGGGTAGTACCCCTCGGCCCCACACTCGCGCACAGATAAACCAGGACGAAGGGTGGGGAGCAAAGCAGACTGCATAACCCAGGGCTCCAGTGCGGGGAAATAACGCCTCAAACCTCTGATTGAAAGAGTCCGTGGGGGTAGGGGCGGCAGCAGGAGAGACTCCCAGCCTCACAGGAGAGGTCGTTGGAGAGACCCATAGGGGCCTAGAGCGTGCACAAGCCCACCCACTGGGGAATCAGCACCAGAGGGACCCAGTTTGATTGTGGGTATCGGAGTGAAAGACTGAAATCCAGAGGAGAGTGAGGCAGGCGCCATTGCTCCCTCTCGGCCCCTCCCCCACCTACAGCGTCACAGCACAGCTACCAGCGTTACCCCGCCCCGGTGAGCACCTAAGGCTCCACCCCTTTACGCGCCAATTGGTGCTCCAAGACAAAAAAAAAAGGCCCAAATGACAGAACACTTCAAAGCTCCAGAAAAAATACAACTAAGCAATGAAGAGATAGCCAACCTATCGGATGCACAGTTCAAAACACTGGTAATCAGGAAGCTCACAGAACTGGTTGAATTTGGTCACAAATTAGATGAAAAAATGAAGGCTATGCTAAGAGAAACAAAGGAAAATGTACAGGGAACCAATAGTGATGGGAAGGAAACTGGGACTCAAATCAATGGTGTGGACCAGAAGGAAGAATGAAACATCCAACCAGAAAAGAATGAAGAAACAAGAATTCAAAAAAATGAGGAGAGGCTTAGGAACCTCCAGGACATCTTTAAACGTTCCAACATCCAAATTATAGGGGTGCCAGAAGGAGAAGAAGGAAGAACAAAAAATTGAAAACTTATTTGAACAAATAATGGAGAACTTCTCCAATCTGGCAAAGGAAATAGACTTCCAGGAAGTCCAGGAAGCTCAGAGAGTCCCAAAGAAGCTGGACCCAAGGAGGAACACACCAAGGCACATCATAATTACATTACCCAAGATGAAACAGAAGGAGAGAATCTTAGAAGCAGCAAGAGCAAAGGGCACAGTGATCTACAAAGGAGTTCCCATAAGACTGTCAGCTGATTTCTCAAAAGAGACCTTACAGGCAAGAAGGGACTGGAAAGAAGTATTTGAAGTCATGAAAGGCAAGGACCTACATCCAAGATTGCTCTATCCAGCAAAGCCATAATTTAGAATGGAAGGGCAGATAAAATGCTTCCCAGATAAGGTCAAGTTAAAGGGGTTCATCATCACCAAGCCCTTATTATATGAAACGTTAAAGGGACTTATCTAAGAAAAAGAAGACAAAAAATATGAACAGTAAAAATGACAGCAAACTCAGTTATTAACAACCACACCTAAAACCAAAACAAAAGCAAACTAAGCAAACAACTAAAACAGGAACAGAACCACAGAAATGGAGATCACATGGAGGGTTATCAACAGGGGAGTCAGTGGGGGAAGGAGGGGAAAGGTACAGAGAATAAGTAGCATAAATGGTAGGTAGAAAATAGACAGGGGGAGGGTAAGAATAGTATAGGAAATGTAGAAGCCAAAGAACTTATATGTATGACCCATGGACATGAACTATAGGGGGGGGGGATGTGGGAGGGAGGGGGTGGGCAGGATGGAGTGAGGGGGGAAATGGGACAACTGTAATAGCATAATCAATAAATGTATTTTTTAAAAAGAAAGAAAAAAGAAAATAAGGAAGCGTATTACTTCTCATCCTAGAAAGTCCACACAGGGAAGACTCCAGGACTGGCCGATGGGAGAGCTTCACTAAAGTCCTCCCGAACCTTCCCATCTCCTTTGTCAGGAGGAGAGCTGGTAGCTGTAGCTGTTCCCGTGGGTCACATCCAAACACGGTTCTATCCAGAGTCAAAAAGGACTATTTCTTCTATGTGTCCTTCGGAGACATGAGGACCTGTCCAAGAATCTCCCCAACAGATTTCCCTTCTGTGTCATTGGCCAGAAAAGTCTCACATGCCCACCCGTCAACCAATCACAGGTCAATGGACAGGACCACTCATTCAACTCCCGTCATCTGGGATGGAATAGACATTGGGGAGTCGACCACAGTGTCTGCTACAGACACATCAGATAACACGTGACAAGGTGCTCAAAGGACTGAGCTTCTACCTATCAGAGGAGGAAGAAGTTCATTCCAGAAATTGCCTGCACAGAAGTATGGCTATGTCCAGAGAGCATCCAAGAGCCCGGTTGATTATACAGCAGTACAGCAGGGCCCACGAAGAAGCTAAAACTGAGATGTTATTGGGGACCTGATGTTGGAGGCCTGAAACACCACGCCAGGGGCTACAGTCTCATTCAGTGGGAATAATCACTTTTAAGAAGGTTAATCTGGCACTGGTGTACAAAATGGATAACAGTGGGTTTAAAACTGTGAAGTCGCCACCAAGAAGAGGCAGGAAACCCAGACTCTAGGTTGAGCCTGCTATTAATTCAAGGGGGCGAGTTGCACGAAGCTTGAATAGTGAGACATACTGATGTGAGGGAAGTGGCCGTGGGCGACTTCTATAGTTGAAAGGACTATACCGGTTCTAGGGATATATCTCGCATATAACTGCCATATCTGACATATATGTGACATATACCGGCTAGATCTGAGAGTTGATGCAGGGATGGGCAGAGACAGAGACAGAGAGAGACCTCGTACTGAATGAATGACCTTGATTCCAGCCAGACCAGGTTGGGGAGGGACAAGACAGATAAATCCAGAAATCAGACGACCAGGAAGCACTGGTGAAAACTGGTTGAAAACTTTGACCTTGGAGTCCTGCCAGGCTGCACGTGAATGACCGTGAGAATAGCACAGGTGAGAGTCTACAAGCCCGCACGAAGAGAGAGCAACTTCGGCATGAAAGAAGGAGTGGGAGAAATCATGACTGGTATGAAAGAACTTTGAACTTCAAGAACTTGAATGTAGACTAATTGCCAGGGATGGCATATTTCCCACTATCCCGCTCCAACACCTGCTGTGGGGCCGCTCTCAAAGGCCATCTCTTTTCCCAAGCTCTCCCTAGACCCCCAAGTTGAATGTAACATCTCCTTTCCTCCAGGTGCCCAGTACCTCACCTGTGCCAGCACCTATTTCTTTGGTTTTGCCTTGCTTATGACTAGGTGATTTCCTACTTATCTCCTCTTCTATATTACCAACTTCTTGTATCACTCGCCTTCCTGTCTGTAGCGGGAAGCCCATCCTTGGGACACAGACGGTACCAGTGACCCCTGCGCGAACACCGTGTACCAGCGTGAGTGCCCTCTGTTACAGAGGCCGCAAGGAAACTGTGAGAGAGCTGATGTAGCCTCACCAACACCTCAGAAAAGCCAAGAGGACCGCTCCCAGTCTGAGGCGTGCTCACGTGAGCAGGGGCCACGTACGCCCAGGTGACCACAGGGCTCCCTACAAGGCACAGGAAGCAGAGTCCATCCTGTTGAAGCCAACAAGTGACTCATTATTCTGCGTCAGCCGACTCAGCCAGAAACTGGTCTGAGGTAAAATTTTCACAGGTTCGGACTCTGGCTTAGAATCAACCCCCTATCTTTGATTTTAGATTCAGTGACCAGCTAAATCATTACACTGTTGCCTTGGTATTGGACTTCCAGACCAAGGAGCAAACACGTGGACATTCTATGAATTTGTGGTCAAAAGGCTCAGGAACCGACTCCAGCTTCCCTGCTCCATGGAAGTGAGGCCAGTCACACCCCCAGTCTTGATTTCTGTGTGTGTTACACAATGTTCAAATTTCCATTATTCAAACACTTACGTTGTTTGAACTACGTGCCAGGCAGTTTGCCAGCTCTAAAAGGAAGAAAGTGTCAAGAAACGTATAGGGGTGAACGCAGTGTTAGCACCACAAAGACCAGAAAGTGTGGACATAGGAAGGCAAGCAGCGCTTTTCTTTTGGAATGGGAGGGAGGAATGGGGGTGGGAGAAATACTGTGTCTCCATGGAGGGGAAGGTATTGGCATTTGGGGGTCATGGTGGCGAGAAAGGGACTTGCTCTGGCTTCCTATTCCTGGCAACATTGTGGTGGGAACAGCATTCACTCCCCCTGAGACCCAGCCTCGCCATATGCCTGGAGATGTCAGCCCAGCTGCCCCGAATGCCAGTACCCTCTCCTTCCTCCCACGGGTCTGTCTCCCTCACGCAGCCCCCACCGCCCTGCAGGCCGAAGGGAACTATGATCTGTGGCCCCAGCACCCCAAGCAGAGTATAGAAGGGTAAGTTCAAAACTGAGAAACAACAGCCTAAGAATCAGCATGGAACTGAAAAGCAAAGGCGCTCTGTGTTGTCAGGTGCATGCTACTTCCTGCGACGGATGGATAATCGCTGTGGTTGTTCCCTTTGTGCTTTTTCTTCCCGGACTGTCCTCTCTTCCTAGGCTATCTCCTCCATAGCTTCAAGTGTGGTCTCTATGATATCACCCCACGTTTCTATTTCCATGGCAGGCCACCCTTCTGCACGGCAGGCCTATTCACCCAACTGTATCTTCTCCCCTGCTCTCCAGGCCTGTCACATTTGACGTGTCCAAACTCACTCTTTCCCCAGAGCCAGCTCCTCCTCCACCTCCCCTGGTTCGACAAACGCTCCACGGCCCTCTTCCTCACTTTTTCTCCCACTTCGTATCTCGCTCTGTGGGCCTGCTCCCGGGCATCTTCGGCCATCTGCCTCACTGCTCTCCACACCCGTCTGCCCGCCCTCCTGAGCCATGGCATCAGCCTCCAAAGCAGGGCCGTCCAACCTTTAGGGGGTCTCTGGGCCACACATGGAATACATTATGACATGTAACCACAAAAACATCTCATCGTGTTTTCAGTAAATTTATGATTCTGTGTTGGGCCGTGTTCATAGCCGTCCCGAGCCGCCTGTGGTCCATGGGCTGCATGGTAGACGTCCCTGCTCCAATTCCTTGCATCCCGTCTCACTCCCTTCCTGTGCTGTCTTCTCCATGATCTTTTAAAATATGATCATAAATTTGTATGTTTAAAACCCTTCACTGGCTTCCCAGGGCTCTGAGGATCAAGTCTAACATCATGACTGTGGCTTACAGGACTCGGAAAGATTGGAGCCCGCCCACCTCCCTCGCCACTTCACACCCTTGTCCTTTCTGATCACGGAAACACCAGCAGTCTGTTTTCCATTATTCCAAAGCTCCATCTCTGTCTTGCCTCTGGACCTTCCGTGAACACGTGAAACAGCGAGTGATAAGACAAGATCAAGTGCGTTCAGGGTGGAATGGCCATAGACACAGCAAGTGGTAAGAAAGTGACTTTAAGAGGCCTCACGGTAGAGTTGAAAATCGTGTTGGGCTAACAGCCACCAGCCGGGGTTCTAACGCCAATTTCATCATTTCCGAAATAGTGCCTGTCCTGGAGCTTCAGTGTCCTGCTCCTTAACACACAGACGATGTCCAGCCTTCCTCAGCGTCCAAGTGCAGGGAGTCCTGCTGTCTGCGCTGACTCTGGTTCTGGCAGAAAGAGCAAAGCGTGCCCCAGGCTCCCCAATTCACCGGGCCCATGACCTGCTAGCCTCCCCACCTCTGGTTTGATCGCAGAGTAAACACCCTGTCATCACCGCCAAACCAGCAGCTGACAGGTCCGCCTGGGAGGTTAAGAAATAAGAGAAGTGAAGATGTGCTTCGCTTCCAGCCCAGACAGGAGCCAGGCCCTCCTGAAGCAACTTCCCTTTGGGGCCTTCAGAATCATGGAGTCAATGCCTCGCAAGCACCTGAACTTTGGCCATGCCTGGAGCTGTGGGCACCACAGGATGGTGCTGAGCGTGGACGTGGGTGCTGTTCCCCACGGGCCCCAGGATGGATCTGGGCCCACTTGAATGTGGGTGTGTCAGGAATCCTGGGAATTCACGTCAAACAAAATCACTTCTCTACAACAGGAAGGCCTGAATCACACACACAGACGAGCTGTCTGGTTTCCCCACCCTGCTCCTTGACCCTAAGCCTTCCCTTCTCCCCACTGCACCCCAGGAGCCAGTGCGGCCTCTGCGTGAGCGGTGCCCTCTCCAGCCAGAAAGGCCCAGCCGAGACCCGTCCCAGCTTGCTCTCACTGACAAGCCCTGCCGTGTGGGGTCTGACGGGCTTCTGGGGGGCAGCACTGTACACCCAGAACTGCAAGAAGCATTTGCCCCTAGAGATGCAGTGGCCCCATTGGATTGTTCTACTCCCCATGGAAATCATGCTGGCAAGGACTCTCCTCCCACATGGAGGAAGCTGAGGAGGAAATGTGTGAAAAAGATCAGCCTGCAAACAAAAATATTACATTTCCACAAAATCTGAGCTATAATAGGCGTCCTCAGAGTCACGCTTAGTTGGTCACATCTCCAACAAGGACCGACCTGCCAGCTTGCTCAGCCTAGGGTAGACCAGCTGCGTTAAGACTGTGTGTTTTGGCCCTGGTGGGTGTGGCTCAGTGGACTGAGTTCAGGCCTGTGAATAAAGCGTCGCTGGTTTGATTCCCAGTCAGGGCACGTGCCTGCGTTGGGGGCCAGGTCCCCGGTGGGGGGGTGCATGAGAGGCAACCACACACTGATGTTTCTCTCCCTCTTTCTCCTTCCCATCCTCTCTCTAAAAATAAATAAATAAAATCTTAAAAAAAATAAAAAGCAAAGAGCTAGTCCACATCCAACGCTTGAAACCCTGGGTTTGGGGGTTTTGGGGGCTGTTTCCTTCCGGGGTTGGTGCCTTTTCCTCATTTACACAAAGGCCCCATATGAGCTAGTGGTGGCTCTGGCATCACGGGCCAGACGCAGAGAACAGTGACCATCTCAGGAAGAGACACAGGCCATATTGCGCCTTTGGCCTTCTCCTTTCCTGAGCCCCCGCAAAACGTTGTCTTTCTTATTCATCTGACACAGTGTCTGCTGTCTACTTAGTACAGACGTATCGCCCATTGTTGCTGCGCTGGGCAGAGTGCTACCTTAGGTAGTAACAGAAAACGTGTCCCAAGAGATAACACTGTCATTTGGACAATGAAAGGAGGAGGTTTCTTAACAAAATAATAATTTGTAAAGGTGCCGTTTTGGAGAAGCAAAGGGATAGTAAAGTGACCCAGAGCAGCCAGGCCACTACCACTCCTGGGCCTGAAGAAAGGAGGGAGGGCGAGACCGCTGGGACAGGGAGTAAGAGGGAATCACGTGGAGGTGTTACTCGAAGGGGAGATCCGTATCTCTGCAGGTCCGCCACCATTACCACCGGGAGAGATACGAGTGATGCTCAGAAAATGTTATGGCCATCTGACAGGGCCATCACAGCAAGGGGTGTGGTCAGTGTCAGCGAATGAAGTTGGGGGTTTAGGTTTTTTATAGGAGTAGGTTCTGATGAGATAGCGGAGATGATTGGAAAACATCTGGGGAACTAATTCAGGTTAAGAAGCTCTCGCGGCAGATTGTACATCAACGTGCTGCTTCCTTCACTGAGAAAGTCACGCTCTCCTCCCCCTGCCGAGGAAGGAAGGAAGGAAGGAAGAAGGGAAGGAAGGAAGGAAGGAGAGAAAGTCAGCCAGCTAAATGTGATGTAGTAAAAAGTGTGAATTCCTTAAAGGTTAGCAATGTATTCAATTGAGATTATTTTCTGTATTCCGTGAGAATACAGAAGCTGATCGTAAACAAGTAGAATGATACACTGAAGCATGACGGTTGCCATCTACGGGGAAGGTTCTATCAGGAATGTTTGAACCACAGCGTGAACTCTCAGTGTTTCTGCAAAATAAGACAGCAGTCTGGACCCTGGTCAGGTATGTCAGTTGGTTAGAGCATGATCCTCACACACAAAGGTTGTGGGTTCGATCCCCACTCAGGGCACATACAAGAATCAACCAATGAAAGCATCAATAAGTGGAAAAACAAATCGATGTTTCTCTCTCTCAAATCAATAAAGAAAAATAATTTAAAAACAAAAACAGAAGACAGTAAGCACTGAGGAGGATGTGGAGAAACTGGAACCTTGTAGACTGCTGGTGGGGATGCCAACTGGTACAGAGATGACCTCAGTGCCACAGCCTGTGCTAAGGCCTCAGTTTGTGTGAACTCCTTCATGGAGGAGGAAACTGAGGCACGGAGGTTGGGGAATACCTGGAGTTCACGGCGCTAATAAGTGGAAAGAGCTGGGGTTTGAACCCAGCACCAGTAGTCTGGCTCACGCATCTGTGCTCAGAAGCACAGTTCCTGGCCCCAGCAAGCCAGGGGAGGGACCCTGGGGGACAAGGGGCAGAAAGCCAGCCCCTGCCTTCCCGCTTCTCCCTCTCCAGAGAAACCAGACACCAGGAGACCGCCGTTACCCCCCTCTTCAAACTGGCTGGTCCTCAAGCCTTGCCTGTCCTGGCCCACACTCCTAAGATGCCCAAACCAATCGTTGTGTTGGGTGACCTTCCTCATTTCCAGTTTGCATCTTGGCTTACAATGTGATGGCAAGACCACGAGAGATGGCAGACCTAGGGTCAAGTCCAAGCCTGATCCTGCTAGTCCCCTTTGGATTTTTGCACAATCTGATACCACTGCGTTGCCTTTGCCACCTCGCCTCCATGCTGTACATTGCGAGGATTGATAACTGCGGTACATTAGTGCCGGTCCCTGACTGAGGCCATTGGCTCTCCCAGCTGATTGGTATTGCTTACGGGGCCTTCCTCGTCTGCAAACCCAGGCTGGTTCTCGGTTCCTGTCAGTGGTTCGCACATGCACACATGCACGTCTCCCAAGGGAACAGGGCACTGCAGAGTTCAGGCTGATGATTAGCCCGTGGTCTGTCAGCAAAATATGTTAACAAAGGAAAGCAATTTGCTGTTACGTGTCTTGCGGTGACGTCATCTTGCTCATGTTTTCCGGAGTTCATTAGTTTTTATGTGCCCTCAGTTAATATCTAGCTTGATGGCTTTTGTGAGTGGAATGCCCCCAAACAGAAAGTCACCCTCTTAAAATATAATTGAACATGTGTGCCCGTTAATTTTGTGTTGCTGACACTGGATGTTATAAAGGCTCAGGGCCAGGACCCTGGAGCTGGACTGCCTGGGTTGAACTCCTGACTCTGCCACTTTGTCAGCTGTAAAATACTCAACAGCTTTAAGCCTCGGTTTCTTTTCTTTCCTTTCTTTTTTTTAATCCTCACCCAAGGATCTGTTTACTGATTTTAGAGATAGAGGAAGGGACAGGGAGAGAGAGACAGACAGACAGACAGAGAAACATCGGTCAGTTGCCTCCCATACGCGCCCCCACCAGGGATCGAACCTGCAACCTTTTTGTGTGGGGGATGACACTCCAACAAACCCAGCCACTCGGCCACAGCAAGCCTCAGTTTCTTGGTCTGAAAACAGAAATCACTAAATGAGGCGGTCTCTGTGAAAGGTTTTGCTGTACCACCTGGCCCGAGCGAGCTAGTTTGGAGGAGGACGGGACATGGTGGCGGTGAGGAAAGGGTAATGCACAGCCAGGGGATGGGTCGCAAAAAGTCAGGAAGAGGAACGAGGGGACAGGGTCCTGTTAGGACAAAGCCACTCACCCTCTGCCTGCAGATGGCTCTGTGGACAGGAAACTAGGCCGGGCCCCAGGCCGCAGATCTTAAGGGGCCACCGGAGGAGAATGTGGAAGAGAATAGAGCGGTGCCCATCTGACTGGGAGAGGGGGATGGGGGACATGGCTGCCATTCCCAGCTTCCTGAGACCGGGCAGCAGATTATGCCCAGATCAGGCCTCAGCAGAACTCTGTGCACCCATGCCCCGTCTCCTCGGGGCCTCCTTGATCACCAACAATAGATCAACCCTTCGGAAGGCCAGGCAGACTCACAATGCTGCGGCCAGGGCAGGCCTCACTCCCCTTGGCTATGACCGACGGCAATGCCTGGCCCTGAAGCACACCCTCAGGCACAGCTTGTTTGGGGTGGTGCCCCAGCAGCTGCTTTATGAGTATGGGGTTCCCTGCAGCTGTACTAACTTCCTTCCCCTCTAAAATGAAGGGGCTGTGCGTTCTGTCTGCTCTGTGAAAGGTGGACCTCTGCTTGAGTTGTGAGAACATTTGGAGGAAGATTTGTGGGGGGAGGGGGAAAGCTGGCTGGATCCTGCGGAGATCTCCCTCTTCCTGGAGCTGCAGCTTTGGGGTGCGGGCTGAGCCGCTCTCCAGCCACAGGGCTACCGTGAGGCTGCCCGAGAGGCCGAGGCTTGGCTTCCTCGCCTGGGAGTGGAGGCTTATGCAGGAAGCACCAGCCACCAGGCACATTGACAGGTAAAGGTCAGAGGGAAATAACACATGACGTGCTTAGTATGTGATGAGGCACAGGGTGGGCACTCCATGGATGGCAGCCCAATGAACTTCAGGGTGTTGTAGGGGAGGGCGTCCCTTTGGTCCAGCCCGAGGGCAGAAGCATTTGATACGACGCCTATGCTGCTATGTCCTAGAGGTCGAACCTTCCCCCTCCACACCCCAAACCCTTGGCACTTTTCTGGGGCCCTCCATCCTCCTCGCTCTTGTTTGGGGTGGGAGGAATCGCCCTGGGGCTGAGCAGGTCCACCACCCCCGGTTGCTGCAAGAACATACCACTCGCTGTGCTGGCCACACAGAGGCCGCTGGCGTCACATGACTCCAGGAAGCCAGAGAGGATGGAAACCGTTCCCATTGCACCACAATCTATTCCGCTACCATCCATCTCACGGGCAGCAGGCTTTACGCTGTGCACAGGGCCGTTAGGAACACTCCTGGACACAGCCCCCATTTCCGTGGGCAGGAATTCCTCTTGGGTGTCAGTGGAGGGTTGAGAGGCATGTGAATACTCAACCGTGTGAGACACGGCCAAAATCCCCCAAGTGGCCGTCCCACTGCAGTCCTAGCAAGTGGAGCAGAGACCTCAGGAATCTGCGCCCTCCCCTGTGGTCGCACAGCAGACAAAAGAATGAACTCTGGCCATAAACCTGATTTCATAGCAACTGAAAAAAGCCCATCTCAGAAGTGTGTATACTTTACATAACTTGGGAAACAGCTACAAAGGAAATACTCATGTAAACTTTAGATTTACATGAGGGTAAAGTAAAACTAGGTCAAAAACAACTCAAAGGGGGCCCCAGCCAGGTTGCTCAGTTGGTTAAGAGCATCATCCCAATACACCCAGGTTGCAGATTCAATCCCCAGTCAGGTCACATACAAGAAGCAACTAATGAATGTGTCAGTAAGGGGGACAAATCAATGTTTCTCTCTCTCTAAAAGTCAGTAAATACATTTTTTAAAAAGATCTTATTTATTTATCTTCAGAGACAGGGGAAGGAAGGGGGAAAGACAGGGAGAGAAACATCAGTTGGCTGCCTCTTGTGCGCCCCCTTGTGGGGACCTGGCCCCCAACCCAGGCATGTGCCCTGACTGGGAATCGAACCAGCAACCCTTTGGTTCACAGGCCAGCACTCAATCCACTGAGCCTCACCAGCCAGGGCTAAAAGTCAGTAAATAAATTTTTTAAAAAACTCAAATGGAACAGATATTTGCACACCCATGCTCACAATAGCATTGTTCACAACAGCCAAAAAGCGGAAGCCACCCAGGCAGGGTGCCTACCGATGGGCAGACGGATAACAAAATGTGGTCTTTACAGACAACGGACCTTATTCAGCCTTAAAAAGGAAAGAAATTCTGACACAGGCTACAACAGGGATGAAGCTTGAGGACCTGATGCTGACCGACAGGCCGGCCATGAGAAGACAAACACCGTAGGACGGCCCCTCTTGTGTGCGGGGCCTAGAGGGGTGGCGATGGTAGAGACAGACAGTGGAGTGGTGGGGGCCAGGGGCTGGGGGGCAGGCAGAGTGGGGCATTAGTGTCAACGGGGACCAAGTTTCCGTTTTGCAAGATGAAAACAGCTCTGGACGTTGGTTGAGCAACAATGTGAATACACTTAACACAACCAAACTCTCCACCGAGAAGTGGCTGACAAGGTAAGGCTCACGCTGTGTGCATTTCACCACCATTAAACAAACAGATGGAAAGGAAGCCCTGGAGGGAACCAGGGAGGGGAAAGGGTGGACGGCGGGGTACCTGGGCTGGGGGAAGTGATGGTTTCCCGCCTCCACTGCCCAGGGCCCACAGGGCCCCCTAAGATGACAGAGCCTGCTGCTCAGTCTGCACGCATAGCAAGCTGCATCCGTGTTCCTGGGGGACAGCCCATGTCACGTGGAGTGACAGTGTCACTGAGACACTTCCACCCAAAGGAAAAGCGCTCCCCACTTGTGTTTGCAATGCAGGCTTCTTATGGGTCTGTATTAGATTCCCATGGGGAGCATTGGGTTCTGCAAACATTGCTCAAGTCAGAGACCCCAAAACAAGACCCTTGGGTTCAAACCACAGCTGAGGGCCCACTCTGCTCCTATGTCACCTACTTCTCAACCCACTTATGAGGCTGGAGATAAGGTATGTAAAGTGCCTACTCTGTGCCCGGCACACAGTAGGCGCTTAGTAAGTTTACGCTCCCTTTCTTCCCCACTATCCCACGGGATTTGGTAACCATGGGGAAAACAGGCACGGGGGTGATGATACCAGGAAGGCTCCAGCCATATGCTCCACAATCCCACCCAGTCAAATCTGAACTGGGCCTCAGTTTCCCGTTTACTAAGCAAGGCAAGACTGAGGTGGGCAGAAAGAGGGGAGCTTGGTTTCGTGGCCCCAGGTGGCTCCATAACTCAGGCTTCACTACCTGGTTCCAGCCCACCCCACACCCCCAGAGCATCCAGCTTCCCCTGCTCTGGATGTCTTTGGCCAACTTCAAGGCTGTCAGGAAAAGGGAGAGGCATTTCCCCAAACAGCCCGTAGGTGGCACCAGAGCCACGTGGAGCTGAGCTCGCTTTCCCTGGTCCCACACCCCCATAGGCTTGGGGGCCTATCCAAGCCTATGGGAAGGGTCCTCTGGCTAATTTCTTCTCTTTGGTAGGATAATCATGTGATTTCTCATTCAAATCCAGACCCTTCCAGATGCTTCCCAGAGAGTGACGGGACACTGTTAATACTCACACGAGGACAACAGGCACGAACTCACCTGTCCCTGGTACTCCAGAACCTATCTGCACCTTAGCCTCAGGTCATTTTTCTTCGTTGTTTCCATCCTTCCCTTTAATGTTTTTCAAATACACACACTGTTCTCTGTCCTCGAGCACTGTTATCTTTGAAGCTGACGTGGTAATGGGATATTTTAGACCTCGGGACATCTATTTAACTGAAGTCTGAAAGGAGGCTGTGAGCTCCCACTGCTTTGCCTGTGGTCAGCTCAGGACGCCATCCCACCACGAAAGAGTTAAAGACATTGGGTGGAGAATAGCGACCTTATCTCGACTTCTTCGTGCCTCTCAGAGTCTGCTTTCCCAAATTTATCCCTGGAGCTTGCTTCTGAGGGCTTATGTCCTGAGTCTCTTTGAATTGAAGCCTGAACCAGCCAAGTCTCCTTGTCTCCCCCTCCCCAGCCCGCCTTCTACCTGTGGCACTTTTTTCTTATGAAGCTGATGGAAAATTAAGGGACCTTGAAACTCTTCCTTATGTCATTTGCTCAGGGGTTCTTGTTGCTTGGACAACATGTTGAAATAACAAGAGTAACCCTAATATAGCAGTTGCTATCATCCAAAGTGCTTTAAATATTATTTAATCCTTACAACCGCTCTGGGACGTAGATACTGTTATCTACGTTATTGTCACCCCGCTTCTCAGATGGGGACACTGAGACACAGACAGGCCAAGTCGCTGGCCCAAGGTGGTGGAGGCAGGACTCGAACCTGGCTGCTCCAGGTCACGGCAGTTCACCACCACACCACACGGGACAGCGTGACACTGTCTGGCATTGAAATATTTCCTTCTATTAGCTTGGTGGCCTTTTCTGAATAATTTAAGTCTTATCAATTTGCTTCAAAGAGTACAACTAAATTAAAGCAGAAGGTCTGATATAGTATGGGTGGCATTCATGAATAAATTATAAGACTTTCTGGTTTTAAATAATAATTATTTGCTTATCTTGTGACTTTTGCCAGACAGGACTATAATGTGCTGGGGAGATGGGCTCAGTGACAGGCACAACGTGTCATCAAATCTCATCACGCTTTCCATCACCATGTGGGAGGCTGGACACAAATGTGAGGAGTGTCAGCTGGTTGAGACGGAGTCGGATGCGCTTTCCCCTTGGTTCTGCCGCATGGGGTCCTGTGAGCTTTCACCATCAGCAGAGGGGGTGCTCAACGGTTTCCTCATAAAAAATGCCAGGGTTCTAGATTAAATTTTGTTTCAGTTTTCAGTCCTGACTGGGTAGCTCAGTGGGTCAGAGCACCCTCCCCATACAATCGCGGGTTCGATCCCCGGTCAGGGCACATACAAGAAATAACCAATGAATACGTCAATAAGTGGAACAACAAATCGATGTTTCCCTCTCTGTCCTCTTTCTCTCTCTCTAAAAATCAATCAATCAATCAATCAATCAATCATCTTTGGGAGATGGGTGGGCCGACTGTCCACAGCAGGAACTCTGGTGACAAGCTCGGCTGGGATCCGCCCTCGAGATGGGGAGGGGTCCTTGTAATCTCTGACCCCTCCCCAGCTTCCCTCCACATTGCAACTCCGGAAATGGGGGTGGGGGGTGGTGACAGTCCTTGCGAACAGGCTAAAGCCTGCACTCTGGGCCTTGTGTCCCCTCCTCACCCATCACTGACACCAGACCCACACCCCAAATGTCCCTTTGCCAAAGAACCCTCACCTTACAGGAAGTGTCTCCAACTCCAGTACGTGTTGTTAGAGCTCATAGATCGGCTTGCCAGGGACAGGCCTGGCAAATGGGACGCAGTAAATGCATGTTAAGTGGGTGGACGGACGGGTAAAGTGGGGCCTTCCCAGGGTGGAGCCTGGGCACACATCTGGCTGCTGAGGACCAGAGGGCCTTGGTCAACCCTCCTCGTCACTCAGAAGGCCCCCCGGGGGCCAGCGGGTGAGGGAGCAGGAGGCAGTGAAGTGAGGGGAGGCCTTCGGGACCTGGGAGGGTCTGAGGGCCTTTGCAGGCAGCAGACAGGAGGGAGAAGAGGGTTAAAGGCAGGAAGCACCCCAGAGCTGAATGAGTCATCACAACACTGAGTTGCAGGAGCCGGTTTTACAGGGCCCGTTGGAAAGAGTGGGAATAACCTTGGTTGTAAGAAGTGCTTTAGCCTCAAAGACATTGAGAGACAGAAATAATGTGAATGCCTAGTCCCACTTTGCTCCCCCTCCAGAAGGGCCCCACACTGCAGCTGTAGGGGGCTTCTCCCTACCCTGCCCCCAGACCCTGCCCCCGAGGATCCCCACCCAGAAGAGGCGAGGTGCCAGGTGCCCCAGGAGCTGCCATTGAACCCGTTAATCTGAACTGTGTCCCCACCACCCGTTCTCACGGGGCCAGGTCACACCATCTCACTGCACACCTGCACTCAGCCGGCACCCACTGTGGGGCTGAAAGCACCGCCTGACCAAGGGCCAGCTGAGCAACTGGACGGACCCCCTCAGAGTGAAATGAGGACAGCGTGTCTGTCCCCTGCGGGCCATCAGAGAATCGGATGAATGGCAAAACGGAAGTGCATGGCTCTCTGTGCAAAACAAAGGAAACTCGTCCCTTTCACATCCTGAATCTGGCTTCCAAAGACTGGAGGGAAGCTTCTCAAACAGCCCAGGAGCCACCGGCCCCTCCTGCCCAGCAAATTGAAGTTTAGCTCTGACCACATCCCCAGCAGCAGCAGCCAGCATGGAAAACGGGCCAAGGAAAGCGCAGCTGCACTTCCCAACTCCTGGAGCCGTGAAGCCGTCCAGCGTCCAGCATCCAGCATCCAGCGTGGAGCCAGAAATGGGGCCAGAGCAGCCCAGTGGGGTCACCTGCCAGTCAGGCCCCATGAGCTGTCTCTCCTCTGGGAGAGGAGAGGTTAATAGCTCCTTTGGTCCAAATGTCAAGTTGGAATTAATCTATATAAATGGCAAGTCTGGTCTGTAAGCAAAAAGGAGGGTGTTCATCATCGCAGAAAAGCTGTCTGCATGCCAAGGCGCCGACCTCGTCTACAAAGCTCAGAATTCTCTTTTCCTTGCAGAGCCCCATGGGGCCCCTGCCTCTGCAGACTTAGCCAACGACGGTTCCAGCTCAGCAAAGGTGCACCTCCCCTCCCAAAGCCTTCCCCACGCTGCCTTCTTGCGTCTGTGGCTGCAGCTCGCAGCCTGTCCTCCTGATGCCTGCTTCCCCTTTGTCCTCTGTCAATGCGTCCGAGAAGTGAGACCTAGTCTCCAGTTCCAAAAGCAACACCACAAAAAAGGTCCCAGAAGAATCCCAAAGGGAGAAGAATGTGAGGATGTTGCCCCAGAGCCAACTTAGCAGTCAACTTTGTTTTGCAGAAAAAAGATCTTGAAGGCAAATTTAATGGTTGGAACTGCGACTTCCTCAGCTACTACCAGGGTGGCCTCAGGAAGTCACTTCCTCATCCGCTTCAGCATTCCCATCTGCCAGATGGGGCTGCCAGGCTCTGCGTGACGGGGTTGTTGTGAGGACTAACCTAGTCGATTGACGACAGGCACATAGCTGATGCCCATTTCAGTTAGAACCATGTGGTCCACGAATCAGTTTAAACAGGAGGAATGTGAAAGTTCTCAAAACGGCAAAATCTGGCACCCGACAGGCTTCAGGCAGAGTTTGATCAGGGCGCTGGCTCTGGCTCTACGTTCCCTATGCTCTGCTCTCCTCTGCGTAACTGCCTCTTTTCTACCCAGTTTCCTTCATGGTTACAAAATGATTGCAGCAGGTCCAGGCCTCACAGCTCTCCTCTGCAGCATCCAGAGGATGAAAATTCCTTGTCCCTTGACCATGCAACAAAAGTGCTCAGTCCCCACTGATTATAATGCTTCAGGCCACGTCCCCACTTCTGAAGCCATCACTGGGGCTGGTCTATGCCCTCACTGGCTTTGGCCCAGGTGGCCAAGGGATGCAGAGACACTCAGTACCTGAGTTCCCCCAAGGTTGAGACGCACCATGGAGGATCCTGCTCCTTTGTATTTGTGTCCACAAAGCCTGACACAATGTGTGACCTACCAGGAGATGCTCAGGAAGAGCTTGTTGAATGGATCACCTGCCATTCAACAGAATGAAATCTGAGAGGGCGGAAGAGACGGTGTGAACATCCACCCTTCTCTGAATCAGCTGCCTGGTTTGTGGTGTTTCCCCAGATTTCTCGCCAAGGAAATCCCAGATAATGAAGGCTGACCTCCACCTTTCCCCAGAGACGCTGGCTTCCCCCAGTAACACTGATGATGCCTGAATAACCCCCTGCCAGGGCCTGAGGCGGCACCCTTACACAGCTCGCTCTAGCAGGGAGCAGGCACATCACAAATCCAGTTCCATTTTTAATTCTTGGACCCAATAAAGAATATTTGATTTATCTGTAAACAGTTTTTGTTTGTTTAATGGGAATGAGGAGCAAATTGAGGGAGAGGCTTTTTAAAATCTGAGTGGGTGGGGGAGGGACATTCTCTGCTGCTGCAGTGGCCCCTAGTGGGATCCCTCCTGAACAGCGGGGCCCCACCCTACAGGGAACCCCAGTCCTGGGCCAGGCTGAGCACCTAGAACTGAGGCTATGGGAGGGAGCTGAGCCGGGTCACATGACAAGACCAGACCGGGAGCCCACTCAACAGCGCCCTGAGCTCTGTAGGGGTACCTCAAACCCACCATGGCCAAATATGAACTCAGCACCTTGCTGCTCCCTGTACCCCATCTCCAGCTGGTAACAGCCCCTCCAGCCCCCCTAGTCCTATCTGCCAAGGTCACTAGGATCTACGGGCTCCACCCTCAGTGCAGTTCCAGCCCGCCCCCATTCCTCAGCCCTCGGCCCTGAACCCCTGCTCCCTTGGGTTCCCATCTCAGGTCTCACGGACCACACCCTGCTCTCCAGTGCCTCCAACGTCTTCAGCAGCTCCCCGCCACACACGGAGTGAAGCCCGTGCTCTTTACAGGACACCCAAGGCCCTGACGTGCTACTCTGTTCTCACAGGCCAAGAATGCAAGCGAGCCCCACTTCCCGAAGATCCTGCCGGCCTCCTGCTCTCCACAGGCGGGGGGTGCCCAGGCTCATTCTCAGTGGGCTTCAGTGCTGCCTCCTGGGCCACGTCCCGGCTGGGGCGTGGGGACTGTCTCCTGCTGCTGCCGCTGGGCAGGGACGGGACCCAGCAGCCCGCACACGCCAAGCACTCACATTTGCTTTGCACCAGGCTCGGTTCGGGGGTTTGGGAATTCACGGGGAGGGTGTCATTTAATCCTCACAGCTGAGAGAGGCGGTGTTTGCCCCACGAGAGCTGGTCCCTCCTGCACTCGCCAGCTCCGAGTCTAGCGCACTTTCTGCTCTACTTTCCTCTGCAAGGAGCACCCCCCAACCCCCGGCCATGAACTCTCGGGAAACACACTTCTTCTCTATGTAAAAGGCTGTTGTGAAGCAGGGTGCAGCCAAGAGGAGGGCCCCAAGAAGGGATTTGTGATGGGGTCCAGGACTCGGGGTATCCAGGAAATATTAGAAAAATGTATGTAGGATGTCCTCACCCCCACAAGCCTGAGCCAGGGGGGATGGGACACATGGAACAAGGCCATTCAGAGCTGTTTTGGGTAGCAAGAGCTTTGCAGCTAACCGCTGGCACGGTCATTTAACATATCTATAACCTTTAACTGGTTTCATAGATATGTTAAATAGCTGTGGCCATGCTTTGAGCCAGGGGGATGGGAGTGACTTCCACCCAAGATGGGACTGGGAAGCAACTCCCCCTGGTTACAGGGCCTGTGTGAGAGCTTGGAGATGATTGGCTCCATGCCATGGGGCCACACCTGCCCAGACTTACTATGGCAGCCCAGTAAAGCTGGAAGAATACAAGGATGCTGGCAGGTGTAACTGACTGTAGGAGGAGTCAGAAATGGGGCTGCAAAGGAAGATGGGCACTGGGATTTAAACCTAGGCCCGGCAGCCATAGAGAAGAGTAGACCATGCGGCTCCGAAGTAAATAGGGGGTAGACCATGCTGCTCTGAAGTAAATAGGGGGCCACACGGTTCTGAAGTAAATAGAGGGAACCACGAGGTTCTGAAGGGAAAGGAAGAGGGCCAGGATCAGGCAGCTTTGGTGAAGAAAAGAGAGGACCATGCAGTTCTGAAGGGAAAGGAAGAGGACCACGAGGTTTTGGAGTGCTTCTTTTTGCCACGCGGCTGAGGCAGCAGGAGAGACTTTGCCAGGAAGAAAGGGGAGAAAGGACTCTTGCTGGTGGGCCATGAGAAGGTGCCGCATGGCTTTGGATTAACTGGAGATCGCAGCAGCCACACAGCTGATGGTGCCGGGAGCCTGAATCACGGACTTCTACTTCTTTTCCTGAGACACAGTACCCCGGACTGGGCACAGGGAGAGGGAAGGACTGTGCATCTGTGGGTATTCTAGAGGACTTTAGTATCTTATTGAAGACATTAAGCCATTACTCCAAGTCTGTGTAACTTTTAAATAAACAATTCCTTTCCTTTTCACTAGTCTCTGGCATTGAGAGACGTCTTTCCTCTGGCGGCGGGCATTTTGAACCTAGCAGGTGGGCGTGGGGGAAGGAACCTCCAGAGACAGAAAGGAGGAATCCTTTCTGTAATAATTTATCGTGAGCCACCCCCTGCCTTGCTCTGTAACAGCTGAGCCCGGAGCCAGAGCACAGAACACCCTGCCTGTGATCACCAATGCACACTTGTCCTCAGTGCCACCGCTGACCCTTCCTGTGCCCAGAGCATCTGCTAAACCAGAACCCCCAGGCCCAGCGGCAAGCAGGTCTTTGTAATTTCCTGAATGTCACCGAACACATCTGTCACCCCTGAGCTTCCCACACCCCGCCCTGGATGCACCCAGGGAGGCGGTGCGCCATATGGCCAGGGAGCCCTTGTGAAGCCCCATTTCAGCTAACAGGCTTCGAAGATGAAAAGCAATTAGGGAGGGGCCCCAGCGAGTCTGTAGCCGGGAAGCACACCCTGCAGACAGGCTCCCAGAGCTCCCTCGTCTCTCTCCACCCACCAGAACTCGCTCTTTCTAAAGGCCTCCCTGCCCTCCATGGCCCAGGCCACTGCATCGTGAGGCAGAAGGATAACCCAGTGACACACTGACATCCAGACACAGATAACTGACAGGAGCAAGATTTGAGACATTAACTCATGATTTTCTCTCCTCCCTACCCTTCCTCTCCCCACAGCGGGTGGCCAGCTCCGGCCCTCACTGCCCCAGGGGGGATCTGCCCCCCCCACCACTTCCTGCTGCCTCCCCTCACCCCCCACCCCCTCCACCTCTCCACAGACCTCAGGACAAGGTGTGCGCTGCCCAACACAGGGGGCTCAGAAACAGGAATGTTGCCTTTAAGAAGAGATGCACCTGGGATCCCAGGACATGTGAGGTGCTCTGAGGGGGTGCACACGAGGCCTGGGGCTCGTGTTAAGCCCTTGGCGTCCCTCTCTCTGACTGTCCAGCCCCCATTTCACGGAGGGGTCAGAGCCACAGGACATGATAGGAATGGGGAGAGCAGGCCCCTGGAGTTTGGGACTGGACACCCACACCTCCCTCACCCTGCGGGCCGTGCTGAGCAGACCTGCTCCCCAGGAGGCCCCGAGTGGCCAGGGGCCCACAGCCACCCACCCTCCTGGAGTGGCTGCACCATCGCCAGAACCTTCCAGACGACGGAGGGACGTTTGGGCCTTCCTGGGCCCGGGAGGACTTCCCCTGGTTGGAATCCTGGCACTGTCACCTGGGCAGCTGTTACAGCGGCCTGTGACAACTGTGGCCACTGCCAAGGGGCCTTCAAGGGACCCCCAAGATGACCCAGGAGCCCAGCCGAGGGAGGCAGAGTCTGGGAGGGCGAGAGCAGAGCCGCTGATGCTCACCACCCAGTTTCAGCTCCCTTCCCGGAATGGGCCGCCGCTCAGGGCTGGGGGAGGCACAACAGCGGTTCCTGAGGCACCTGCCTGCCTCCCTCCGCAGAGTGGCTAAGGCAGCCCCACCAACAGGAAGCCCCCATTTAGCTAATAGAGCACTAGAGGGCCCGGAAAGCTGCCTGTCCCAGAGTAAATGGAACATCACCAGGCCGGTGCATCACTGTGGAAAAGACACGCGACCCGCTGCAGGGGTGCTGAAGCGTGGCCAGCCCCCCTGGAGGACTCCCGGAGACAAGGCGGGGCAGTTCACACACACACACACACCACAGGGAAGAACGCTCCAGCTCTTCTCCCAACACCCCCTCCTCAGACCCGTCCTTCAGCAGATGCCTGAGTCCCTGCTGCTCTTTCCTCTGAAACCTGAGGCAGGACCTGGAAGGCCTGCTCAGTTTCCCAGAGTATCTTCCCCCCCCCCACAGGGGGTGCCCCATCTTTCCTCAAACCAATCTGTTTGGGCCCTCAGCTTCTCTACCTGCGCATCTCAACCTCTCTCGCACTTAAGTATGCGGGAACCTGCAGGAGGCCCAGAGCCCACAGACCGCTGGCCCTCGTCACAGAAGGAGACAAAGGAGATGCAAACACTCGGGTCTGACTTTCCTGCCGGACACACCTGTTTACATGGGCAACGCTGAGCCCTGGTCCCGGAAGGGCCCTAGCACCCAGCGCCCACGAGTATGGGGCAGGGAGAGGCAGGGGGCCCAGGAGCTGTCAAGGAGGACCTTCCCATCCCACTGCATGGCCACTCTGGCCCTGGCCTCTGACCCTCTCGACCCCCTCAGGCCTCCCCACCACCCAGCCCCGTCCTGCCTCAGCCTCACCCTGGGGAGGCCAGAGCTGGCACCCCAGGAGGCTCACCCTGGGATAGCCTTACAAACCCAGCCTCTAGAGTCTGGCCGGGGTTCAGGGCAGGCCAGGAAGCTACGGAACCAGGGCTCAGGACGATGGTGGGCCAGGATCTGAGCCTCCAGCTGCCCCCAGCATCCAGCCCCAAGGCCCACCCTGTCGGAGGCCTGGAGATCACTAGCTGGGTCCAGCTCCTGCCACTGACACAGAGGTAGAAGCCCAGAGAGAGTCAAGGAGAGATTTCATCTCCAATGCTCCCAGACCTCACCCGATACGCATGCATCCTAGACCTGGCCGTTCACCTGCGTCCCTCACCATAGCCTGTAATAACCTGGCTAATGTAAGGGAATTCTCCCTGAGTTCTCCGAGCAGCTCTGGCAAAGGAATCAAATAGAGGAGGGACTGTGGGACTGAGCCCGTAACCTGGGGATCTTACGCTGTGTCCAGGTAGAAAGAGTCAGAATTGAGCTGAGCTATAGGACACTTGGTTGGTATCTCAGATGTCAGGAGAAACCCCCCACCTTTGGTGACCACAGGGAGTGCCCTCTGTGAAGACAAAGGAGACACACGGGAGGAAAGGACAGAAGGGGGGACGCCCGAGTGTTCCCCTCACACCTCCTGCGTCTTGGGGTCATGGGGTCCTCTCTGTGTCTTTCCCTCCTGTTTCTCCTGAGGTCACTTGTCATTGGATTTAGGACCCACCCAGATAACCTACGAGATTCTTAATCACAGATACCAAGGCCCCCCCTTTTCCGAACAAGGTCACATTTGGAGGTTTTAGGGGAGGAAAGCGGACACACACTTCTGGGAGGCACCGTTCACCCCCCCATCTGTCACTGGGTTGCCCCGCTCCTCAGACTCCCACACAGGCTCTGGTGCCTGTCCCCTCTCTGCGGCAATAAGAGCAGCGTCAACACCAACAGGGGCCACTTACCAAGGACCGAGTGCCAAGGACCGTGATGTGCCCTTAGCATTTGGTACCCCGTGTTACTGTCACCCAGCCCTTTGAGGCCGGTGCTGTTACCTCCACGGAACAGGGGAGGCAACTGAGGGTCTGCCTGTTTCAGTCTCTTGTGTTTGCTACTCGATGATGACAGGCAGAGAAGCGAGAATGTGTGTGTGTGTGTGTGCGCGCGCCCGTGCTCGGGAGAGAATCAAATCCACTGCTAGGGAAGCTGACACCTGTGCAGGAACCAGAGCCTGGACCCCGGGTGTCCGGTTGTCTGTCACCCTGGCACTAGACTGCCACCCACCACAGCGGTCAGGGTTCTCAGTGCCTGGCTGGCTGGCCAGAGCCAGGGCCAGGCCCAGGACTCGCCGGGCCGGGCCGGGCTGTGTGAGGCACGAGCCCCCCACAGGACCCGCCCTCTCCAGGCCCATGGCTCAGGCCTTCCACGCCTTGGTTCTGGGAAGCCAGATTGAATTAGCTGCTGCACCCATCTGCCCAGCCCTGGGCCTAATACCATCTGGCAGCTCATGGACTCATGGCCAGAAATCCAATTTGACACAGCTTAATTGAGCCCTGGACTCCCGGGGGCACTGGCCCTTGGGCCCTCCTGCCCAGCCAGCAGCAGATTTTCCGGTGATTAGGAGAAGGAGGAAGAAACGGCGGGAGCCAAGTTAATTTCAATTACCCTCATTTTCTCCCTGGCGCAGCACACGCCCCTCGCTGAGAGCCACTCTGTGTCAGCTGCAGTGGACACTGATAGGCATTAAGTATGTGCAGCACTCAGGGTGCTCCCGGAACCCTGCATTTATCTGTGGACTCTGTTCAGAGAGCAGACTGCCCTCACCTGTTGGTTCTCTGCATTCAGGAGCCCCACCAGGCAGGCAGGCCGTGCCCACGCTGCCTCAGACCTGCGTCTCCCTCACTGGGAGCAAAGCCTGGGCGGCCTTGAGGCTTCTGACTGAGGAAAACCACCCCTGTTGTCCCCACTCTACCTGATGCTCCTGGGGGCTGAGCCAGGGCACCCCCCTCCACTGCGATGGCTGCCTGATGGCTGCGGTCTCCTGGGGAGGGACCCGCTTAGTAGGAGGCAGCCACCGCTCTTATGCCTGGAAGTGCTAGGTCCAGACTGTGTCCAGAGATGTTTCCAGAAGCGTGCCTAGAGCTGTGCCCCATCCGCACTCAAACACACAGGCAGCAGTCCTCAGCGATGATCAAGTCCACACAGAGAACCAAAGACCCAGGGCCACATGTTCAAGGTCACACAGCGAGTCGGAGCTGGGGCACGACGCCAGTCACACACAGCAGTCCCCCGCCTGTCCCCCCGCCTGTCCCCCCATAGGTGCCTGAAACTGGAGATAGCACAGAAGCCTGGATGCACTATGTTTTTCCCTAAATGTACATAGCTAGGATAAAGTTTACTTTGTGAAGTATACACAATAAGAGATTGACAACAATAGAAATATTTTAACCATAAACTGTAATAAAAGTAACATGAATGTGGTCTCTCTGTCTCTCTCAAAACTACTTATTGTATTGTATTCACCTCTTCGCATAGAGGAAGCCCTTTCCGGCTTCTCTCTGGCCTGTCCGAGTGGCCAGCAACACCACTGCTTCGCATGGGGCTGTCACTGAGTACAATAAAGGTGACTTCAACACAAGCCCTGTGATAACGCAGCAGTCGATCTGATCACAGCTACCAGGCAGGGAGGCTGGAATGAGGGTCAGCTGCTCACCAGCCCTCCTGGGCCCAGTGAGGGTGGGAGGCGGGGGAGGCAGAGAGCCCAGCTGTTTGTCTGGGAGAAAGCTCAGGATGTAGGGGACTCTGGAGGGCAGAGGGGGAACTGAAGTCAGCCTCACAGTCAGGCAGCAAAGGCTTTCTGGACAAGGTGACCTTGGACGTGGCGGGTAGTGAGGAGACAAGAGTCCTGCACTCTGATGGTCCACGTGGGAGAAAGCACCGCACAGGGACCGAGCTGTCCCTCCCCAGACAGATGGCTCAGACCCATCTAGGAACGGAGGGGCAGCAAGGACGAAAACCCACGAGGAGGCATCCAGGAGAGCGGGGCTCACCGAGAAACCACAGAGAGGCCAGGCTGCGGGACACAGGCAGAGTACAGCTCTCGAAAGGCCTTGGGCGCCGCTGTGCTGTGCTGAGGATCGCAGAGTGCCTCCTGCTGGCTCTAAAGGTCAGCTGGGGAGCTCAAGCAGGGAAGCACCACGCTCAGATCCGTGCCTTCGGAAGGTCACTCTGGCTATGCAGGGAGCAGGTGGGGGGAGAAGAGGGGCTGGAGGCAGCAGGGCCGTGATTAATGAGGCACAGGTGGAGTCCCATATGAGGGGCAGGCGACCTCATCAGGGTGGAAAGAACCTTGGAGAAGCTTCTAGCCAGAGAGCTGTGGCCTGCCCCTGCGTGTGCATCCCTGTGTGTATGTAAACGGTGAGGGGCGGGACAGACTACATGGGGCTTTGAGGGCCCAAGAGCAATAGGAAATAGACATGAAAGGGCGTTCCTAGGGAGATGGGAGATGCTTTCCATTCCTTCTGGACACCAGGACCAAGAAACAAGGTCCAAGTAACAAGGTCCAAGTTATAAAGCTCACCAGCTACCTGCGAATCCGGCCCCGCCCTGCGTGCTGCCAGGGGGCGCTGTGAGGACCACCGCCAGAAATGGCTGGGGACCCGCACTGGAGAGGGACGCCCAGGGCCTGGGTCCTGGGAGCCTGGGTGGGGGGCTGTGGGGAGACTGGGACAGAGGTGTTGACTCTTGGCTCCGGGAGCAAGCAAGCAGTTCCTATTCCCCTGGCACGACCGCCACTGTGACACGTGCAGATCAACATTTTTGGAGTGCGGGTTGGATTCTGTCTGCAGGACCAGTTTTTGGAATTCCTGGTGCAAACACTTGGGAAGTTTTTATGCTTTTTCCCTACTAAGCAGTTGTACCAATTCCAGCCCAGCAGCAGCAGCACGTGAGGGTCTGTGTATCCAAACGCACGCCTGTCCGCTGTCATTTTTAAAATATTCTCTGGTCCTGGCCGGGTTGCCCAATGGTTGGAGTGTCCTCCCAATAAGCCAAAGGGTTGTGGTTCGTCCTGGTAGGGCGCCTGTGGTGGTGGCTGGGCTGGGCAACTGATCGCTATTTCTCTCTCTCTCCCTCTCCTTTTCTCTTTTTCTAAAATCAATGAAAACAGTCTTGGATGCTGATTTAAAAAACAATAAAAATATCCTTCTGATCTGAGCTGGCTCAGCAAAACGGGTTTCGGTTTCATTTATTACTATTGTTGTTACCAGTGGTTTCAAATGTTTCCTGCTTGTTTGTCCTTATTTTTAAATCACTCGTCTGTGAGCCCGTTACTGCTGTGCGGATGTCTTTTTCCCGTGTATTTGAAACAGCAGCAACCCTTCCTCAGATGCATGCTGAATTCTCCTAATTTATCATTGGCTCGTCACTTGAGTTTATAAGTTTTTCACGTACGAATGTTTGTGCTGCCACATTTTCAATCGGCGTCTGCGCTGGTGTTAAACCTAGAGAGAACTCCTCCTTGTGGGCAGGATATCCATATTTTCCTCTGGGTCATCATCTCTTTGCATTATTTATTACATTTTAACTCTGACCTCATTTGGAATTTATGTTCGTATGTGGTTTGGGAAAGATGAAATCCTTACTTTTCTCGGCCCCATTTATTCATTTCCTGCCCGCTTTGAAAGGCCATGTTTGTCAAACTCTAAACATTGAGTGGGCGGGGATTTCTGTATTTCCATTACACCACTTGCTGCTTCTCTGATGAGGATCAGCCCCTATGTTATTCTTCTTTTCGTGCGGTATTTGGCTATTCTCTGCCATTCACTGAGGATGCTTACAATGAATTTATCAAGTTCACTGCCACTTTCCTCCCCCAAAACAATTCCTTTGGGATCTTGATTGGAACTTATAAACTCACTCGAGGTATTATAAATTCGTCCCTGGTCAGGGACACGGTGCTCCCCGACTCTGATGCCCCCCTAGAGCGTGTTTACAATGCACCAAAGGCAAAGGCCTCCAGTCCGCAGGTTCCTGGCCTTGCTGCTAAGCTCAGCCTCTGTGTCCCCCGCCCACCGGTCTTGAAAGGCCCATTAGCAGGAGGCCATCCCTCTGACTTCATTCCCCCTGCGCCCTGTGGGCTAGGCCAGAAGGTATAGGAGGTAGAAGGAGCCGTTCCTCAGCTGTCCCCGCAGGTTGGCCACCAGCTCGCAGAACCTCCAGTCCCTGGCCCCCCACGCTAGCGTGGCTCCTTAAATGCGGGGCTGTGGGGGGCGGGAGGGAGCGTGTCTGCCAGCACCCGGGGGTCCTGACTGTCGGGCAGACTCCCCGGGGCAGGGTAAGGGTGCAGATGTCCTGGCGCTCAGCTAACTCTCCGCACACTGTTGGTGGGAGAGAGATTCCGAGAGGTTTCCAATGACAATTCACGAGAGTAGAAGGGAAAGACAAGGACAGGCTGGAATAAATCGGGGGATGGGCAGCTTTCCCCCCAAAGAAGGCACAGACACCACAGCCACCCAGGCCCAAGGCCCCCCATTTATCTCCTCTCTGTCCCCTCATCCACTCCCGCCCCCACGGCACTGCAAAGTGTGGCAGGGAACCAGCAGTACCCACGTCAGAAAGTAGAAGCTGGGACCCCCTGGGCCCTGATGTCACCATCTGCATTTCCTCAGAGTCCCCAGTGACTTGCCACCACGTTTGAGACCTGCTGAAAAGGAGCAAAGAGCGGGTACTTGGGCCCTGAGATTCACCTGTTCAGGATGAACCTCTTGCCAACGACAGGCGAGGACCCACCTGGCACCTTCTTTCCTGGGATGCGCCAACCTCAGGTTTAGCCAAGGTCAAAGCTGAGAAACAGAAGATGCAGAGAGCACGGAGGAACTCTGAGCTCTGAGTCGGTTACAATGGGCTCAGCGAGGTCAGTGAGGCAGACACAGGGCTGTGTGAGATCAGGGATGTGTGGCGTCTAAAGAAGCTAGACCTGCAAACAGAGGGCATATGCGGGTTATGGGTCGGGGTGAGCAAAGGAATGACTGTGGAAGATAAGCCCAGTGGGGGCAGGACTGGGCAGAGGACAGCCAGCGGCGCTGGCTCTGCCGCCTCACCCCCAGGGTCCTGGAGAAATAGGCTCCAAGGCACCTGACTCAGCTTTCCCACCAGATCAACAGCCTTTGCCCAGATGCCAAGGGTCACCAGAGGGGCCAGGCAGAGCGAGATACAAAAAAAACTACATACTGACTAAGGAAGTCTTTTAAGAGCTGAGACTGTGAAGACTGGAGAAGTCAGGGTGGGCTTCCTGGAGGTGATGCTAGAGCACAGCCCTGAACGCCCAGGTCCCTCTGACAAGCTGGAAGGGTGGAAGGGCCGCTCAGGACAGAATGCGGCAGACATTCTCAAGTTAAACCAGGGGGTAGAAAAGCCTCATTTGCTGCCCACCTCAGAACCTAAGGCATAAACCAATGCCCTTTGTCATGGCTCTGATGATCGAAGAAGTACAAATCAGAATTACTCCATGGAAGGATCCTATTAAGCCTATCCCTCTCTGCTATAGAGGAAACGGGAGAAAAAAGAGGGGAGGGCAATGTCCCATCTACTATCTTTTTACACATGAAAAACCACAGCTCAGGAAGGTGGGTAACTTACCATCCACAGACACTACATGGCCAAAGTAGGATTTGAACCCAAGTCGATATAACAAACACTCTTGCACCTCCCCCTGCCCACTCCCCGTGCCACAGCTGCAACTGCCACATGGTTGCCCACATGACCTCGTCAATGGTCAGGGCAGCTGCACAGGGAGGAAAAGGAGAAGGAGCTTGTCCAAAGTCATCTCGCCCTAAGGGGCAGAGATGGGAACCCATGTCTGTCAGCCTCGCCTCCTTAACTGCCGCCTACACTTTGAGAGCCACGGAGCCCACAGAGGGAGAGCCCACAGAGAAAACCCCTTCCAGCCTGCTGTGTGACAGACGATGACTGAGCAAGGCGACGCGGTAGCAGCGGGCACTGAAACAGCATCAACCTGGCTGGCGAGGCCTCGGAGATGCCTGGGGGTGGGGGGCCCACCGCAGCAGAGGGGACCGGCTGTCCTTTGTCTGAAACCCCTCAGGTCTGCACTCCAAGGTCTCCGGCCTGAGTCAGCCCTGACCCAGGTTCCCGAGCCCCAGCTGCAGAGCCACCAGGGCCACTGGCTCCGGGGCCTCAGCTGCTGTGCGCCCCGACACTGATGAGCACTTGGGGAGCTGGCTGCGCCCGCAGCAGAGGGAGCAGGTGCAGGAGAAGGAGCAGAGAGCAGCGGGGTCAGGGAGCAAGCGCCATTGGGACCCAACAGAGGCCAGACAGAGATGGAAACAGCAGCTCCACCGACCTCCCTCCCCTTCAGTTTTCTCTACTATAAAGTGGGGGCCATAAATTCTTGTGAGGACAAACTGATAATGAATTACGAAGTATATACTGTAGCACCTAGTAGAGGCCGGCACACTGTGGCTGCCTCCCCACCTGCCGGAGAAACGAGGATCAAGAGCCCGCCCTGTCCTGGAGCCTGTTCAGGCTGCTAGGGGGCAGAGTGACCCTTGCAACAAACAATTCTGCCAAGAGACAAGTCTCTCACAAGCGGGAAGACTTCCTGGAGGAAGAGGGAGCATCCTGGCAGGAGCTCAGGGAGACATCTAGCAAAGGGAGTTCCTCCCATCCTCACAGCCTTCTCTTGCCCCCTCCTTCTGCTCCCCTGGGTTACTGCCCCAGCCTTCCACCCCAGCCAGGCCTGGCCACTCCACCTCCAAGCCTGCAGTCTCCAGTGATGTATTTCAAAAGTACGAATATGAGCTAAATTATTCAATCACCCCCAGACCCCCTGTGGCTCCCCACTGTGTCAGAGCCAAGCACCTTATCCCAGCTGACCATGTTTAAAATAATAGAAACATTTTTTTTTGTTTCTATGGAGGTGAAATTCACACAACATAAAATTGAGCATTATAAAGTGCACCCCCGCCGTGGTTAGTGCAGCCGCCACCCACTTCCTCACTCCCGAGGAGCTGCACACCTCATAGGCAGCAAGTCCCCACTGATAAAACATTGTCATGTAGCGATAAAATACCGGCGGCATAAAATATGCTTACGATATTTTTATTTTGCACAACGGTGCTGTTCCCCCTGAATCTCCACTCTCCTGTATTTCCAAGGAGCTTCAGAATGGCATTCTTAAAGGGACCGATTTACATTTTCAGCCCCAACTCTCCCCCCTCGAATTGCACCCTCCCAGGTGCCACCCTTGTCCGAAGCGCCCCACCCCGGTGGCCGCACACACGGGCCTCAGTCTCCCCAGTGTACGGAAGACACAGGCACTGTCCTGCCACCTGAGAAGTAAGTTCGCAGGCGCCGTGGGCGACCACCCTCCAGGTGGGTCCAGAAGCGCAGGCCCCGCCCCCCGCCCTGACTGGGTGGAGCCACAGCCTAGCCTAGGCGGCTGGGCAGGATCCCGTTGGGTCCTAGCGCCCGCAGCGCCTCATCCGCCCAGGCCACACCTGCCCTGTCACTGGCTGTCAGCCACACGCGCCCAGCGGTCCTCCACCAGCCCGCGTGCCGCCTCCAGAGCCCTCCCGCCATGAGGGGCGCACACCCCCTGGTCCTTTTCTCCCTGGCTGCCCTTTGCGGCCGCGGTGAGTTCTGCGGGGAAGGAGGGAGGGCGCGCCGGGTCCAGAGCCCTAGACCAGCCACAGGTGGGAGGGGTGTGGCCGAGGGTGTCCTGGCCACGTGGCCTGTGTCCTGAGGCGACGGGTCGGGGCTCTCAAAGGGGGGCTACGGACACCTGCAGACACCGGCTCCGGGTCGCCCAGGTTCATCCCTGCGCGCGTGGACTCTCGGAGCAAGCCCGCCGCTCGGCCACGGTGGGAGGGGGTGGCCCAGCCCACCAGCCCGGGCATGTGTGCGTTTTGGGGGGATCTGCTAGGAAACACCACCGCCGCTGGCCGCCCACCCCAGGCGGGCCTGGACAGCCAGCTTGGCTAAGGGCCAGGCAGGAATCTGCAGGTCCTGACACCCAGGAGGGACACCGCTCAGCCTTTCCAGGCAGAGTCCTGAGTCTCCAGGCTTCAGTTTCCCCACCTGAGCGCCAAGGACCCTTTCAGCTCCTACTCCGTGGCCCAACATTATCCTCTGAGCCCTGGTGAGTCTGGAGCATCAGGCTCCTATCTTCCCAGGACAGAGACACAGCAGGGGGCCATTGGAGGCAGCACAGGGAAGCAGAGAAGGCACCCGGTGTGGGTCGTGGCTCCGGCACCACTTGCTTTCCTCTGGACCTCAGTTTCCCTGTCTGTTCTGTGGAGTGATAATCCCCGGGGAGGTGTGAGTCAGTCCCAGTGTTTGTGAAGCGCCATCGGGGCGAGGCTGCGGGCAACAGAATCCCCCAGCTCAGGGTCCTGGCTTCCAGAGCAGACTGTCTGGAAACGTAGTCCAGATCTGTGTTTACCTGGCATACAGGTGATTCTCACACATGAGGGGAGAGGCTGCTGATCATAAAGGTGAGCTTTTTGTAGCTGGTAAAACCCTCCAACTTTTTAAAAAACCCATACCTACCTTTTAACAGATGCAGGTCTCTTGTTATCAGACTCAGTTTAAGACATGCCCCCTCCTCAGTGCTGACTTGCCAAGAAGATTCTGCGACCGCTCCCTTCTGTAGTTAGGGTTTATCTTCCCATTTTCCCAACACAGATTTTCAGACCACCAATGCCCTTTGGAATGAACGCGCGCTCACACTGGCTGTGGTCCTGGAGTATTAACCCCAGTCTGCTCGGGGGCAGACATTCCCAAGGAAGGCCTACCCAGACACGGGGCAGTTGGCCCACTCCCCATCAGACAACGGGGCATGACTGACCCCTGGTGGCCGGCTCTAGGTTTCACAGTGTCTGCCCCAGAAGCTTCTGCTGGTTCTGGGCCACCCTGTCATCTTAGGGTGAGGGGAACCGGCAGTCCTCACAGCGCACAAAGAAGCAGATTGGAAAGTCTAAACGTGTATTGTGCTGAGCTCTCTTTTTTTGGGGGGAGGGCATTCCAGACCCCATCAGCCCCCACACTCACATACAAGTCCAGACACAGGCCTGCAGGGGCAGCTTCCTTCCAGGGAGCTAGCAGAGCGGGAAACAAGGCCCAGGGGCAGCTGGGGGCCTGGATCTGAAAGGCCCCTAGAGCTGGCTCCGCCTCTGCCTTGCTGGGGACTCTGGAGCAATGCCTCCCCTCTTTAGTCGGTTTCTCCAGCTGAGAAACAAAGTTGGGGTAAATGATCTAAGGCTTTTGGAGCCCACACTTCAGGAGCCCACAACTGGTCCTCATGATGGGGGAGGCTCCTGTGGGGCCAGCTGAATGCCTGACAGGCAGGACAGACCCAGAGGCGGAGCACCCCAGGAGGGCTCCGAGCCAGAAGCCTGCAGAGCAGCCCTGGCCTCTCAGGAACCGGGGTGGAGAAGCCTCCTGGGGCTGCAGAGATGTGGGGTCCAACCTGCCCCAGGACTGCAGGGCTTGGGCCAGGAGCTGAAAAGTCAGACCCCAGAGCTATCCCAGACATGCCAGGTCGGCGTGGGCAGGTCATACCCCTCTTTATAAAATGACCAGTCAGCCAAAATATATATACTGAAGAGGGGCACTGGGAGGGACCCAGCTATCGCCTGGGGCTGCAGACTGGCTTCCAGGGCATTCAAGCAGCTGCCATCTGAGAGGGGTTCAGGGTATGAGAGGCAGGCCTCAGAATCTAGGCCAAGCAACAGCGGACCGTCTGGACAGCCCAAGGCGGTGGGGGGGAGGGGCGCAAGAACAGGTGCACTGGGAGCATCTTCTGCAGGCGCTAAATGTGGTGTGTGCTCTACATAGGCAGCAATTTGGGAAGAGCGTGGAGCAGGCAGGGTGGCCTGAGGTCCACCCAGCATCCACCCAGAATCTGCTTCACACTTGCTCCTGCTGTGAGCCCCCTGGCTCCTCCATCTGGGAGGAGTTGGGTATGACCAGTGAGCTGGCCCTTCAGTCCCAGGCCTGGTGAGCTGGCCACCCCTCCTGGCACTGCCACCTCCTCAGCCTCCCTTATTCCCTATGCTCTGCCACCTGCTCTCTGACCCCCACATCACTTTCTCTGCACATTCTTATCTCTTTCCCCACTCCTGGACTGTCCCGCTGGGTGTCCTTGACCTTCCTCTGAGTGTCCCTCTTTCCAAAGTGCTACCCCACCCATGACACATTCTCTCCCTGCAGAGCCCAGACAGGGCAGTGAGGGATGACTGTAGCTGGGAGATGGACAGACGGACTTGGAAGGTGGTGTAGATGGAATGAGGTGGCCAGTAGAGGCCTAGAGTGTGGGGAGCCACTCACTGAAAGAGGGACAGGAGGAGGGCGAGTCGGGACATGGGAGGGCAGCTGGGCTCTGTCTTGGATGTTGAATTGGGAGTCTCCGAGGACCCCGTGCTGCTGGCCCTTGGAGCACAGGACTCCACGCAGTGGGTGTCATTGGAGTGGGGCCAGCAGGTCTGACTGTGTGTCCCCAGGGGACTGCCGAGTGGCCAACGCTGAGGAGAAGCTCATGGACGACCTTCTGAACAAAACCCGCTACAGCAACCTGATCCGCCCAGCCACCAACTCCTCTCAGCTCATCTCCATCCAGCTGCAGCTCTCCCTGGCGCAACTCATCAGCGTGGTGCGTGCAGGGAGGAAGGCTGGGGCTGTCAGTGCCCTGGCCACGGCTTGGGGAAAGGGGTGGCCACTCAGCGTGCAGGGCCGGAGCCGGGAGGCTGGGCTTTCCCTCTGACATTGACGGGACTTGGGGATGAGGTCCCTGACTCTCCAACTGACCAAGTGCGAACATTAACGGTGAAGGGGAGTGAGGGATTGCACTGAGGCGCAAGAGAACTCTCTGGGTGACAGAAATGTTCTACATCTCAAAAGGAGCCTTGTTACGTGGGTAATACATTTGTTTAAACTGACAAAACTACACGGAAGATCTCTGCATTTCACTGTAAGGGAATGATACCTCGAATTTAAAATATTTTTTTAAAGACAAATGAAAGTTTTCTACTCTCAGTGTTGGCAGAGTAGCTTGTTGCAGACTCACTTTTCCATAAGAACAACTAGGAAAGCTGCCCCCCTCCTCTGAAAAAAACTTTGTTTGAAGGTCTTGAAGAGCTTGGCCAGGACCCGAGGGACCAGGGACCAGGCTCCAGGAGCTGACCCTGAACTGTCCCGTGCTCTTCCCCATGTTTGGTGATTGGTGAATGGGATCAGGGCTAAGGGCTGAGCAGGAAGTGCTGCCTAAGAGGTGGGGGGAGGGGGGGTAGTGAATGCTTGGCACTCCCACAGGGCTGTGGGCACACACTGGGGGCTGAGCTTCACCACGGAGAAGGGGCTTTGAAAGGACCTTGAAAGGACCACCCCTAAGAGTGAAGCAGAAATAGACCAGCCCTCACAAACACTGAGCCTGCTTTCAACCGGCTGTCACTGGACTAAGGTGACGGCCCCTCCTCAAACTGCCTGCCGTAAAACCAAAGCCAGCACTCCGCAGAGACAGACACAGCCGTGCACTGAGTAACAATGTCTCAATTACTCACAGACAGCATATAAGAAAGTGGCCCCACAAGGTCATAAGGGAGCTGAAAAATTCCAACCACCTAGTACATTATAGGGGTCAAAATGCCGTATCACAATGCATCACCGCTGCCTACAGTATTCGGTACAGTAACGCGCTCTGCAGGTGGCAACCTAGGAGCAATAGGCTGGACCGCATAGCCCAGGTGCATGGCCGGCTGTATCACCCAGGTGTGTGGGGGTGACTCTGTGATGACGATGAAATCGCCTAACAAGCATTTCTCTGAGCGCATCCCTGTTGGTAAACGATGCCTGACTCTAAAGTCAGATAAAAATTTGCCAGGCACCCAATAACACAATACAAAAGAAGGAAAGACCAAGAGAAAAAAACCACAACAAGACAATGTTAAAAGACAAACAGATGACTTAGTCAGACAAACTTTTTAAAAAACTACCGTTAAGGTGGTCAGTTTTATGTTATGTACGTTTTACCACTATTAAAAATAAATTTAAAATACATCAATTTTCTGAAAAAGTAGCCACTAATAACTGTTCATGAAAATGATAGTGACAGAGAATCAAAAGCCTGCAGTGAGATGGATTTAGTAACAGACCGGTCACAGCAGAAGAGAAGGTGAAGGGCCAGGAGGGGAAGCTAGGGGAAAATATCTAGACAAATGACAGAAAAACAATGGAGAATAGAGAAGACAAACTGCACACGTCTGGGACACAATTCACTGAGAAGGACCGGGTTTGGGTGATGAGCTGGAGCTGCTTCTCAGACTCACTGGGCATGACACACCTTTGAGCTGTCCCACAGAGGCAGGGCGGGGCCGGTGGTTGGCCACCAGGCTCTGGAGCTCAGAGTCCTTTTTTTTTTTTTTAAGAGAGAGGGGAAGAGAAGGAGAAAGAGAGGGAGAGAAACACCAATGTGCGGTTGCCTCTTGAGCACCCCTACTGGGAGCCTGACCAGCAACCCAGGCAACTGCCCTGACTGGGAATCGAACCAGAGACCCTTTGGTTCACAGGCCAGTGCTCAATCCACTGAGCCACACCGGCCAGGGCTCAGGGTGTTCTATGTGATGACATGATAATGCAGCTCTACGTGGGAGGGCTCCTCCCACCCCGTGAACTGATACCCTCTCTCCCTCCCCAGAATGAGAGAGAACAGATCATGACCACCAACGTCTGGCTGAAGCAGGTAAGTATCTCGAGAGTCCCCAGCCCAGGGGGCCTTTCCTGCAGAGCTGCCTGTCGTGGCGCTGGGCCTACACATGACAAGACCCTGCCTGCCTGCTCAGGAATGGACTGACAACCGCCTGGCCTGGAACAGCTCCCGCTACGAGGGCGTGAACATCTTGCGGATCCCCGCAAAGCGCATCTGGCTGCCTGACATCGTGCTCTACAACAAGTGAGTGGCAGCAGGGCAGGGGCGGTGAGGGCCGGGCCAGTCCTGAGTCCGGCCCTGGGCCCCCTGTGTGCCTCACCCTGATATTCTGGCCGCGATGCCAGAAAGGCAGAAAGGGAGTTAGAGATGAGCAGAGCCAGTGTGCTCAGCTGCAGATGGGGACCTGGAAGCCCGGAGACGCACTCCAGCACAGCTGGGCACAGGACCGGCACCCTGACCCCAAGAGCTGTGCTCTGCCTGGGCTCTGTTATGTGTAAACATCTTTGGTAGTGGAGGGAGCTACACTATCCCGGGGTGCAGTTACACCAGCAGAAGCATGAATGAGTGTGAGCGTGGGGTCTAGCGACAGAGACCTGAGTTCAAATCTCAGTTGTCCTGCCGACCAGCTTCCTGACCTGGGAGAAGTGACTTAACTTCTCTGAGCCTCAGTTTTCCCAGGCGTACAATGGGATAATAACAAAACCTACCTCCCTGGACTGCTGTGCAGCCTTAGTGAGCTAGTTCGGGCGAGGCCTTCCTTTAGCTGCCAGTGAAGCAGGCTTCCCAGGGAGGGCATGGCACAGGGTAGGGGGCGCCTAGTGAGAGTCATCCTGCAGGGTCTTTGGTGAGTCCTAGCGACAGGCCCGGCCTCGCATGGGGATTTCATGCTGCTCCCCGCTCCCCGGGCCCTGCTGCGCTCCAGTGCCGACGGGACCTACGAAGTGTCTCTCTACACCAATGTGGTGGTCCACGCCAATGGCAGCATCATGTGGCTGCCCCCAGCCATCTGCAAAAGCACCTGCAAGATCGAGGTGAAGCACTTCCCCTTCGACCAGCAGAACTGCAGCCTCAAATTCCGCTCCTGGACCTACGACCACACAGAGATCGACATGGTGCTGAAGTCACCCACGGCCAGCATGGACGACTTCACCCCCAGTGGCGAGTGGGACATAGTGGCCCTCCCGGGGCGGAGGACAGTGAACCCACAGGACCCAAGCTACGTGGACGTGACATACGACTTCATCATCAGGCGCAAGCCCCTCTTCTACACCATCAACGTCATCATCCCCTGTGTGCTCATCACCTCGCTGGCCATCCTCGTCTTCTACCTGCCATCCGACTGTGGCGAGAAGATGACGCTGTGCATCTCCGTGCTGCTGGCGCTCACCGTCTTCCTGCTGCTCATCTCCAAGATTGTGCCACCCACCTCCCTGGACGTGCCGCTCATCGGCAAGTACCTCATGTTCACCATGGTGCTGGTCACCTTCTCCATCGTCACCAGCGTGTGCGTGCTCAACGTGCACCACCGCTCACCCAGCACCCACACCATGGCGCCCTGGGTCAGGCGCTGCTTCCTGCACCAGCTGCCTGCCTACCTCTTCATGAAGCGCCCTGACAGCAAACCCCCAAGGGTCGCCCAGCCCAGACAGTCTCACCCGCCCCAGTCTGAGGCCACTGCCACTGCCACCTCAGCCACAGGCCCTGCCAGCTCCTCCAGCTTGTACGGGAGCTCCATGTACTTTGTGAGTCCTGCCTCTGACACTCCCAAGTCCCCATCCGGCTCCGACTTGGTGAGGACCCCCAGGGATTTCCGGCTGAGGCCTTCTGGGAGGTTCCAGCAGGACGTGCAGGAGGCGTTGGAAGGCGTCAGCTTCATTGCCCAGCACATGAAGAGTGACGATGAGGACCAGAACGTAAGTCGCCAGCCCAGCCAGGCCCACTGCCCAGTGGGTGGAGCTCAGGTGCCAGTGCCCCAGTTCCCACTGTTACTTCCTGTGGGCCAAGGGCTGGCAAACTCTTTGTTGGAATAAGGAATCCAAAGCGGAAATGAGTTCTATGACAGCTTCACACATCAGGAGACAGAAAGGAAGGGCCAGTGCTCCTCTTTGTTCTGGGTCCCAAAAGGCAGAGGCAGTTTACATGAGAAGGGATGTTGGCCTGGTGAGGAAGGAGGGACAGTGACACGAGCAAGGATAGGAAAGCCACCTGGGTGTCGGTGGGCAGCATACTGCCAGGGCCTCCTGAGGGTGCATGGGAAGAAGGCACAGAGCCATCCCCAGGAGCGAGGCAGGTGTAGGCCCCCCAGCCACCCCCGCCCTGTGGTTATAGTAGCTAGCTGTGCAGCGGGCACCCTGGGTGCTGGAGGAGCCCCAGCAGGGAAGACAGAGATGCAGGTGCCTGAAGCGGGAGGAGTCAGTGGGCTGGAAATGACCTCTGTGGCCTTTAGGGACACAGGTGGCCAGGGCACTGAGGGCACTTCTCCCACCATCGTCAGCCACACCAAGGGGCCGTACAAACACTGTAGCTCCCAGGAGTACACACATCAGTGAAAACAGTATTGCCACCACGGGAGCAAATCAGCCTGTAGGGTGACTCCAAGTGCAGATGTTTAAAAAGAGGTCACGTTCACCTTCATAGGACAACGCAGTGGGTGCCAGAGCATAGCTGTCTACATCGGCTTCTCTGAATAAGTAACACTTGAGAGGACAAGTCTGTCCCTGAACACTGAATGTGATGGTCACTGTAAGATGTGATCACACACATGTCCACACCAGGCAGAACAGTGTCGCTGGCTTGTGAATGTTCTCGTCTTAACACCTTACCAGAGCCGGGCCTCCAAGCAGGTGTCTCCCCCTTAGCTCCCAGCTGCGTGGGGAAAATAGGGCATCTGCTCCCCCTTACCTTTCTGCCATTTCTCTCCGAAGCCCATCCTCCAGGGAAGCCCTGGAGTCCATTAGGTAGTACACAGAGGAAGAGCAGGCTGGAAATGCTCCAGAATTACACTGTGAAAAGGAAAAAAGAGAACTGGTAACAGAAAGGGTACAGGATGCAAGCTCTTCTTCTGAGTACAGTCCTGGCAAGATAGTGAGGCCCCAGCTTGGGGAGCAGGGGGGAGCCAGGGGAGCCCGGCCGTCGCCTGTGTGACCCGCCTTTGTCTGCCCACAGGTCGTGGAGGACTGGAAATATGTGGCCATGGTGGTGGACCGGCTGTTCCTGTGGGTGTTCGTGGTTGTGTGCGTGCTGGGCACTGTGGGCCTTTTCCTGCCTCCCCTCTTCCAGACCCACACGCCGTCTAGGGGGTCCTAGGCTGCCCTGCAGGGCCCAGGGTCCCTGGTTGTGGGGCGAGATGATGTGAGCAGCCAAGTGGGCAGTTTGCTGCTTCCTACCGGGTCACAGCTGCTGAGGCTGTACGTGAATATGACACCATCACCTGTCAACCCATCCAACAGCCGCGGCCTGGGAAGGGCAAGGATAGGGGCCTGGACTGGCCTCTGCCAGGGCCTCGCAGGAACCCAGGAAACCCCAGCTGCAGGGGCAGATTAGTTCTGGCCAGTCTCCCTTCCTTCCCTGCATCAGGATAAGGACAGGCATAACAGCAGTGCCTACTATGTGCCAGTCATCTTACCTCACACTCTGCCTCCCTCCACTCCCCCTGGTCCCCCAGGCTCACTGGCTTTCAATCCCTCACACACTTCAGCATCCTCCCCAGCTCTCAGCCTGTGCATTTACAGCACCTTCTACCCAACACCCGCCCCCCACCGTGGGCACGGAACCCGCCACCTTCCTCAAGGGCTCCTCAGTTCCTCAGGTTCTGATTTGCTGGCTTGTTTATGGTCCACATCTACCCACTAGAGCGAGAGCTCTGTGAGAGCGGGGACATGGTCCTTCCTGCTCACTGCAGCATCCCCAGGGCCCAGGACAGAGCTCGGCACAATAAACGTATGTTGGTTGAGCGAACTACTGGTACTCCTTCAAGCCATCCCCGGTTCTCCACCTGGAAGCGACAGCCCCGTCCTCCTGCGCACTCACAGCCCAGGCCCCTTCTGCTTTGTGTCACCCCTGGGTCAGATGTGTCTCCCTCACAGCTGCTCTGACTGGCCCCGCCACTACCGCATTTTGCCGTGTATAACACGCAATATTTTGCCCAAATCATTGAGGGAAAAATAAGGATGCGCATTATACACGGCAAAATACGGTGTGCCATCTTTTGTGCAGTGCCTGACATATAATACACACTCAAAATACTTGTGGAATGGATGACAACTTTTTTTTAATTCTATTTTTTTAAATTATGCAGTTCTATACAAAAATTCTCCTCTTGGCCGGGAGAATACATTTTAATCAGAACATATGAAATCCGCACCCGAATAACTCCCTCATGCTGCTCCTCATGGTCGTGGCCCCCTCCACACCCGGCCGCGGCCCCCACTCATCTTTCTCTGTCACTGTAGTTGAGTCCATTCAAGAGCCCTCTGAAGCCCTGGCCCGTAGCTAACTGGTTAGAGCTCGTCCCCCATACGCCAGGGTTGTGGATTCCAATCTGGTCAGGGCACATGCAAGAAGCGACCAATGAATGCATAAATAAGCGGAACAGCAAATTGATGTTTGTCTCTCCCTTTCTCTTTCTCTAAAAATCAATTAAAAAAAAACCCATTTCCTCACGGAACCGCAACAATTACTAGTTCCTGGTGGATATTGTCTCAGCTGACTCCAATTTCCTCCTCCCCCACTCTCAAAAAGCAAATACCATGATCGCGCCTAAAATATTTAACAATTACTTCATCGCGTCAAAGTCATGAGGTCTCGTCCTGAAGTGTGTCAGAGGCTCTGAGGTGGACCAGCGGCCAGAGGCGGGAACACACGCGGGACGCGCCAGAATGGACTCAGACGTGGCACCGCGCTCCGCCGCCCTCAGCCCCACTCAAGACCCGCGGGGCGGAGCCGTGCCCTGGTCCCACCTCCCCACCAGCCCTCCGCCCCTTACAGGCAGCCCTCCTCTGATAGGCCAGCGCAAGCTCACCCTGACACCAGACCCGGCACAGTTCCCCCAACCCCAGAGCCCGCGCGGACTCTGGAGCGCAACGGGCGCTGGGTCTGTGGGAGGCCAGGAAGAACCCCGACCCCGCGCTTCCCTCCCTATTTGGCTCGAGTGGCCGCTGGGCGGGGAGCCCACGGGCGAGTCTGCCTGCATCACCGGAGTCGGCTCCCCACCGCTCGGGGTCTCCGAGAAGCCGGCCGAACGGCCATGGGCGCACACTTGCACCGGGCGCACCCACTTATGGGGCTCCTGCTGCTGATATCAGGTACGCTCAAGGGCTGAGACCGAGAGACTGAGCCCCGGGAGGGGACGCGGGGTCCGAGCGGCGGGAGCAGGGCGTGGGAGTCGGGGATCGCAACCGCGCGCCCTCCCTCCCTCAGGCAGCGAGCTGGGTGGGGCGCCCGTCCTCCCACCCCCACCCCCGCGCACTGCCTCCTGAGGCCCCTGCTTGGAGCAGAGTCCGTAGACGCACGCCTGGGGCGTCGGCTCCACTATCTGTCTCCCAAGGTGGGAAACGGATGCTAGAGAGGTAAAGACTTGAAGATCCCCTGGGAAAAGAGGACGGTCGTTTCAGGCCGCGGGGCCAAGCGTGTGCGCCAGCCTCCCCTCCCGTCGTCTCTCCACTCTCCACAACTCGCGAGCCCCCTGCCTCAGCCAGGTTAGAGAGAAGGGACTCTGACCCGTCGTCTGAAGTCACTGGCCTGGGAGGGCTGGTTGTACCAAGGGGTGAGGGTTTGTCAGGGTTACAGGGGGACCTGCTGGGAGACGCCACGTGGCTGTGCGCTTCGATCTGCCCCCTGGGTGCTGAGGGCCCCCCCCCCCCCCCCCCCCCCCGCTGAGAGAGCCTTGCGCACCCTGCAGCTCCTGCCTGTAGCCCCTTTTTTTATTGGGAGGAGCGGGAAGGGAGCAGGCACATCCCATTTCAAGACCTGGAGAAGTTTGGATTTCACCAGGGACTCCCCTCACCCCCTCCCGAGATTGCAAGTGGGAAGCAACAGACAGCTGACCCAAGATGCATGGGGTGGAAAGGGGTCTCCAAGGCTTTCAGAGGTTAGGGTGTCTGATCAGGATGTGAAGGATGTGAAGACAGCATCAGCAGGAACCCTGGGTCACACTCTGAGATCGGTGGAGCCGGGAAGGCACCCAGCTTCCAAGAGGGTTGGTAGCCACACCCCGACAGGGTCCTGGGTGGGATGAAGGAGAGCCCCAGGCCTGGCTGTAGTCTCCTAGTGGGAGGCTGGGAGGCAAAACACCTGTCCCAGGGGTGGCCCTGGGTGGCCCTGTCCCTGGAGTGGACTGGTCATCTCCATCATGGAAGCAGCAAATGGCTGTGCCTGTGTAGACGACACACCTGCCCACTGTAACAGTGAGGACAGGAGAGTTCCTTGGCCCAGACCACATGCTAGTGCAGGGCTGAGCCCTCGCTCGTGACAGCCCTGGGATGTGGACACATTTGCAGTCTTCGCTTTTACAGATAAAGAAACTGAGGCTCAGAGAGGATAAGCCACTTGCCTGATTAAGCTCACACAGGATTTGCACCAGATCTCTCCAAATTCAGAGCCAGGCTTATACCCACTGTGCTTGTCACTGAGTGTGTGTGACCTGATGGGATCCCTATCCCGCCTGGGCCTCAGTTTCCCAACCTGTAACTCAAAGGAGCGAAACCAGTCAGAAAGTCTGGAGTTCCACAGAGCTCCCAGTGGGTGGAGAGGAGGCTGTAGTGGGGTGGGTGACTCTGGGGAAGGGACGGGGTGTGACTGGGCTACTCTTCCCAGTGGCCAGCGGCTCCGAGGCCGAGCACCGTCTGTTCGATCGGCTGTTTGAAGATTACAATGAGATCATCCGTCCTGTGGCCAACGTGTCTGACCCCGTCATCATCCAGTTTGAAGTGTCCATGTCCCAGCTGGTGAAGGTGGTAAGTGCTGGGGCCACAAGCCGTGGCTGTGGGGAACGAGGCCTCTGGAAGAGGCTTTCCCGGAGCCTAGCTTTTGTACTTCACACATTTACTTTAATCTACTTTCCAGGACGAAGTAAACCAGATCATGGAGACCAACCTGTGGCTCAAGCAAGTAAGTGACCAGGATCTGAGCCCTGCTGCCCCCTGGTGGTGAATGCTCTATTTGCTGCCGGGAACCAAGAAGGACCCAAAGCCTGAGCTGGGGCCTTCATTTCTGTAGACAAAGACTGGGGTCCACTGACCCATGGGTCTGTTTCTTCTTGGGCTTGGGTCCCAAGGTTCCCCCAGGAAGGACTGCAGGGCCCATCCTTCCAGTCACAGATGACAGACTGCAGCTTGGAGGGAGAAGCCTTCTCTATGGTCACACAATAAAATGGAACAGACCTGGGCCTGGAGCCCTGGCCCCCAACTCTAGGGTGGGGTGCGAGACCATCTCCTTCCCTTTCTCTTACCGAAGACCCATTTGTAAGTCAGAATCAGATGCTGTAGTCGTTGTTGCTAGGGCAGGGCAGGGCCTCTGGATTTTCCTGTTCAGATTCAGGCCAAAGAAATTGTCTTCCAGGAGACCTCCCCAGGGAGGCCCTCCAAGACCTGGACAAATGAATCACTGGCCTGATGGTGAGCCTTGCACCAGCCCAGCCAACTGAGTGCTTAGCTCACGAGCCTTCCTCCAGGAGGCTGGAAAGCCAGGTGGGCACAGTGCCAGCTTGGTGCCGCTCGGCACACAATCCCCCAGGCTGCAGCCTCACCTCTTCCCTCAGGGGCTTAGGATGCAGGTCTCCCAGCCTCTGCACCCAAACCCTACTTGGGTCCCAATGAGATCATGGCTCCTTTCCCAAAACCCTTCAGAGGTCAGCGCCGGTCAGTCTGGAGGTGGAAGAAGGCTGTGATTACTGCCCTGTTTGGGGCTTGGTGGGGAAGGTGTCCGGGGAAGCTCCTGGAGAGCTGTTTCAGGGATGTAAACAGCTTGAGCTTCAGGCATGAACCTGGACCTGGACCTGGCACTACAGGTGGCCAGACTGGCCCTTATGGGACTGATGTGGGGGCTGCCTTGCCCAATCACACAGCAGTGGCCCCGGGGGAGCCAGGACGCCACCTGCACACAGCCCTGTGCCTCCCTGACTCACGCCTGCACAAGACTCTGGGTCCGTGTGGTCTGCAGCACAGAGGTGGCTCCGTGCCGCACAGCAGGGGTGGGAATTCACAAGACGGGTGGTGTCAGAGAACAAAGCCAGACTGGTCTTTCTGCTGCCTCCTCCCCCCAGATCTGGAATGACTACAAGCTGAAGTGGAACCCCTCTGACTACGATGGGGCGGAGTTCCTGCGTGTCCCTGCACAGAAGATCTGGAAGCCCGACATCGTGCTCTACAACAAGTAAGGGCGGCGGCTTCACCCTCACTGGAGGCCTGTCCTCCCTTGGACATTTTCCCACAGGGCTTCATTCACTGGTTCATACCAGAGGCATTTATTGAGCACCAACTGAATGCCAGCTGCTGCAGATGCAGCAGTGCATAGAACAGACACAACCCCTGGCTCCAGGGAAGATAGGCCTGACTCATAATATCCACGCGTGCAAGTGCAGAATAGAGGGACAGTGGTGGCCGCAAGGGAGGGAAACACATAGTGGGGTGGGTGGGGGGAGGAGGGAACCCCTGCCCTGTGGCCCTTCCTAGGACTGACTTCCCTGTAAGTCAGGTCCCAGTGGGCCTCATGAAGTGAGACCTCAGGAAGGTGGCATTCTTCTGCGCACCTGGTGATTCAGCCCCGCCCTGCCCGACCCTCTGCTCCAGGAGCCTCCGAGGTTCCTCCTCAGCCATCTGAACCTGCGCCGTGGCATCCCTCTGTTTTACAAAGCTGATACTCCCCACACTTGGCTCTGTTATTAGGCTACATAAATTTTAACTGATATTTTATAGTATGTGCTATTCTTTGGTATTAAAAAACATCATTTTTTCACCTGTGCTTTATCTGTAGTTATGAAGTTTTAACCATTAAGCATTTTTCAGTACAACGCTTCATATAGATTTAGTCTAATCTGATCTTAATGAAGAAAAGCGTTCTGTGATTAGGTTTTTATGCTGTATTAGTACAATTAGCATATTTTACAATTAGTATTAGGAGTGCAGAAGCTATGTTTTTGGCTGAATCCCACTTTCTGGTCACTAGCTAAATGAAGGCGGATCTTTAACCGCCCCAGAGACGGTCCGTGTTTAATTTACTGTTTCCTCAAGAAAAACCGGCTTTCATGAATATGATTCTTTCATGTGATTTATATTTGTCAGTTGGTCCCTAGAGAGTGGGGACGCGAGAAACTTGGCCGGTGTGCAGTGTGAGCCGTCCTGTCCAAAGGCCCCGAGGGAGTCGGCAGGGTGGGAAACAGTTTTGGTAACCTCAATGAACAACACGGGCAAAATTTTTAATCCCATGGTTTAAGTATTACAACTGTTTTCTTCCTGGAAATCTTGGGTGAACCGTGAACTTTAGGAAGTATGGTTGTAACAATACTGAGAGACACGGTGAGGAGCTTGAAATTGGATTTGGGAGAAGCAGATATTGTAAGGAATTTCCTTAGAATCTGAAACTGAAAATTATATTGAGAGAAAATCACCCAACTCCTCTCTGATAGAATTTCAGGATTCATCCTCTGTTGAGGTTTCTCTTCATTTCAACCCTAGAAACACCTTTGAGCTTCTTATGCCAAAGTTTCTCCTATGAGCTTTGATTTTCTAAAATTCAATCTCCGAATCCTCAGAAAGCTCACAATTTACCCTAAGTCCCCACAAGTTCTTAACTCATTGCAACCTTTTTAGATAATACTTTTAGGTGACTTACCTGGATAGAAAATCCTTGGCTTGTTTTTCCTTCCATGAAAATCTTAAAAATGCTGACTTATGTCCTGGAACAAAGTGTCACTCTCAAAAATCTGATGCCAGTCTAATTTCCTTGTTTTTGTAAAACTGGGTGACTTTTGGGAAAGGGGACACTGTTAGTAAGTGTCCCGGGACCCCAAATGCAAACCAGGACTGTGCTGGACAAACTGGGACGTGCAGTCAGCTTGCTTATCAGTGGGCTGTTCTTTCTGCTTGTCTGACCAAGAGATGCCTTTCCTTTGTTTTACTCTACTATGTCCTTAAGAAGACTTCTTTTATTCTAGAAGGAAGAAGAAACATGGGGAGACAGTGGGGAAACAGAAGGTGTGAAGGAAACTCTTACGCTGAGCTTGAAAGACAGAGTCAGCACACACGATTATTTTAAAGCAGTGCTGGGAGTGGTGGGGAGTGCAGTGAATGGGGGAGATTGGGTGTGGTAGCAAACCAATCTGGCAGGGTTCAGTTCCAGGGGGCTCCCGCGGGGTGTCGCACACATGGTGGGCACACGTCGGGTGTCCGATGGAGACTGAATGAGGAGGCACTAATGAGGTCCAAACCACAGGAGCAGAGGGTGGCAAATATCCCCAAAGGTCACCTGCCTTTAGGATGACAACTTTCATCCTGTTTCTTTGCTTAAAGGGAAAATTTTCTGGCATTTGGGGTGTCTCAGTAAAAAGTATTGTATGTCCCCATTGGTACGTGGGGTGGCGAAACAGGTGACCTTTCACCGCACTTGGAGCTCACACGTTCCAGTGTCTGAATCGTTGCTTAGCGTTTACCTGCTGCCGCGTGACACCTGGACCGGAGACCACATGCGATGACCATTGCCTCCTCGTTGTCCTTGCAGTGCAGTTGGGGACTTCCAGGTGGATGACAAGACCAAAGCTCTACTCAAGTATACAGGGGAAGTGACGTGGATACCTCCGGCCATCTTTAAGAGCTCGTGCAAAATTGATGTGACCTACTTCCCGTTTGATTACCAGAACTGCACCATGAAGTTCGGGTCCTGGTCCTACGACAAGGCGAAAATCGACCTGGTCCTCATTGGCTCCTCCATGAACCTCAAGGACTACTGGGAGAGCGGCGAATGGGCCATCATCCGAGCCCCAGGCTACAAGCACGACATCAAGTACAACTGCTGTGAGGAGATCTACCCGGACATCACGTACTCGCTGTACATCCGGCGCCTGCCGCTCTTCTACACCATCAACCTCATCATCCCCTGCCTGCTCATCTCCTTCCTCACCGTGCTCGTCTTCTACCTGCCCTCCGACTGCGGAGAGAAGGTGACCCTCTGCATCTCGGTCCTCCTGTCCTTGACTGTCTTCCTCCTGGTGATCACCGAGACCATCCCCTCCACCTCACTGGTCATCCCCCTGATTGGCGAGTACCTTCTGTTCACGATGATCTTTGTCACCTTGTCCATCGTCATCACCGTCTTCGTGCTCAACGTGCACTACAGGACCCCCACCACACACACGATGCCCACGTGGGTGAAGACCATATTCTTGACCTTGCTTCCCAGGGTCATGTTCATGACCAGGCCAGCAGGCAGTGAGGGTAACACACCAAGGCCAAGACCAGTCCACAGTGCTGAGCCCTCCAGCCTGAACTGCTTCAGCCGTGTGGGGTCCAAGGGCTGCCAGGAAGGCCACCCCTGCCAGGATGGGCTGTGCCGATACTGCTACCACCGCGGGACAAAGATCTCCAACTTCACCGCCAACCTCACGAGAAGCTCCAGCACCGAATCTGTCGACGCCGTGCTCTCGCTTTCTGCTCTGTCACCAGAAATCAAAGAAGCCATCCAAAGTGTCAAGTACATTGCTGAAAATATGAAAGCACAAAATGAAGCCAAAGAGGTAAGATATTATATAGGTTGTTCGTTCACTCAACAAGGCCAAGCGTGGGGCCTGTGTAGGGAATTAGACCCTGCAGTCAGCAGCCTGTGTCCCGACCAGCTCCTCCGTGACCAGTTCCATGTCGCCTCCCCTCTCCGAGCCTGTCTTCTCATCTGTTAAGATGGGTGACAAAGCTTGTGAGTGTATGGTGCCCTGAATTAGCCACTGGGCTTCCAGCACTCTGGGCCAGGAGAGGGAGCCAGGAGCTTGCGCTAGCTCACCGTTTTGCCTAAACTCATGTACCTGTTATTCATCATTAGTTCCAAAGTTTCCAGAGAATGGCCACTGTCATTGCACCTTAAAGACTTTGACAGTTAAATGCAACAGTAATTGTGACCTAGCTTTTTGCAGCATTGTTCGTATTCCTGTATGAGATACAAGTGCCATCTCTCTTCACCAGGCTAAACCCTGTAAGGGGCATTGTTAAATTAGCATTAGCGTAAACAGATATTACTCCTTAAGAATTCTGTGTCAGGCACATTCGTTCATTTAATCCTCATAACATCCTATGTGGTAGGTACTGTTCTTATGCCCGTTTTACAGATGAGGAAACGGAGGCTAAGCATGGTCACATAACTTACCCAGAATCTCATGACTAGCAAGGAGCAGAGCTGGAATTGTAATCAGTCTGTCTCCAATCCTCTGCCTCCCCAGCCCATCTCCCAGGCCTGAGGATGCTTCCCCAGCAGAGCCCGGGAGGGAAATGCAGGGCCTACTGTGTATTGGAAGCACTTACAAACCAGAATCTGAGGAATTCAAAGAGAGCACCTTATGGCAGATACAGTATCATTACAATTTTACATGTGATTTCTTAGTGTCACCAAGGGGACACGTTTATTCCAGCTCATCATGGTGAAACCCGTCCTGTCTCCCAGCCCCATTTCAGTCACTTAATTAAATCACTGCATCGGTGATGCCTCTTGTTTATGCAATTATTTCTTCCAAATCAGTTGATTCATGGATTCTCTCTGCTCAATTCAATTATGGTTTCGCTGCTGTCCGAGTTGTCTAGGAGGATAATGAACGTACAGTCCCCCTTCTCATTTCCAGCATCGGTTGAAGCCTTATTGTCCCTCTCTTTCTTCCATCTTTTACTTTGTTATCAGCAATTATTTCTCATTTTCAGCCTGTTCTATAACCATACAGAACCCCATAGCTTGGACTTGTAACGTGGTTATTTGGGCATTGCCAGGGGCGGGGGACAGAGGGACAGAGGGAGAGTAATGATGGAGTTGCCCTCATATACTGATCGCAGTTTTGGCTGTTGAAAGGAAATTATATCTAAAACTGGGTAAAAACTCGTACTTTGAAACAATGGCAAGTGATGCTGGATAGTATTCGCTATTCTAACAAAGGCCCAGGATCCTCCACAAAGGTGGGAGGCAACTAATTGGCTTTACTAACTATAAATTGGAAAGTGGGTGTAGCTCAATGGATTGGGCCTGTGAAGTGAAAGGTCGCCGGTTCGATTCCCAGCCAGGGCACATGCCTGGGTTGCAGGTTCAGTCCTGGACTCTCTCTAAAAATAAATGAACAAATCTTTAAAAAAAAAAAGAAACTTCTGATTTAAAGCAACACAAGGGGGAGGAGGGTATATGGGGAATAAATGGTAATGGAAAAAATACAATAAAGATTTAACTTAAAAAAAAAATAAAGCTACATGACAAATGTTTTATACTATTTCTCTAGTGCCTAAAGAGAAACTTAGGAATGAGCATTTCCTCAGACAACATCAACGGGAAAAATGGTTCCTTGCCTTTCAGTGGGAACCGCTGTGATGTATTTATTACATGTTCAGGAGTAAAAAGGCATTCACGCTGTCTTCTCCTTCCTGCTTTGTTTTTTCCTCTTTCATGATTTTTGTTCTCATTTTTCAGATTCAAGACGACTGGAAGTATGTAGCCATGGTGATAGACCGTATTTTCCTGTGGGTGTTCATCCTGGTCTGCATTTTAGGGACGGCCGGGCTGTTTCTGCAGCCCTTGATGGCCCGGGATGACACCTGAGCACCAATCCATGCATCTGCCTGGGGCACATTGGGTGGGAGCTCTTTTTCTTTAAATTGTGGTGAAACACACTTAACATGAAATTTACCATCTGAGGCATTTTTACATTCACAGTTCAGTGATATGAAATATATTTTCATTACTGTGTAATCATCATCACTACCCATCCCCATAACTCTCTGCGTCTTGTAAAACTGGAACTATACACCCATTAAACAGTAACTCCTTATTTCCCTCCCCCAGCCTGTGGCAACCACCATTCTACTTTCTGTCTGTGAGTTTGGCTAATAGATATTTCATACACGTGGAATCATAGAGTATTTGTGTTTTTGTGACTGGCTTGTTTCACTTCACATAATATCCTCAGGGTACATCCATGTTGTAGTGTAACACAGAATTTCCTTCCTTTTTAAGGCTTAGTTGTATTCCATTGTCTGTAGAGACACATTTTCCCATTCATTCACCTACCGAGGGACGCTGGAGTTGTTCCCCCCTGCTGTGGATAATGTGCTGTGAATGGGGTGTACGATTATCTCTTTGAGACCCTACTTTCAGCACTTCTGGGTGCGTGATAATGCTATCTTTAATTTCTCGAGGATACTGTTTCCACCATGGCTGTACCACTTTACATTCCCACCAACGGTGCATAACAGTTCCATTTTCTTCACATCCTTGCCAACACTTTTCTGGTTTTTTGATAGTAGCCACCCTGCTGGGGATGAGGTGGTATCTCATTGTACTTTTAATTTGTATTCCCCTAATTAGTGATGTTGAGCATCTTGTCATGTGCTTATTGGCAATGTGTACCTGCTTTGGAGAAATGTCTGTTCCAGTCCTTTGCTCATTTTTGAGTCAGGTTGTTTGTTTTTTTCAGTTGTTACCTTTTAGGTCTGTATATATTCTGTATGTTAATCCCTTATTAGGTATGTGATGTGCAAGTATTTTCGTCCATTCTGTGGGTTGCCTCCTTACTCTGTTGATAGTGTCTTTTGATGCACAAAATTTTTAAATTTTCGTGAATTCCAACTCGTCTGTTTTTTCTCTTCTACCTGTGCTTGTGCCGTATTCAAGAAATCATCGCCAAATCCAATGTCACAAAGCAATTGTCCTGTTTCTTCTAAGAGTTTTATTGTTTTAAATGCCTCACACACTTTGTATTATGAAGCTGCTGTCTTTACTTTTGGCATTTCAAGGTTTACTTATTGTCCAGTTGTCTTGATTTTAGTCAAAAAAGATTTATGTGAGAAAAATGTTCATTATGGATAAATGAACATTTGACCAGTCTTTTGGGTAAGGTAAAGAAATGTGAGAATATAAATCTTCCACAGTGATAGAACATGTAAAAATGAGCTAAATATGAAAATTGTTTCCCTTTTTTCCAGTGGTTGAAACATGGCTGGATAGAAAAACTTGCTGTTCTGAAACGTAAAAATCATCTGGTTGCGTATCACACAGATTTCTCAGTGGTTTTTCTTATTTAGCCCATAATGTCCTGAAAGTTTTATGCTATTTCAGCAACATCCCACTGCCAGATTCTTACCGTGCACTCCTTGTTCTTAACTGTTTCTCTAAAGCCTAGAGGCATGTCTCCATTGCAAAGAGACTCAACTATTTATTTTGCACAATTCAAAACTGTACTATGAGAAATTATGCCTAGTCACACATTCATCGTTAATGTACTTTTAGAACAGGACACATTTTAGGCTGGATCATTCTGTGTTGGGGACTCTCCCGGACACTGTAGGATCTTTAGTGGCACACTAGCCTCTAGGTGCCGACAGCATTCCCCCACCTCTTGCCAGTTGTGATGACCAAAAATGTCTCCAAAAGTGCTAAATGTCACTTCAAGGGGGAAATTGCCCTTAGTTGAAAACTATTGCTTTAGACAAATCCCTAAGAAGAGAGTGTCACATACTACCGTTCTTAGTCTGAATGCACCGGCAGGAGATGATGGTTGACAGAGAACCTTTTAACCTTCGCACTAATCATCACAGCGCTTTCCTGAGTAAAAATAAAGTTGACAAAATTGCAGCCCATTGTGACTTATGTTTAATGAGGTAAAAGGAAACATTTCTTTAACATTTATATATAAAAGTGGTAAATAATAGTAATGGAAATATAAATAACAGTAATGGAGATATAAGAGGGATCGGAGATGTACGCAAGGTCTATCCAGAAAATATCATCCAGCCATGGAATATGAAAAATGGAGACATTTATTGAAGAACGTGCAAGACACAAGGGACATCATGCATAGGACAATGATGCCTCAGTCCCCTTCAAAGCAGGCACCTTGGGACCTCACAGTTCTCATTGTGCCTCTTCCACTGTTGAAAACACTACAAAATCCTTTGTTGGAATTGCCATCAGATACCCCATCGTATTTTCCTGAATCTCATCAAAGTTCTGAAATGCCTTCCCTTTCAAATGTGATTTTAGTTTTGGGAAAAGCCAGAAGTGGCAGGGCACCAATCTTGGCTGTAGGGGACTGAGTCGCCTGGTTGATTTGATGTTTCACTAAAAAACTGTAGAAGACGTGATGCATTGGCGCACGTGTTGCCGTGACAAAGCTGCCAGTCACCAGCGGCCCATAGGTGCAGCTATTTTTGTCATATTGCATCTCTCAGCCGACAAAGAACATTGAGGTAGCACTCTTTTTTGTTTGGCCTGGAGGGGTGTACTTGTGATGGACAACACCTTCCCAATCAAAAACACAGTTAATGTGTTCTTGGTGTTGCTGCAACTTTGCCATGCCTTCTTCAGGCTTGGAGAACTGGGCGAATGCTGTTGGGATGACCGGGCCTTCATTTGCGAATCATAACTGTAGACCCACAAGTTCATCTCCGGTTACGGTCATCTTGAGGAAATCTGGTTCATTGGCAGCGGCTGGAATCAAGTCATCAGTAACTGCAGCACAATGTTCCTTCTGCTCTGGGAGCAGAAGCTGCAGAACAAATTTGCCGTGACACGTTTCATGCCAAAATCTTGCATCTAAATTTCAGACACACTAGTTCTTAGAACACGCAGGTCAGCTTCAGTTCCCGCACCAGCAGTCGCCCATCTCTGTTGGCCGCAGCCTGTGCGTGTTCAGCATTCGCAGGTGCTCTGTTTGTTGCTGGCCTTCCAGCACGTGAATCACTTTCAACAGATTGATGACCATCCTTGAAGCATTTGTGCCACGGTTTTATTTGTGCTACACTCATCGCATCCTCCCTGGAAGCCTTCTGAATCATCCAAATAGTTTCCACGCAAGAACGTTCAAGCTTAACACAAAATTTGATGCAGATTCATTGCTCTACTTGCTCAGTCATTTTGAATGTGACGGTCACAAAGTACACATGTTCATTCAATGGCATCTACTGTCCCCACTGACTAGTACAGTGAAGTCATCCTTGTTCACACATGCACATTCCAGCCCACTCTCTCTTTGGTTACCAGGTTACATCAGTGTAGCGCAAACATTCTTGATGGCTGGACTTTTCCTGGACAGGCCTGGCGGGACTTTTTCTGGACAGACGTAAAACATGCTAAAATAGCTAACAGGCAATGTAAATGAGCAAAACCAGACTTTCACTTATTAAATGGCATTAAATGCCTACCTACAAGAAAACACCGATTCAAGCATTCACTTGAACACAGGTGGTAACATAACATAAACAAATAAGGCATTTGTTGTCTCAAGAGCTAAAAGTTCTAGATCAAGTGCAAAAGTCCTATCGGTGTATTCTTCCTGGTCATAGCTATTGCAGGAACACTTAGAGATGAAATTTAACTTGCTTACTGGTGATCCACAGTACTATACTGCATAAGTGGTAACAGGCTAAGACTACATTCCTTCTAAGGGCCCTTGCAACTCTCAGGTGCTAGTGTTGTAAATGTTGGAATGAAAGAGATAAAATGGAAACTTCACAGATATGTAAAACGTTTGATGTACACATACCAAATTAGACTGCCATCTTTGATTTCGGAAGATCATTTTCTCATAGAACAATTTAGTACTATCCATCAACATATTTTTAAAATTGGACTCACTTAATTGCTATGGAGTCTTCTAAGATGAAGGATAAAGAGATGTTGCCACAATCTATATAGAAGATGGTTCTACTAATTGTGGAAAATGTGGGCGGGGGACTGAAATAATGTTAGAGATGCACCACTGCACGTCCACGGGGGCAGCCTGCTGTATGATCTCACAACGGAAAGTGAGCTGTGAAAATAACAATAATTACTCAGTTTAAGCATCTAAAGAATAAAGTAAGACTTAAAGGAGTTCCCAGTTGCCTTTTTTTTAAAATTTTGGTTATAGAAAATCAGCATCATATTCCATCATTATCATACTAAGTAGTCAGCTTACCTAGTGTAGCTGTATAACATTGTAGTAAAGACTAAATGTTACTAGATACGGGACAGAAGGAATTTAAAAATGTGTACCTTTACCAAATGCAGGACAAGTTTTGAAGTCCATCTTCAGAAACATCAGGAATTTTCCAGTGCATTAAAATATGAGCTTCACTGTTGATTACAAATATTATAAATTACAAAGTATTATTAGCCAGGATAAAAACATTAGAGTTTTACTAGTACAGGCCAGATAATATTTTCTTGCTATTTTTAGAAGATCAAACGGTATTTAGTTAGTTATTACTTTACTCATGCCGATGGGCAGTCTATTAAGATAAACTGATATGAGCAACTGCTATTCGGTTAAAGCTTGCGTGGAATTTGAAACACAATTGACATTTTCAGAAGTCCACAGGTGCCAGAAGGTATATACGCCTTTTGGTAACTGAATTCCTACCACAGCCGCTAGGGAAGCATCACTTAATTGCATTTCCAATTTGAACAGGGACTGCTATATTCGCCCATTTATAAATCACAGGAACAAAAAGCCCGAGAGAGCCAACAACTGAAACCAGAAGAAAAGTCCACAGAAACAGCCGATCCAGAACCTGGGCTATGAACTTCCAATCTCCAACAACCTGTTGCAAAAAAAAAAAAAAAAAAAAGCCCACATTAAACACATAATTTAACATTGTGTAATTGTTTTAAGATATAGCACACTGAATTAAGGCCAAATCAGTTTCTGATGCCCACTGCTGCCTGACAGCTGGAAGTGACCCTGAGCTTGGAGCTCAGGGACAGATCCCGCCCTCGCTGTTAGAACAGGGCCTCTGCGAGATCTCACAGACTCGCCACGGTGTCATTTACACGTCAGTGTGTAATATTTCACAAGTGGCCTTTTTGATAATTTTTAATAAAAATTAGAATATTATACTACTTGATAATTTTGTCATAATCAAAAAAAATCTTCTGTTCTTAATACATGCAGTTATTTATGTTACTTATTCTTGCCCAGCAGTGTTTACTTGTTTTAATTTTTAAAGGAAACCCAGCCTGAGGTTAACTTCATGCCAAATTAAAAGTTGACTCAGAATAATACCTCTTCAATTTAATCTCCCCCACCCCTCTCCTGCTTGGTTTAGTTTCAGATTTCCCAGGGCCATTTTAATCCAAGGTCTTGAGGACAAGATCTGCTGCCAGGGAACTCCCACTCTCCCCGCTTCTGCAGCCTAAGTGGGCAGCTGGCTCGGAAGGTGTGAGTGGGCTGAGGAAGGGCAGGCTGAGACCAGCCTCAAAGCATGTGGCAGGGTTATCATTCCTTAGAATACCAGAACAGTCGGCACAACGCTAGGTTTACTTTTAAAAATATTTTATTTATTTTTAGAGAGCGGGGAGGGAGGGAGGAAGAGAGGGAGAGAAACATCAATGTGTGGTTGCCTCTTGCATGCCCCCTAATGGGGACCTGGCCTGCAACCCAGGCATGTGCCCTGACTGGGAATCGAACCAGAAACCTTTTGCTTCGCAGGCCCGCACTCAATCCACTGAGCCACACCAGCCAGGGCTAAATTTTCTTTTAAATCATCCAAGATGCCCGGGGGAACTGAGAAGTGGGATGTGTGTAGGTGCCCCATCTTGAGGATGTTTTATCTGGCACAGATCTTGGTCAGGGTCTCTTATAGGATGCATGTCAACCTCTCTGGTCCCCACCCTATGCTTAGTCTAGAAGGGTCATGATCTGCACTTGTGATACAACATGCCACAGACCTCACGGACATCGTTCTCCTTCATGACATGTCTTGTAATATATCGAATGGAATCAAGTGCAGCTTCCAATGTGTTTCTGGAAGATTTTGGTCCACTGCTCCTCTCAGTTTCCTCCTTCTGTGTGAAGTACCTATCGGCGTGACTTCTCATGCAGAGCAGTTTTGGAAGCTTGTGGAGAAATATCTTGCGCACCCACGGGGCCATGGTGTTGTGTGTTGAGGGGCAGCGATGATGAATGTTGATGGCAAAGACCGTCACCATAATTGACAGTGTCACAAAAATCATGGTAAACACCAGATACTCCCCAATCAGAGGTATTACTTTTGAAGAGGAGGGTATGATCTCTTCAATAACCAGAAGGAAGACAGTCAAAGAGACAAGTACTGAAGTGCAGAGGCAAATCTTCTCACCTTCATTTGAAGGAAGATAGAAGACAAGTACAGTTAAAAACGAGAGCCCAATACAGGGGATAATAAGGAACAAGGTATAAAAGAGAGGCAGACGCTTAATCACAAACGAGTAAGTGATATACGGGTACCAGCAACAGCTGTCGGTTCTGTTCCCTTTGCTTCCTGTTGCACTCACAATCTCCCATTCTCCATTATCAAAAAAATCCCTCTTGTCTACATTTTGGTCTTCTAAAATTATGTCCACCTGTGATCCATCATAAGTCCAAGAACCAAACTTCATAGAACAGTTCTGGAGATCGAATGGGAAAAATGTGACATCTATGGTACAGGAACTTTTGTAGTTTGCCGGTGGGGTCCAGGTAACGGTGCCATCATACCTGACAACGGTTTTCGTGCTGGCCCCTTCGAAACGTCCGTCTGCGCTGAAACACACACAGACAATAACAATGTGGGAACTAAACAGCACAAGCACGTATCTCACAAGCCTCATATGAAAGACAGCCTGTGTTACTCCCTAAATTGTGACACTGGAGATGTGCCTGCCTGTGCAGGGACTCTGCTTCGAGAACCGTACACATCTACGCCAGGCCTGATGGATCTACAACTCACAGAATCCCACCATTTTTGTGGCTGAAAAGTTTTCACTTTACACACAAAATAAAATCAGGCTATTTATACAATGGACGTGCCCAGAGCCAGAACCTGGATGCTGGACTCCCCACACAGTGTTCCTCCCTCCAGGACAGACACCAAAAGCTGGCATGTTGACAGGAAAGCGCAGGAGCACCGAGCTGGCCACAGCGGCGCCTCCCACGCTGGGCTGAGTGAACTCACATTCTGGAGAAAGTAGCAGGACACCGCCCACCAACATAAGATTTCTTTGAAATATTGTTCTGTATCTTAAAATTCATGTGAGTTTTACACAGTGCTCTGTAATATATCTATGTTTAATGTGAAAATGTTTTCAGTGACTTAAAATAAAAGGGTGCTCCAGGAAGCTGCACCATGCAACCTTACCCTCCATTTGCTCTTTACATATTGAGAAGTGTGGAGGTAAAAGTTTTAAAAGACTAAAGATGTTTTTGCACAGCATGTGCTTTGTTGTGCCAAATACCTTCTTGCAAATAATACGAAGTACATTAGGATAAGCACAAATTCCCAGGTTTGCCCTGGAGTGGTCCTAGAAAAAATGAGACTGGTACCCAGAATTACCCTCTCTCCAGGTTAAAAGCTACCCTCAAACACATCGAGGCAGGATGCCTGTAAAGCTGTGGTAACATTCCTCATCACGGGATAATTACAATCACTACTTAAGCAGAACTAGAACGATGCACATTTGAACGTAAAGTATGACCTGGAGTATTAGAAAAACACACAAAAAGAGCTGGGAGGCGGTCTGCCAAACACAGAGCCTGGTACAGAACAGGGTAAACAGGGCTGTCAGACCTCCTTAGTGAGAATCCCGCCCTGCCGCCCTCGGGCTGTGTGGTCTTGAACAAGGTATGACCATCCCCGCCGACCGTTTCCTCAATTGTCAAATGGACGTAATGGCACCCGGATCGGGAGGGTCCTGACACACTTGCACAAACCCTGACACACTTGCACGAACAGCACACCCGGCACTGAGCTCGCCGCCAGGCCCAGTGAGCTCAGCGCATGCGTGGTTGCTGTCGGCGCTGGGTGACTGCACCCGCGCTGGCTCTCTCCCCCTCCTCCTTGCACCTTTCTGGACTCCCCTAATGTTCTACAAATTTTAGGAATCAAAGAACACTTTTATGATCAGAAAAGAACGCACACATACAGAGAAAGGAGAGGATCCACAGAACCTACCTGAAAACAAAGAATGGAAGTAAGATGAAGTCATTTAACTTTATAGCTAAACAATTTTCAAAAGGAAGAAAACATCACTAGTGCCTAGTAGACATAGAAGTTTCCTTTTGAAACATGAAACGGCATTCTGAACATAACTTACTTATCAAACAACACGATGTCTGGGGTCCAGAGAGAGTCTGAAGGGACACGTATGACCCTGATCCCTCCATAGTTGTCAGGGTTCCACCTGAGTTTTACATCTCTCCATTCCTTCGGAACAAACAGAACAGCTTCAATTTCAAGGACATTAATAATCAAAAGTACTGAAAACTGTGCTCTTTTTGCCAAATGCAGAAATTTTAGACAGAAATCATGTCTACTCCCCACAGAGAAGGCCCACCTCATCTTCGTTGTGGGCACTGGTGCTCTCGTGTCCCTTTGTGCAGCGGCTCCACGCAGGGTCCACGCGAGACATGGTGAGGCCCGGGCTGAGCAGCTCACAGCCCCGCCCAGCACCCTCCTGCGACTACTAGCCACGCCCGGAGTGGCCATGGGGCATCTATGGCCCAGGGTCACGGGAAACATTCTTTTTTCCAGCTGTATTGTCAGTGATCGGCCGATTCAACCACGCACAGAGCAGCTGGATTTATCACACGTTCCATGTATTGAAACACCTTGTCTAGCCTCCACACAGCAACAACGGTGTGATCACAGCAAGTGGAGACTTGCACCCTGAGAAGTACACCTGCCTTTTAGGAGTTAGGAGTTAGGGAACATATGCATGATGCTCCAGAAAACACACACACACACACACACACACACACGAAACAGAAGTCCTTCACATAAAAGGGAAAAGGTACATGGAAATAATCCATCATTGCCCATTCCCGTCTTTGTAAAGGCCAAAGGGTTTGAGTGGCCAGCCTGCCAGAGTCCCCCTGACCTCATCACCTGCTCTCCTCCTCAGGGCTCATTCACCTCTAGCCACACAAGCCTCCCTGCTGCTCTGTAAACACACAGGCAAACTGGCAAACTCCAGCCTCAGGGCCTTTGGACTTGTGAGTCCCCCTGCCTGACACCCCTCCCCTGGACAGGCCCGTGGCTTCTCCTCCAGCAAACCTTTGTTCAAACCCTACCTTCTCAGTGATCCCTTCCCAGCCACCCTATTGAAAAATACAGGCCCCAGAGTATTTTCCCTCAAGCTTATCAGCCTCTGAGGTACTATACTAGTTATTTATTTTCCCCTCACTAGAATGAAGTTATGTGAGGGCAGAACTTTTGTCTGTTTTATTCACTGATGTTTCCCTAGAACCTGGCACTAAAATGATATCAACTGAGTAAATACAAGAGCTCCATGCACCTCGCCCGTCTGCACCCCACCAATCCACCAAGACCGGATCCTCACGCATGTCCCTTTGTGCTGCAGACCCTGAAGTCATAGCGGCGCCAGTCACCAGTTGGTTGGCCTTTCAACTGTATACATACCTGTTTCAGCCAGACATTTGTTGTCATTAACTGATTTTTCTCATCCTGGAAAACAAAAATCTAAATAAGGCTGATTATTCCAATTACACAAACAATAATTATTTAAAAATGGATTTTTTCATTTCATATAAACACTCCTCCCCATACGGTTCTTGCATTCTGTTCATCGGCCCAGCTCTCCAGAAAAGCAGGGTCTTTTTTTTTTTAGGCTAATTTCACAGTATTCCTTTCAGCATACTCTGTATCTCAGGAAAACTGCCCTAAAATATACCATGGCCATTTTTAGATTTAACATTCACCGTCTCAACCTCTACATTCCCTCAAATCTAAGACACAATGCTCTAATAAATAAGCACAGTGTTACTTCACGAGCCTAGCACTAAGAGAGAAGCAGGCCGACAATAACTTATGAGCCGCCACTGATTGTAAGACGCACCTTGATTTCAGAGGAGCTAAAATGGAGAAACGTGTGCATCTTAGTGACGTAAGTGTTTCAGTGCATTCCTGAGTGACTGCAATGTCATTATTTGCCTCTGTGGAGGCGCAGATCTGAATCCCTGCAAAGCTGCTGTGTAGGAATCATACCAAGGCCACAGCCTCAGGGCAGCGTCGTGAAGCTTGTACACCTACGTTTCTAGAGTACCTGGGTCCCTACAGTCAGGGGAAGGATGGAAGTAGAAATAGCTTAGCGGACTGCAGGGCACCCATCCCCTGTCCTGTCCCAATGGCAGGCGAATGACCCAGAAGGAAGGAGGCCTGGGAAGGCTGCATGGCCATCCTCATACACCGAGGTCCTACAGAGTGACTGCATCTACACAGGAGTGTGACATTGAACACATAATGGCATGCACACCTACCACGTCCACCAACTGAGATATTGCAAGGCCAAACTTTATTCTTATTTTGTCATTCAGGTGTTCCACAGGACGAACCCATCTTTCATAGTCTTGGAATAAATCCTTAAACAAGCTATCTTCATGTTTTGCAACAAAGAAAGGTTCAGCTAATCCTGCATAACAAATTTTTAAAAGTTAGTGTACTGGCTTCGTTCTTACAAATACCTCAATTAAAAAAAAAAAAAAGTCAACCAAGGTGTTCCGCAGCTAAATATAGTCTTTTGCCAATCTTCAGACAAACATGAATTAGCAGACAACATCTGCTATAATTTTAAGCTTCTTCAATAAATTCTTCTTAAATCTTCAGCATTTTCTGCAACCCGGGTATGTTAGAGCTGAACACGTGACTGCTGGTTCAGTTCACTCATGCACTCAGCAAATGTGCAGGGCTGCTGGGGAGCTGGCCTCCGTGCCAGGTGCACAGGTAAAGCAGAAAACTCTAGTACCTGCCGTCCTGGACACACATTTGCATATTTATGTACTTTCATTATATGGTAATCATAACATTTTATGGCTGTGCAGAGAACGCCCCACAGTGGGATTGGCGCCCCTGACGTGTAAGGTGGTACCCGGCATACTTGAACACAGCTGCAGCCCCAGAGTCTAAGGCGGGATGTCTCAGCCCAGCGCTGCCGGCAGTTTGGGCGGGACAACTGTTGCCCAGCGGCTGCCCTGTGCATTCCAGGGTACTCCCTGGCTTCTACCCACTACACACAGTCCCCCTGAAATGTGACAACCAAAAAACATCTCCAGACATTGCCAAATGTCACAAGGGCAGGGGAGGGGACAAAACTGCCCCTGGTTGAGAACTGCTGGTCTCCCATCCTACTCACAAAAGTAATGTGCGGTCACTGTGAAGATTGCAACCAGAAGCACAGAAAGAAGAGCACTTCTCCCCCTGCCCCCCCGCCCCCTTCCTGCAAGAGTAACCGCTGTGGAGTGGGATGTGTAGACATCTTCAAATACACACACAGAGGAAGAACAAAGGTTTTCATGTTCTAGGACTTGCTGTTTTCATTCAATATTCTGTATCAGTATACGTCTGTCCATCTCTAGTCTTTCTTTTTAAGTTATGGGTTTTTCCTAATTTACATAAGCTTTCACCACTGACAGGCATTTATATAGTCCTCAGTTTGGGGTTGTTTTAACAATGGAAAACTGCAGCAGTTAACATCTTGTACACCTATTTCCCACTATACAAGAATTGACAGCACTGACTCTTAGAAGCGGAACTGCTGAGTGAAGGACATATATATTTTATTTCTTGCTAGTTACTGCCAATAACCTTCCCTTTCTTCTTCACCATCTGTAATAAGAATAAAGTAAAATATCTAAAAAGTTGTGTGAGGGTGGTATGTGTTACCTATCCCCAGCGCGTAAATAAGGCACTCCTGGAGCAGTTCATTCTCTCTTACAAGTCTCCTTGTACCTTTTTTTAAGTTAACAAGAAATGACTTGTATTCCCTTTTTAAAAAGCCCTTTTGTAGTAGCCCTCGGAGGGCTATTTTAAGCAACAGCAAGATTCAGCAGTGAGCCTAATCAACCGTTTCATAACTGAGCAGAAATGTGCACTACATCCAGCATTTCAATGTGACGAGGAACTATGCTCACCAATCACTATTTTAAGAATTATAGATGAAATGCAGAGGGCTTTTTTGCCACCCCAGGATTTTCATTATTTTTCTATTGATTTTTATCACAGAATTATAGAATAAAGTATCTCCATGGTCACACGCTTTAGGAAACCTAATGCAAAGCTTGTCCTGACTCTCAGACCTGCAGGGAGAAGGTGACCTCAGGCAGGGTTACATTTAGGTCCAGTCAATGCTTCTCAAGGAGAAGTGACAACTTGCATACTTTTTTAAAAAAGTGTGAGCATCATCAAGTTAGGTAAGCGCTGAGTTCACTATTGTAATTTGATACTATAAACCTCTCCATAGGTAATAAATATGTATTATGAGTTTGTAGGTTACAGTATTATGAGCTAAAACACATGAATGTACATGAAATTGCCTCAGTTCCTATGACCTACGCAACCTTGCTGAGACTTGCAAAGCTCCGCCTGAGCGCTGTCCAGACATGAGTGAATGCGGAGGACTGGACGGAAACCTGGAAACATGATGACAGCTGCTATTTGTCAGGACAGTGGAATGATGTTCATTAGTTTCATTGGTCTTAGGCTGTTTGAGTTTTATAGTAAATTCTCTGTGTCCATAATTACTGTCATCACATCCTCCTGACGATCCACGCAATGGATGTGAATAGGAAACTTCTCTACGACTTCGCTGCTCGAAGTGTGGTGCTCCAAACCACAGCAACCACGTTACTGGGAGCTTGTGAGGAGAGTCTCGGGCCCCACGTCCAGCCTCCCAGGCAGCTGCTCTCTCACCACAGCCCCAGGGGACGCCGGTGCCCTGGCACTTTGAGAAGCCCTGGTCCACAAGACTTGGAGAAGTGATTCTGAAGGTGGCAAAGATGGGGGGAGAGGGCTATAGGGGAACAATTTTGTTCCCTAAGGCACATTTGACAGTATCTGGAGACATTTTTTGGTGGGTGCCACTGACATCTTGTACATGGAGGCCGGGGACACTGCCACACAGCCTACAAAGCCCAGGAAAGTCTCCTATGACAAAGAGCTATCCAGCCCCAGAAGTTGAGAAGCCCTGACCTAGAGGGAAAGAAAGAAAAATAAATCAAAAGTTCAGCTCTGGCCAAGTAGTTCAGTTGGTACAGCATTGTCCTGATACACCAAGATTGCGGGTTCAGTCCTTGGTCAGGGCACATACAGGAATCAACCAAGGAATTCATGAACCAGGAAAACAACAATTCCATGTTTCTTTCTCTGTGTGTGTGTGTGTATGTGTTTCAATAAAAATTTAGTCACAAAGCAGAAGAGAATCATTAAAAAAAATCTCTCCTAGCCCTGGCTGGTGTGGCTCAGTGGATTGAGCGCGGCCTGCAAGGCAAAAGGGGGGCGTTAGAGTCCTGGTCAGGGCACAGGCCTGGGTTGTGGGCAGGGTCCCCAGTTGGGGGCACATGAAAGGCAACCAATGGATGAATCTCTCGCACATTGATGTTTCTCTCTCTCTCTCTTTCTCCCTCCCTTCTCCTCTCCTTAAAAATAATAAAGAAAATATTTGATAAATAAAAATAAAGTTTCAGCCATTTAAAATTTCACAGAACTACACAGCTAAGAAATAGAACTGACTAGTGACTCCCTAATTTCCATAAGTCACTCTCCCAATCCCAGCCAGATCTGTTTAAAAGACCTGCATTATTATAGCTTTGCACAGTGGCAGTATCATTGCAAATGAGGTTTATCCGAGGCACAATTATTGCTGATTGATTAAATAAATACATAAATAATCTGTATTATCTTAATGTAACAGCTAATTATCTATTCTTTATTACAGGCAAAAGTGCCTCCTGAGCCACCTTTCACAGCTGAATGGCTACTGGCAGACTAGACGTTCCCTTTTCCTGAGATCAGGTCACAAAAAAACCATAAGGAAGAGCTATTATTAAGACTCTAAGTCGAGTATGAAGAAAATGTAAATGTGAAAGTAATTATGGTTGAAAGACCTGAGAACCATCTCCCAGTACCCTCTCATTTTAAAGAGGGAGACATAAAGGAGCAGCAAGGTCAAGCAACACGCCCAGGAAAACACAATGACAGGCGCAGGGACTGCAGCCACCCTCCATTCAAAGGCAACGTGGCACAAAAGCCCGGCAGTCAGGAGCGTGGTGCAACCCGCCATCTACTCACATCACTCTGTTCTTTACCTGGTCGCTGACTAATCACAGGGAGCCTTTGATGATCCCTCATTTCACAGCTTAGGACACTACTATCCATTCATGCATCCACAAACATTGCCTGGCTCCTACCGTCCGGGCACAAAGACAAGCAGGATAAACTGCTGTTCTGAAGCAGCTCACTTTGCACCAAGGGGAACGGCCTCACACATGACTGTAACGGAACGCGAGGGTTATTGCAAGAGGGGGTCACTAACTAGGGCGGGAGCAGAAAGGAGGAGGTGGTCACTTCTCATTATAACACTGGACACACACACGAACAGATAGCTATTTACACTCTTTAATGCTCAGCCATGGTGTTTTATACTAAAAGAGATGGGAAAAGTTCCACTTTCACCAAAAGGTTTAGGACCTACCCTTTGCTAGAATGTCGGTCACAGCACCTGGAAATCCGTACATATTACTGAGTCCTGAAAACAACTCAGAGGTAGGCCGTATCGTCCCCACTTTTTTTAAAAGAAGGAAGCTTGTCCAAGTCACATTAGGAGCCATAAGGCGAGCCCAGCTCTGTCTAGCTCCGGAAGCACGTTCCTTTTTTTTCCTGTTAAACTATGACTCTCTCTGCACAGGACTTTCTGTATTTGCTTAAAATGCCTCCCGCATTACTCCTGTTCAGTCTATGCAAAGCAATGCAATCCCCAATACATAATTCTATTCAACATTCTTGCTTTCTGGAGTCAGAAACCAACCCTTAAAAACCGTAAGGAAGGAAAGACAAGAAAGAGTTCTTTAAAAAAAAATCAATGAGAGAGAAACAAGGAAAGGGTTCTTATACCCAAACGTTTCCTCTTTTTAAGAACTTCACTTATAAAAACAGAAATACTGCCGTGGCCGGTGTGGCTCAGTTGGTTGGAGCGTCATCCTGTAGACTGAAAAGCCGAGGGTTCGATTCCCGGTCACAGCAGGTCCAATCCTGTGAGACAGGCAGCCCCTCTCTCTCTCTTCCTTCCTCACTCCCTCCCTTTCTCACTAAAGGCGATGGAAATACAGATGTCGTCAGTTTTGCCTCTTGCTTAGAGGACTCTTCCCTCGTCTACGTTGAGTTCCCACCTCAGGGGCCCCGCACGCTAAGCGGACATTCGCGAGTCCTCCACCTGCTCCGTCCTTGCGGGGGACGCCGAGCGGGAAGGCTGGGGTGCAGCGACTTCCATCCACCCCCCCACCCCCCCACCCCCCCCCTTCTGGGCGCAGGGCGGGTTTCCAAGTGTAGCCGCGCGCCTCTGACTGACAAACTTGTCCCCTCACGGCCCTGCGAGGCCTGTCAGGGGACACGCCAAGCGGCCTTTCCCTTCAGTTCGGTGACCATCTGGGCATTGCAACCCACCCCTCACGCCGGGCCTCCCCGGGAAAAGCGCAGCGTTCTGTCCTCCCGGTCAGGCTCTCCCGTGCCCACAGCCCCGAGCCCCGGCGCTCAGGCTCACCTCCGGGCGCGCCGCCCGGACCGACCAGCGGGACAAGGAGCAGGAGGCGCAGGACCACGAGCCGGGACCCCCGCACTGCCATGGCCCCGGGAGCTGCGCGGGACAGCGGACTCAGGATGGAGCCGCCAGCGGATCCTGCCGGGCGGCCCGACAGCGTCTGGTACCTGGAGCTGAGCGAGCTGCTGGGGAGGCGAGGAGCTGCCCCGCTCGCCCCGCCCCCGCCCCGCCCCATCCCACGCCTCTGCTGCTAGGTATGCTTGTTCACGTAAATTCCTAGGTACAAAAATAGACAGGAGGCAGTTAACAATAGTACAGGAGCCCTGACCTGGTGTGGCTCAGTGGATTGAACGTCGGACTGTGAAGCAAAAGGTCGCCGAATCGATTCCCAGTCGGTCGGCACAAGCCCGGTTGCAGGCCCAGTCCCCAGTAGGGGGTGCAGGAGAGGCAACCACACATTGATCTTTCCTCGTTCTCTCCCTCTCTGAAAATAAAATGTTTTTAAAAACGCCAAAGAACTCATATGTCCCATGGACATGGACATGTAAGGGGAGGGGAAGATACCAGTGGAAGGGGGGGGGCGGTAAAAAGGAGGGAAAAAATAGGGCAACTGTAATAGCATAATCAATATACTTCAAAAAATAGACATGCTTCCTCCGCTCTGTCCCACCCGCCCACTCTGGCCTCAGAGCCTTGCTGCTGTCCCCCTCACAGTTGGACCTGCCTTTGGACCCACCAACTTCCACCCCGGGCCCTGCAGGTGGCAAGTGCGACCCTGGAGTTAGGAGGTTCGGAGGCCAGTGTCACAGGTGGGTCCCATGTACTTTCTGGCAACCTTGGACAGACCCCACACCTAGGGTAACTGATCAATGCCTGCACCAAGAGAGGACAAACAGACAGAAAACCGTGACATGCCCCCGGGTCACCCACCGCCAATGATCTCTCCCAGCAGCCTGTGGCCTCATGGGGCTCTGGGGGCCAAGCGATGCCGCAGGAGGCCTGGCCAGTCCTCCATCTGGGCCAGTTTCTTTGTCTTTATACCAAGCAGGTAACTGGGAGGACTGACCCTCATCCAGGGAAACAGTCCCCTTCATGCTGCCACCAATTAACATCTGTAATACCAGTGACTCCATCTGCCCCAGACACTTGTGACCCCGCTGCTGACTGATGCTGACAGCACCAGGCCTGTCGCACACCCTGCTACGCCCTCCATTTCATCCCTTCTGTGCATAATTGATTAGGAAGCTTCATTTGGCTGAAGAGATTCCGGCAAATTACCTTTAAGCCTCAGTGGCAGAGCGTGCTGCTGGTTCTTCAGAGTGAGCAGAAATTTCACTCTGAGTCCTGCTTTGTAAAACTTAAACCTGGGTGCAGAGAATCCTAACAGTAAATACGGGTTGATTTTTTCCCTAGGTCCAAGTAGAACCAGGAAAATAGAAACAAAATCTGGAGAAATTAGTCTGCTTCACTGGATTTAAAAACAGGGGCCACAGAAAAGGGACACAACGTGATGACTATGTTTGTCACTCACGACACCTCCACACAGGAAAAAATAGTACTTATTGTCCCTTCACTGCCAGTTTCTATTTTTCTATAAATAATTTATGGGGCATACAGACACTTACGCAACTCCCCCCGGACAGTGTTCGCAGAAAGTAGAGTGTTACTGCGCTTCTACAGCTAGGACACTTGGAACCAAGGGACTGAATAACCACTGAAGGCCACAGTACCTGTCAGTGGGAAAACTAGAATTAAGTGGTTGTCAGTTCGGCCGCAGCAAGCAGAACTGGACTCCTCAGCCTCCCCAGAGTGCTGTGTCAGTAACCATGAGCGCGCGTTTCCGCAGCCCATACACTACAGCGGGGACAATACGGAGATCAGCGTGGGCCCCGTGCAAGGATGACGCGCAAATTCGTGAGGTGTAAAAAAACATAATAACCACAAGAACCACGATTAGTATATACATAACCTGCGAGAAACACTAGTTGTTACTATTTTTAAGTGAAATTCGAAGTGTATAGTTTGTTGGGCACATTAAGATCCAAGCAAATAATTCTAGAATGGAATGGGTGCATCTTGGATGGCTCTTCCTAGGATACACCGCTTACTCTCAGGCGCTGTGTGTGGGGGTTGCAGCTGACCGGGACACACGTGCATTCTCACTGCCAGGAGACGCTGGCTGGGCACAGCTGCTGATGTTGCTGGGGCCACCACCTGCAGAAGTCCCCTAAAGCAGCGTCTGTCCACCAACTCCCAGATTTGACCAAAGGACTGTCATGCGGTCTTTGTGGTGCAGCAGGAACTACACTCTCCTCTGAAGACTGTTTTTGTTCCACGTTCTTGTCTTTGCACATCCCGCTCTTTCTCCCCTCCCCTGAATACACAAGCCCGCCCTTCCTTCTGCCCCAGTTCAAATGCCCACCGGCCACGGCTTTCTCCTCACTCCCGGGACACTTTCATTCCTATCACAGCACTGTGTTGGGTCTTCCACACCCTCTGCCTGTTACTCTGCCACTGCTCTGTCCCCTCCCCTCACCACACTTGTCACAATTTGTAATTAGCTACCCTTCAGTGTGTCTAATTCCCCCTACAAAAATGAGCTGCGGCAGCTGCGTCTCATGAGCTGCGGCTATACTGGGCGTGTGCCCAGTATACTGAGCACGCAGTAGACGCTCAGATGGAGTGCTGGATGAATAAATGAATGTTAAATAGCTTGCCCACGACCTCCAAGCCAGTGAGCTAGAAAACGGTGAGCAGAAATGCAAACCCAAATGTCCTGCCTTCAAAAACTAAACTTAACCTCTCTCTGCCGGCCCATCCCTAGTCTGTGAAGTGCTGCCTTAAAACCTGCAGGGCCCAGGTGTTCCATGGGTGGCGGACATTACCATTGTGTGGTGGTTACTCTCTGGCGTGCTTTTGCAATTACAAAGGCTAAATAAACAGCAGAAATCAAAAATAAACATGGTCATCTGCAAGTGATGTGACCTAATGAGTTGTCTTTCATATCAATGTAGTTGTTGACTCTTATTTTTTATAACGGGGTCAGTTGAGCTAAATTCGGAGCTGGGCAGCGTCTCCAAATCTTCCATTCAGCATTTCCATTACAGCTTGGTGATAAATTCTGCTGTGAGCCTTTAAGATGAAACCAAACTGAAACATTAGTTAAAGATAAATATGCCTGTTGTCGATTTTACTGCTAAAATTAAATGCATTTTCACAGATTAAAGGAGAAAAAAGCAAGTATTGATAGAATATTAAAATTCAATCCTTCAAAAGGAAGGATAAAAAAGGTAAAATGTCTCTTTCAGGGACTATTTTTACAGCTGCTGTAAAATGTAAAAGTGCAGACATATTTTAAAGTACAGAGCTTTAGGGAAAAAATTAATCGACAATATTTTATTCGATTGTAAAAACTAAATAGTGGTGTGTAAAATCATCTCACAAAAGCATACACCATTTATAAACTGAGCTGTCTCAGTAGAATTGAATAACAGCATACGCACCAAGGTCAGAGACCTAGTTAGCAGCAGGAAACCCAAGTGAACAGGAAAGAGCAATTCACTGCAGAGTGTACAATACTGTATCCTGGACAAATACCAGCTCCTGTTACAAATGGATATTTTGTCTTCCAGCTTAAGAAAGTTCAGTACTATATCCTACGCTCCCTAAGTGTTGAAAGCATTTACATCTGAGAGTGACAAATCATAAAAGAATTTTTAAAGACAAATATCACCGCAATGTGTACTTCTAATCTGCAAAAAGGCTCTCAAATCTCAAAACACCTGTGTATGCGGCATGGTATGTTAATCAGCTTCATTGTGGGGATCCTTTCCAAAACTTTACAGATATCAAGTTATACATCTTAAACACACAATTTTTATGTCAATGATATCTCACAGCTGCTAAAAACAAATGATGTCTGAAGTAAAACAAAGACAAATACGAATTTCTGTAGATAAACCCCGTCAGCAGACTTCCACTTACTTAATATGTAGAAGCTCAACATTTGTATACTAAGTGCGCACAACTTAGTAGAAATATACAAATAGTTAGTGCATTAAGTGATCTTCATAGGTGACATATTATAAATTTTAAAAAGAAACTTCTGCCCTTATATTGTCATCTGCAAGACACAATTGCAAATGTTTGATTCTGTGAAAAAGGTAGAATTTATACCAAAAAATAAGTTCAAAAAAGAAGTTATATTGCAGGTATAGATCCAAACGCTCCAGAAATTTGTGGCTATGCACTAAGACAACTGCCATCTTAGAGTTTAGTTATCAATTTAATTGTTCCCAGATTATTCCCACTTTGATCAGGAAATATTATAAAATTCCGATTCTCAGAAGCACACAAACAACTCACAATTAAATATATGTCACTTCCATTTTTAATTTGTAAACTACACTATAACGCGTTTAAGTGATCAAGGGTCCAATGAAGCCAAGATGGAGTTGCCTCCCTAGTAATTTTGGGAATCTGTTATCCACTCCATTAATTTGTTTAGCCAGGGGTCACTTTCCAATCATTTCCTGTGAAAACTAATTCACATCAAGTTTTCTATATGGATAAGAAGACAGACCAGATGAGAAGCAACTTCTCAGCAATACCGAAAGCTCCCTCTAAAGGTTAAAGTAACGGGTGACATTGATTTTTCCAGGGAATTGATTATCTTTAATCTGATTCTAAGGTGCCTGATCCCAGTGTCTCAATATTGGAAATCACTTGGTAATTCCCAGGTCCACAGCTGCCTCACTTGAGATGCAATCTTTGCTTAATCTTCTATAACACACCTGATTAATTTTTTATGTATTCCATTTTTTCAAAACAAAAGAATATTTGAAGCCCCCAGTATGGCAAAGGGTGTTTAGATTCTTGGTCACCTTTGACGTCAGTCACTGGTGAGCTGGAGGAGAAAGGCTGTGTCCTTCACATGTGCCTCTGATCTCTCCCACACTCCGTGGGAAATACAGAGGGTTCTTGGAATATTGGGAACTGCTCAGGCTTTGGTCTCTGAAGTCACACAAATGTTAACTCTGTCTCTTCCTAGCTATTCATTCAGCAAATATTTCAGAATCATCTATACAAGTTCTCCGACAATGCGGCGAACAAGAGAATGTCTCTGATTTCATGGAACTTACTGCTGAGGGAGGAAGGCCGAAAATACACAAGGTAATTTCAGAATTTGGTAGAAATTCTTGAGGAAATAAACAGAAAATGACGAAGTAGGGGATTCCACTGTAGATTGCACGATCAGAAAATGCCTTTCTGAGGAGGTGACCTGAGTTAGGACAGGAGACAGAGGCAGTGCCAATCACAAGGAGTGAAGAGGGGACGCATTCCAGAGAGAGGGGACGGCAGTGAGGGACAGACAGAGGGGAGCGCAGGACAAAGCATCAGCAAGAAGGCAGAGGCAAGCTGCAGGTCAGAATGCAAAGAATGGACCTTACTCTCAGGACAACAGAAGCAGGGGCCGATCCAGGTTTGTATAGAAGATACTATTTGGGTGTGCGGTGAGGGGTCCTCTTAAAGCAAAAGAACACAACAATACAGATATAAAATTGGGTAAGAAATTGATATTAGAATGAAAAAACTCAACCAATTACAAATTTTGAAACAGTGGACAAATATCTCTGCATCTAGAAAACGAGTTTTGTGAACAGTCTGACGTACCTGCCCAGCATGTCCCCAGCTCTTCTGGTGTCGTGGGAACTGAGTCCCCAGCCTGTAACTTTGCACAGCATGAGGACCAAGTGTTTGCCGCAGACGACCTTCTGGCATGGGACATATCAAGCCTTGTCTGTCTTCCACTGTCCAGGAACTTCCAATGATGGTGACAACTGCTGCTCCTACGCCTTCCTGTCACAATACTGGGCACGCTGGCTCAGCGGGCGGAGGAAATCAGCCCAGGGGCCATTTCTAGACTGGGGTGACTAACAGTAACCTCACTACACATGCAAGTGACGGCGGACAAATATGTCCCGTTGCAGAAGCAGACGGTACTGCTTATCAGCTGCAGGTAGAAGATCTTAGTTTTGCAGACTTTACAAAAAGCACGTGAGCACAGAACACATTGTTAGGGTCCCTTCCCGGGCCTTTGAAACTTAATCTTCGCTCACTTCACAAGTCTGTGAACTTCTCTGATGGGAAACCTATGACATGGTTAAGACATGTGCTCGAAGTTACGCATCTGGGTCACCCTAGCAGGAAGGGGAGGGGGCTGCTGGGGCGAGTGTGGGAGGCCACCCCACAGCCCAGAAAGGGTCCCCAGTCAGGACTTGGACTGGACAGCGGCCCTGGAGCCTCCACTGAGTGTGGATCTTCTGAAAACTACGTCAGAGGACGTTGTCTCTACATCACCCAGCACCGACTGGGCCCTTGATAGCTGAGTGCTGTGATTATAATAAGGATTCTACAGATTATGAGAATTAGCACTAACAAGGGGAAAACAGCTGACACTACTGTTACCAACGGATCACTTCTGCTCTGTGGTGTAGAGAAACAGGGCTTTCTAAGGCCACAGACTGCTTTCGAAAAGCAAAGTGAAGGAAAAAACATTTTAAATTCTCCTTTAAGACTATTTTAAGTAGCTTGTCTGTAATTTGCCCAAGTCCACCGGCGTGCTGCCTCAGCATCAGAAGTGGGCCAGGGAGGTGACAGGGGCTAACTCCGGGCAGCAGAGAGGAGGCGCTTTTTATGTAGTTTATTGTGTACTTTCCAATGAGAGCTTGTACCGCTTTTGTGACCAGAAAAATTTATTAGATTGTTCAGGGCTCAGAAGACAATTGATCCTGGACTCTCCCATTGCTGGTAGGGAAGAGCTCTGGAAACAGGATTTTTCAGAGAATATTATTATATAAAGCTGTTGGGTACGGAATTGAACTCTCGGCCTGCCCTGCTGTTAGGTGTCAGGGACTCAGAGAACAGGTTCTTCCCGCCAAGAGGAAAGAAGTGAAAACCCTCTCCAACCGTGAGACCTACTCAGACTACTAACGAATTCATTTACATTTACTCAAATAGTAAGTCCAGTTCCCCTTTTTTATGGGGTGCTATAGGAGATAATGAGGAAAAGGTGACTCCTTTTAAAGTCTGTATCACTGTAGGGTAGTGAAGACAGATAAAAGTAAAGCAAGGTATGAGCCAGCAATCCCCATTCTGTGTACAGCCCAGAGGAATGAAAACAACACTAATGTTCATCAGCTGATGAGTAAACAAATGTGATGTCGAAGGAGCATTATTCGGTAACAGAAGGAAATGCACTCGTGCCACCATTTCCCGCTCCAGTAAACACACAAGTTACTGAGCGCGCCGCACCGTGGACGACCTCGAGAACGCAACGCTCCCTGAGGGAGAGATACCAGCCACAGAGGACAGCTGTGTGACCCCACTTATGTAAAATGTCCAGCACGGGCAAGTGGGTAGGGGCAGGAAGCAGATGATCAGCAGTGTCCTCGGACCGGGGGACGACTTCCGGGGGATGGCACAGTGGGGCAAGGCTTCTTCTTAAGGTGATGAAAATGCTCCAAAATTGAGTGTGGTGATGGGTGCAGAATTGAAATGGGTAAATTGTATAGTATGTAAATTATATCTCAATAAAGTTGTTGCCAAAAATAAATAAGTAAACCAAGAAAGGTAAATAACTATCTTATTTCATGTAATTCTGAATTAATTCAAGAACAGACAATTCTTAGTCTGAACAATGAAATAAAATGTACATGATTAACTGTAAGCTTTAAGACTGAGAAAATACTTGTTAGATAAGCTTAATTTAGGCATGCAGAGTGCTCTTGGCCAAGAGTTCAATATTAATGAATTACCAAAGTATATTAAATGTCTTTAAACAGAAACACATATAAAACAACACTTCCCTGGCAGGGATCACACAGCCTGTGTAGACTCAAGAGAACACAAGGTGATTGTAACATGCGGCAAATGGGGTCTCAAACGGACGTGAAGAGCTCACTCAGACAGACGGCTGGGCTCTACTCCAAGATCTGTACCTATCCCGTGGGTCTGGGATGGGAGGCCAGCAGTCGCACAGCCAGTGGATTCCGGGTGACGCTGCAAGTGGGTGCACCACCCCACAGCGCTATGATCAGAGGACTCTGCGGAAGCAACAGTAGCCTGAGCAGGGCTCCCTTCAGCTGAGACCAAATACTCTCCTCTGAGGCCTTCATGTCTCCCGTGCACCCCCTCCCACGCACCAGCTGCGGGGTCCTCAGCAGTGATCCCCACACCCACGTGGTCTGGTGTGGCTCAGTCCACAGGCTCATTCCCAAACCCACCCCTGGGGACACAGACGGCTCACTGGCCTCCTGAGGGACAGGCCCACGGGGAGAACACCAGACTGTGAGAACCCTGGGGAAGAGGGAAGATAAACTGGAGCTCTCTTGGGGGCAGAGGGGGCGGGAGACATGAGATCTGAACGGGACACTTGGGGCTGCAAAAGTGCTGATCAACCTGTCCCGACATCCCTGAGGGCACAGCAGGCGGTGGTTTGCTGACCACGGATGTATGTGCAGGTGCGTGCACAAAGCTAAGTCCACTAGGGCTGCCCATCGCCACTGAAGGCCGATGGCAACTCCAAGAGGAGTGTGGTTCCTGCTTCGGAGGCCCAAGGCCACAGGTTCTCCCAGATGGTGGGGACACAGCAAAGGAAACCTTCAGGGCACGATCCCCATCTTCCCCTGCCTATGACGCTCGCATCCCCATCAGCGAAAGCACCGCAGGAAAGACCAGACCGGTGACCCTGCAGGTAACCACTTGTGCCACACACAGACCCCCTTCACCACGGCCATTTTGTCCAAGTTTTATTCCCAAAAAAGGGGGAGGGGAATTAAAAGGCCCAAGAAGAGCAATCACCATCCAACTGGACACAGACGGAGGAGGGCCCAGTCAGATGCTCTGTCCCACTTTCCCACTGTCCCGGGTAAAAAGCCAATGCTCTCTCAGAGCAGAGGGGCAGCTTCCACGCTGAATTGTGCCCGAATGAGCTATAAAATCCTAATTTTGTCCTCTATTTATCCTTTTCCTTTTGTTCTTTTTCTTTCTTCTCACGCTCAGCCTTAGCTTCTTCTTCCTCATGTTTTTTGATCAGCTGTTCCACTTCCTTCTGTTTGAGGACTCTGATGACCGTCTTTCCATTCTCTCTGGTCAGTGTCGCAATTTCCACTAGGAGCAAACACACACACGTCTGCGTTACAGGCAGGGCTCGGCGCACAGACCAGCAGGCGGTCCGTCTGACTTCCCCTGTCACGTCCACCTGCGCTCACCACGTCGTGTTTCATGCTCAGTGTGGTTCACGGATACTTCTATTAACGTTTGTACTTAAATTACCTTCCTTCTTCTCACCCATTCCAACCTCCTGAGCCGACTTTGTCACTATCTCGGAAAAAGTAAAACCGGCCGACTGTGTGAGCCAGCCTGCTGTAAGCTGCCTGAGTAGGGCCCGCGACCCGCCTGCGGGAGCTCTCAAGGTGCGGCCAGAATCTCCGACCAGTAATGACACTTATTTTTCATGCACTTTTCAAATCTCTTTTGAAAACAAAGGCATGAACAACAGGTTTCATGACTACGGACAAGAAAAACGTAAGGATACCGAAAGTGGAAGGGCTTTTCTGAGTGCGGCAAACTGAGCAGAGTGCAAGCGGCGCGACACGCCACAGGGGCAATCTGCCAGCGACGGCTATGTTCTCAGGGTTACTGCGGTGAAGTCACCTAAACTACCTCGATGTGCTCATTTATAACTTCTGGAAAACGTTATTTAGAAGTACTGCTTTATGTAGTTACATACATAACTTAAGCTAAATAAAGCACTTAAAATTGCAAACAAGGGCTTAATATACGCAATCAGTGGACTCACGAGAACAGTGAGATACCACAACACACGCCCACGTCAGATCCCTGGTAAAGCACGCCGCACACATGAACACAAATGTAAGTGCACATGTGCTCATCCCGTGCACCTGCAAGCACCAACATCGCCACCCAGGGGTCGGCGAGGTGATTAGTAACCGAAAGCGGCACCGCTCACACCTCCAACCGTGACCGGTCAGGACATTCGGGCTCCAGTCGTTCAGCTTGGAATGTCGCGTGGGCTTGTGGCTCCACAATCTACCCCTGCTGACCTTGGTCAGGTCACTTAACCTCCCCAAGCCCAGTGTCCTCACGGAGGAGGTAGGTGTAAGGCCACCTCACTCCGAAGGCTGCCGTTGCAGTGACCTACAGTCACATGTTAAAGGCCTAACACGGGTCACGGAAGGAGCACAGGACACAGATCACCTTTCTCAGCAGAGAGTTTGCTCACGTCCATGGTCTTATTGAGGACTTTGATAGCTAACGCAAGCGCCGACTTCAGGGTCATTTCTCCTTCTTTGTAGTCTTGTTTTAACATCGACACAGCTGCCTACCAACAGGAAGCAACAAAGGAGTCCTTTAAACGTTTGCATTTTCAGGAACACAGACTGGGCGGGAGACTGATGCCTGAACAGTTACTAGCATTTGATCAATATAAACAATTTTCACAGGAGGGAGGGCGGACACGGGACGGGGTCAGTGGGGGGAGTGCTGACGCTCTGTGAATGGGGTCTCTAACCCGGGGCCTCCCACCTCCAAGGACCTGTGACAGAATTCAGGGGCATTATGAACCAGGATGTGAAAAAAATGGTATCTTAGTTTTATAATTTCTCACTGAAAACTAGCATCTCCTGTAATTACAAATGCAGCCAATAAACCTCGGTAGTATTAGGAGAACCTGCGACATTGTTACCAACAAACAGCATTCACAGATACGACGGTTGCAGCAGCTATCTGAAAATACTGTTCGTGTTCATCACGATTTCAAAATTATGGTGATTATTACACCTTTCGCTAGATTTTATAGCAACACAAAAGTACTCACCGCGCTGTTATTTCCGATGCACGTGGCCTTCCATCCCCCATAATTCCCGCTGGGGTCGCTCTGATAGAGCTGAAAGCCGTAATGCTTATCCCAGCCAATGTACAGCAGCGAGACACCAAAGGGACGTTTCCCTTTAACCAAGAAAGAGAACAAACACACCAACGACCTAAGTTTATTCTCGCTACAGTTACTAGAGCTTCCTGAACGTAGCTGAAGCTGCTTTCTGTGGAGCTACGCATTCATGAACTGCTTTCTTCTGGCCGCCAGAGGTAAGGTCCATCCAATGGCCCGCTGTGGTTTCTAGGACACAGACGCAGCCAGGAGACGCAACTCAGACGCAGAGGACCAGTGCTCAGTGCGGAGTTTCATCACTACGCAAAAAGCCACGCATTCCCAGATTTGAAAATGCAATTTTGGCCTCTCCATAGTCTATTGATGAAACAGGCGGTAATCTACATCAGGGAAACCAGTTATTTCGTGAAGCAGAAATGTGTCAAGAGTACTGCTTACTTAACTTTCAATTTCTTTTTAGCATCTCAAAAATATCATTATTACTCAGAAAATGTTTTCCCTTTCTGGAATAAAATTTGTCCCAAATATCATACCTCCAAACTGTGTGTAAGCCTGTTTGATATCACACAGCGCTGTGACCAACTGCTCACAAGGAATCGGCTCCTGATACTGCAGTAAGTACCTAGGATGGAAAAATCGGCACAGTAGTGGCTTCTTTGTAAAACACATATGTATTCTGAGCAAACTGCCCTCTGAACACAAATCTGCGCCATGGGGACAACGTAGCAGTCACCTGTGATCTGAAAGGGGAGCAGGGGCAGGGGAATGTCAGCATCCTAACAGTCTTATGGCAAATCACCGTTTACAGTTTGGATTAAGAAATAATAATAATTTTCAATTAATAGATTTGTAATGACTTTAATCTTTGTAAAAAACGACTTCTTAGAAATATCAAACCGACGTGCACCCTCAGCTCCGCTCCTTCTGACCGTACCTTTGGGCGATGAGCCTCAGCTCGTTAGTGAGAACGTTGGCATCAGAGGTTATGCCGGCCACGCTGCAAGCCATGTCCCTGGAGGAAGAGAAATGCCCCGATGTGCACCCGGGAGGGTCCCGCACAGGCTCTGCAGAGTGCCAAGTTCTGTGAGAAGTTATCACGCTTGCCTCAAACCTGCAGCTTCTGTCTACAGAAGCTCTACCTTTGTGGGAGAAACCTGACGTCATCTAACATGAGAGACGCACAGCGCCCCTGCAGTCTTCAACAGGCAGAATCAGCACCACTGCGTTGGACAGGACAGGGCAGGAGAACGAACACTAGAAAGCTAAAGCAAGTGCCCAGAAGATTCAGGAACAAAGAAAAAAGCTCTGCCAGAGGGGGAAAAAAACGACCCCACGCCCTTGGGTAGCAATGCTCTCACTTCCTGTGGCCTGGCTTGAAGGGGGGTGGGGGTGGAGGTGGTGAGAGCCTCAGGGCTGGGCTCACACGAAGGGTACAGCTCCTCTCTTTGCTCCCATTCCAAGGGCTGCTCCGGCTCCCTTACAGCTGCCACCCTCTGCCACTGCACTTCGGCAAGCCTGCAGGCGGCTAAGCGGGCCCAGCAGTGACTCTGGAGGCACGACACTTCCTCAGACAAGCATATCAAAAGGCCCTATAACCAGCATCCAGCTGGCCCACCACTCAAGGGGCAGCCTCTAGTGGGCAAATGCAGCTCTGTGCTCGCTAGCAAGTCCCGCACACCCAACCATCCCGAACTAACAGGGCTCGTCTACACAGTGCCCAGACCTCCAGGAGTCAGATTCAGTGTAATCTACACAACTCCTGAGTAGCCACTCTGAATGCTTCTCTGAGGGCCCGCTACACGTCAGACACGGTGCCACCGTTACTCCTCATTTTACCTATTTCAGTAAACTGCCACAACCACTCAGGAGGCCCAGAGGCCCAGAGAGGTGAACAGTGGGTACGAGGTCACACAGCCTGAGCCGGAATCTGCCTGGCAACCACTCCTGTAGTCTCACCGACAGAGAATTGTTTCTCCACTAAGTGCCTGGCCCTGCGCTTCAAGAGTAACATGTGGTCCTAAGCCTCAAGGTTTCAAATAAAAATCGAAAACTTCCACTAGCAAAAGCACAATAAAGTGTTCACTTCGACTGTACTGTATCACACGGAATCGCCGTCCCAAAACACGTGAGACCCTACATTATGTGAGCACGTGAGACATTTAAACCCTCTTCCCTAAGAGCTCACTTACTCATTGAGTTTATAAATTTTTTCAGAAAAAAACACTTCATCAAGAAGCTTATGGATGTTGCGTCGCTCTGCTGCAAGCAACACACCGTCGTTCGCCAAGATCCCCAAACACGTGCCCGCGTGTCCGATCGCCTCCATGGCGTACTCCACCTGGTACAAGCGCCCTGCAAAACACGAGGGGTGAGAAAGCAAGGCTCGCCCGGGCTGTTTGTGCAGGGACACTCACAGGCCACACACACGAGTCCCACTGCCATTCTCCCGTGCTGCGTGTGACCACCCTGGTCACCATCATTATGTCAAAGCACAGAGAGCATGAACGACTGTTGAAGCAAGTGTCTTGATTTTTTCCCCCTGAAGTCCAACATGTGAAAAAAGTTTTTGAAGTAGATTATACAATTTCTATTTTACCTTCTGGAGAAAATATAGTGGTCCTGGAGTCATATCTTCGAGACTGCAATGGAGAACATACAGGTGATTCCCATCCACCGAAAGCAGCCTCTGCAAGCCCCTGCATCACCTCAGAAAACACACCCCAGCACCCAAAGCCCCGTGTGCAGGAGGGAGCAGGAAGGCGGACACCCCATGCCACCCGTCCCTCCCACTCAGAACTTCTCAGGCACGCCTTCCTCGGGAAACAGCTTATTGATGTGTGCCTAACTCACCATGTTTCCTGGACTCTACAGCTTCTGTGAAAAGAAAATAGGGCCCTCATTAAAATGAAACTTACAATTTAAAAAGCATTTCCATGATTTTAAAAGAATCTGTCTCCTTCACTCCCCTCACTCAGCTAAGTTAGTGGTGCAGCTACTAAGCGCACCAGGCACCATACTGGGCGCTGGAATACCAGGATGGGTAAGACCACCCCTGGTATGAGAAGAGCTTACTGTCTTGTGCTGGGGTGAGGGAGGTGAACAGATGCTTACAAAGCCATGGGGGAAACTGAGGCACCAAGGGTGGAGTGGAATGAGTGATGGAGAGAAATCAAAAAAGTTTTTTTTTTAAAAAAAACCAACACAGAAAATGAGCCCAAATTAGACATGGTAGAGGCAGAAAGAGGGATGAGAACCTTCAAGTCCAAGAGGAAGAATTGGGGACGGGGAAGGGAGGGGGACTCCAGACAGAGGAGAAAGCTTGAGCAAAAAACACTCAGAACAGCTCGTGGGCCAGAGACAACTTGCTGGAACTAAGAGAATATGAAGAAACTACAAAGCTCAGCGAGTATCCCGACCACGGAGAGCCTAGAAGGACACATTAAGAGGAGGTAAGGCTTTCTCCTGGAGTGCTGGGGTCTGGCACCGAGAAGGGACGGGACGGCAAACTCCGCAGCATCACCACTATTCCCGTGGAAGACACCTGGGGCTCGGCCTCCAGAGGCCATTTCACAAGTGCCAGGTCACGAGGACTCGCGCATGCAGATGAGAACCCTGAGTTTCCTCCCTTAGGCAAGGGGGCTGCGCCAGGGGATGGTGGGTCAAGTCCTCCGGGCACTTTGGGAGGCCCACTCCGGCAGGCACTGACGGAGGCCGCGACCCGCGACGAGGCCGCCGGGCTCTCTCTTCCCCACACCCCCATTCTGGGGAAGCCAGCACACCCCCGGCGCTCACTTTCCTGTGCGGGTCCCACTCAGGGCTGAAGCCTCGCTCCTCAAGGCCGCCCGCCGACCCCCAGTCCAGCCCCCGGCGCCGGCTCCGCGCAGGGTCTACGTTCCCCAGAAGCACAGTCATCGCTCGGCGGCTCCAGGCCGGACACTCTCCGCCTCGGCGCCCACGACCCTCACTCGCCCGCGGGGACGGCGGCCAAAATTCCGCGGTGACCGGAATTATAGACTCACCGGAGAAGAGACACTGGAATTGGGGTCTACACGGAGGGCTTCACACCACACAAGGAAACCTACACCGCTACACGAGCGTCTACCGCCAATATGGCCACCGCGCGTGCGCAGAACTACAGTGTTCCCCCCGCGGGTCCCCCCCCGAGGGGCGGGGCTGAGGACGTGAAAGTCCTTGGGGGCGAGACTTAGGACGCGGAAGTCTTTTGGGGCACGGAAGTCCTTTTGGGGCGGGTCCGAGGGTGCGGAAGTCCTTCTGGGGCGGGACCTAAGATGCGAAAGTCTTTTTTGGGCAAGGAAGTCCTTCTGGGGCGGGACCAGGGTACGGAAGTCTTTCGGGGGTGGAACTTGGCATGCGGAAGTCTTGTGGGAGCGGAAGTCGTAGGGTGGGACCTAGAATGCGTTAGTCCTTCTGGGGCAGGACCTAGGATGCGGAATTCATTTGTGCGCGCTGAAGTCCTTCTGAGGCAGGTTCGAGGGAGAAGTCCTTCTGGGGCGGGACCTAGGACGTGGAAGTGTTTTGTGGGCGCGGAGGTCCTTCGGTTGCTGAGCTGAGGGTGCGGAAATCCTCCGAGTGCGGGACGCGGACGCGGAAGTCTTTCGAGGGCTGGGCGGAGGGTGCGGGTGTTTTGGGTGTCGGGACCGAGGACTCATTGGTCCTCAGGGAACTGGGTTGCTGCTTCATGGGAGCGGGGAGAAGGGCTGACTAGGTTTGGAATAGATAAGCAATTATCTGATTGAAAATATTCTGCGTGTTTCATACACAAGGCAAATGAGAACCATAGAAAGACACCGCTGCTCACATAGTATTTCTTAGTTTAAAAAATCATCATAGTGCTGGGAGAAGGTAGAAGATGGTATAGGAGACTTGGAGTGGCAAACATACAATACAATATACACATGATGGATTACAGACTTGTACACCTGAAACCATTATAATTTTATTAACCAATGTTGGTCCAATAAATTCAATAAAATATAAAAATTAAAAATAATCATGAGATTGTCTGAAGACTTTAGTGGTTTTACATGCGTTGATCTGTTCCATCAATTCATTTTTCTACGATGCAGGGAAATTCCTTGTAGACTTAGATTTGGTCCTATTGGGTTAATTACCCAAGTTCATGTGAACTGTTCTGCGGTCACACGGAGAGCCCAGATTCATAGGACTTGGCAGTGTCGAACCAGATTTCTTCTACAGCTTTCTGGCCCAGGTCACACATTTGCTGCAGATGCTTCCACCCGCTTTTGGCAGTAATCATGAGATACTCCCTGTTCTCTGGCTGCAGCTGGCAAGAGTATGCAGCTAAGACGAGGGACTGGCAAAAACGACTGCACACAAGAAGAAACAAAGCTCCCCGCTCCACCGGCGTCAGGGGGATGACACTTTCAAACCCAGCAAGCACGTGACCGCCCACTTGTATAGGAGTCTTGCTTTCGATCATCATGTACATGATGGTGATTGCCACTTCGAACACATAGTAGCCATAGCTCATGTCATCAAAGTCTAAAATCCCAGACACGCGATATACAGCATCTCCAAAGGCTGACTTGCTGGACTCTACTAAAATGTTATGGTCGTTAAGATCTCCATGATTGATACCTGAAAGGAGAAAAAAAAAAACAAGCTACGCAAAAACAGTCATTGAGTACCCCAGTTCGTTCTCTTTCCAATCCTCTCCTCAGGCATGGCCATTCAAATAACTTGATGAGCAGTCAGAGATTTTTTTTTAAATCCTGGTTTTTTTGAAGTAAAACAATTTCCTCTGAAAAGGACAAAAGCTGTTAATTTTGGTGGTGTTTTTGCTTTTGCTTCTCATCAATACAAGGCCAAGAGATGGAAGATGTGGTTGCTGCAAACACCTGATTTTGACTACTAGAAAGGTAAAGAGCAAAGGAGAACCACCCAACCAGAAATTTTAAAAATACACATATATTCATATTACAAGAAGCAAAGGGTCCTAGAATGGACCAGTCGTGTCTTTAACCTAGGAATTCCCCCAAATTTTTCTGATGACAAAGTGATTCTGAATTTCTCGTCCTTCGATTACTGGAACAGACGGTGATATCGTCAGTCAGCGGTCAGCGCTGGCCCACAGCCTGCTGCTAGTCTGTGCAAGGGAAAAACGGAAACTGAGAGTGTTTAGGGAACTTTACAACAGTTTGTAACCTGAGAGTGTGATCGGTGGCCTTACCACTAGGATGTAGACCAGTTTGGATGTTGTTGAACACACATGTAAGTCATGTGTGGCTCAAGCCATGAACTCATCACAAACAGTATGACCACTCAGCAGGCTAAAAGGTTAGGAGGACATGGGGCATCCATGAGCACTGAAGCAGTGAGTCAGGTACTTTATAAAAACCATGTGACATAGTCCATCACATGAACTCCTACATATAATGCTGACTTCTTCTCTATGGCTCAGGACGTGTCAGTCACACTGAAGCATGATTGTAGGTGGCGTATGGAAACAATAAACATTACCGTAAACTACAGACTCTACACAAGTCTGAAATCGGGTGGCGTCATACTACCGATGCCATTTCATAGTGTCACCAGCATTTCAACGTCTTCTCTTCCGTAAAGGTTCCTAAAGTGGTGCGGCTCGCACAACAAGTAGTGTTTTAGAATTGGTGAAATACACTACTTCATGAACGCAACCTGTACACACGGGAACTTCCTGTTTCACTGCTTCTACTCACATGTCAAGTGGCCTAACAAGGGGTGAAAAAGCTACTTAGTGCCTGGAATAAAATGATTAACATGGATGAATTCGGGAATTAAAGGGAAAAAAAGGAGTTCTGATCAAGAAGGCAGAGTGGATCCTTTCTTTGTTAACCCCCCTGTGCTCAGCATACTCAGCAATGATAAAAATCAAAAGGACACAATAAAGATACAGCCAGCCTCAAAAAGTAGATCTATATAGGAGAAAACAAAATAGAAACAGCAAGCAGTGAGGAGGACGAAAGCTGCAGGTCTGCACAGGGCAGGTCTGTGAACTCGCTTTCCCCCTTGGGGGAGGAAGAACTGGAAGCCCCACCTGCTGGCTGGGGGAAGGCTCACTGTGTGGAGCCACTGGCAGTGACAAGAGCCTCCCAGCTCATAAGAGGATGACAAAATTTTCTACCAACCCATGGTCCTTCGGGGCAGAAGGACAAAACCAAATGCCACGCCAGGCTGCTGTGTGAGTATGTCCCATGTCTAATCACTCTAGTTCCTGAAGTCTCTGGCTCAGATTCTTTTGGTTCTTGCTCACAGTACCTTATTTCCCTGGGTGCTGGTTTACAGGGTGTTCTCTGTCACAAGGCAATTACTCTAGAAATATAATCAAGAACTTCTGAAACTGGAAAATACAATGAATGAAAGTAAGAATGCAATGGATGGCCTTAACAGATTAGACACAGCTACAGAGAATGGACAAACTCGAGGATAGGTCAGAAGATAACCCAAGATGCAGCATGGGCAGAGAAAAAGATTAAACACACGTATGCAGGTGCGAAGAGAAGAGATGCAGAGGGCTCAGTGAGAAGGCCTAACACTAGTTGACTGCAGTCCCAAAAAGAGAAGAGAGAATGGGGCAGAGGCAAAAATTCTCCACAACTGAAGAAATACAATATCCACACGCAGATTTGAGAAACCCAAGCAGAGTAAAAAAATCATTTAAGGAAAAGCATCTTAAAATATCCCGAGGGGGGAAAAGACAGACTGCCTTTAGAAGAACAGACCCACAGCTGATCTCTAGGCAGGAATGGAAGGCAGAAGACAGCTGAAATCTAAAATTCTAAACCGCCGAAAGCTAAAATCCCACAGGATGTGAAAATAGCCTTCAAGAATGCAAAGATAAAATAAAAACATTTTCAGACAAATAAAATCAGAGAGAGTCCCCACTCGAAAACTGCCTTAAAGGAAATTCTAAAGGAAGTGTTTCGGGCAGGAACAAGCAGACAGAGGCCTGAGGTTCTGGAAGACATGAGGCCAACACAGGAGTAAACCTAAACAACCTTGGTAGAAAAGAAAACTAATAATGTCTTTTGGAGTGTAAAAACACAGAATTAAAGTTTACTTAAACAACAGCATATAAGTCAGAAAAGTGATGAGTGTATATTTTAAGGTCCTTGTATTGTTTTGAATAAATTAGAGTTTCATTAAGTTACAGTTGCACATCAGAATTTCTCGGGAAACCACTCAAAGAACAGAAAAAGAGTGTCTAGTTTCCAAACTGCTGGAGAGGGAAAAATAATTAGAAAAACAAGTAGCTCAAAAATACTATTTTACATAATGAATGCATATGTAGTAATTATATTAAAATATGTATGCAAATTTAGTAGGGAGGGGGGAGGGGGATTGCAAAGTTTAGAGAGGGCTTCAGATGTAGCCATTTTTTTAAAAAAAGTAAAAGTCTTATTCCTTTTTTTAAATCCTCATCAAGGATATTTTTTATTAATGACTTTAGAGAGAGAGGAAGGGAGAGAGCAACTTCGATCGCTTGCCTCCCATACATACCCCAACTGGGGATCAAACCCGTAACCTAGGTATGAGCCCTGACTGGGGATCGAACCCCCAACCTTTTGGTGTATGGGGATGATGCTCCAACCCACTGAACCACCTGGCCAGGGCAAAAGCACTATTCTTTAAAAGCAACAGGGGCAAATAGGGCAAAATTGTAAGATTTGATAAACCTAACTTGCAACTTCACACTTTTCCCAGTGATTTAAAATTTGACAATTTAAATACCAACAAAAATACTCATTTGATTGGGGAAATACTCACATTCTCGAAAATGCCTTAGTTTGGTCCTCACTTCATCCTTGAACAGCTGAATGACCTGTTCCACAATCGCCCGGTTCTGATCTGGGCCCAAGGCATCCAGGTATTTCTCCAGAAGAGGAACATTTTTCAGATTCCAGATGAAGTTCTCCCGGTAAAGACATTTTAACTTAGGGTGGTGGAATTTCTAAATCAAAAGCAAGAAACTGTGAGACCCTTGGCAGTCGGAGCCCCCAGGGCCAAGCTGCTGCGTTAGGAGACTGCACCCAGTAGGGGGCAGGCCTGGGGAGCGCCCCCAGCAAGAGCCACTGTTCCCTCCAGGGCCCCCGCTCGCCCCTGCACAGACACCTGCAGACAGCGCTCACAGGCTGCCCCGCTTTGCGAGCACATTCCTCCCCTTCCGCGTGTGAGCACGGCTCTTCTCCCCACAGGGTCGGCCTGGCCCCTGCTGCCTCTGCCTTCATCTTCTCCTTTTGCTCCCTTCCCTCTGCCCAAACCGGCCTCCCCGCCGTTCAAAGAACGAGCCAGACGCGGTCCCACCGCCGGCCTTTGTGTTTGCTGCTTCCTCCTCCTGAGAGGCTCCCCCACGTGTGCAAGGGCCAGGGCCCTCATTTCCACCAGGTGTCTGTGCCTTCTGTGGGAGGGCTCCCTGAACTCCGTCTGCATTTTAAGCCCTCCGCCCAATGCTTTGTATCCCTATTCTCGGCTTGTGCTTTCTCCTCAAGCACCTAGCACCTACTGCTGTCCCAGATTTGCCACGATTCACTGACTTACCTCACTGTGGACCCGCTCTGGGGTGTGAGCCCGACGAGGGGCAGGAGCTCTGCTTTTGGTCTATTTTTTTTCACTACTGAACCCCACACCCAGAACAGTGCCGAGCACAGAGAAGGCAGCGCTCGGGCAGGATCTGCTGAGTAGATGAACGTTCTCAGGATGGCAAATTCTAGAATTGGAAGGGCCCTTCTACTTTGCCCAGTCTACCCAAAGTTCTAAGTGGCTCTGCCACCGTTTCACAAACGGGAACACGGGTTCAGAGACAGATTGCGGGCTGCTGCTCTGGGGCTGCGGGACAACCAGGGCCCAGGACCCAGCCCAGACGTGGTCCACGGAGTGGGTGCTACAGGGTGCTGGGTGGCCATCTAGTGGAGTAGCTTTCACACTTTTTGGACATGACCTCTCACATAAGAAGTCCTTTTACATACGCCACAGCCCAGTGTTTAGGTAAGACCCACACATAAAGGAAAAAATCTCTTGTAAACAGTAAGTACAGTGTTACATGGAATGTAGTCTGGTGTTCCGTATTTTACTGTATTTCTTTAAAAATGTTCCTCCAAGTTTACTTTAACACCTACTTTCATGACCTGGAGTTTGGAAACCTTCTCCTGGCACTGGTCCCCACCACCACGTCCTTGCCAGGTGAGCATGTGGCCTGTGTTCACCCACGTCCTCCGGGAGGCACTGTTGGCCCTCCCCAAGCAGGCCTGCGCTCTGCCTCTGGGGCCCTGTGCTGCAGGAGTGGCCCTTCTCCCACCTGACTGTCCTCCCAACACTTGAAGTCGGCACTCCCGCCCCTCAGCGTCTTCTCTTCTTCAGTCAGCCTTTGTAGTTCCTTCAATTATTTGTCATACACCATGGTTTTGAATCTCCCAACCTCAGTGGAGGTGACACTGGAGTCATGTGTGGAAGGATGACCGGGAGTTTTGCAGAGTGGAGGAGAAGGCGTTACCAGTAGAGAAAATGGCAAAGGCCCCGATGCACGACGGCACAGATGGCACATTGGGGAACCACAGGGAGCTCTGCACCGGCACTGAGGCACGCGTGAGGGGCAGACAGACAACAAGGCGGAGGGGCAGAGGCGTGGACCAGGCCACACAGGGCCCTGTCTTGGCCTTCACTTCAAACGCAGCCAGAAGCCACTGAAAGATGTTCTCTGTGCATCGACATGACCGGACCTGTCATTTTAAAGAGCAACTCCGGACTCTGGGATAAACACCCTGGAGGAGAACAACCCTCGATGCAGGCAGGGTCAGCGAGGAGACTCAAGGCAGGAATTGAGAGGAGTCAACGGGTTACAGGGGCACTGCAGAGGCAGAACGGACAGGGTTTGCTGGGTGACTAGTTGTTTTACCCGTGGAAACTGTTTCACTCACACACACTGTGATTCCTTCTGATAGGGTGTATCTGTTCCCTGGGAACACACTCCTCCAGGACCAGGGGACAGTTGTCACACATGATACCCTGTTGTTTCTCTACGGCAAAGACACCCTCCACACACGTCACTTTAATCCACTTGTCATCTCATGGCTGCTTCACGCAGCGCTCCGGCCGATGACGCCTCCCTGGGTGAAAACTGCAGCCTCCCATTTGTGAGAGCAGACTGCTTTCCGTGAGCAGCACAAAGAATATCACAAATTTCTACAAATGTAGGTAATCTTGCCAACAGCCCAATAAAGTAAATACACACCTGGGCCCCAAGAAGCCTTTCGGTCACAAAAGTCACATATCTAGGATCCTGTTTCTTCTCTGATACTTCAGGAGGCACCATATGTCAAAAGAGAGCCCAACCCCAGGTTTATTTTAAAAATAAAAGAAATCAAACCCAGACAAAAAAAAAAATCTCATACACAGAATAAAACGCCAAATCTTACCTCCAGTGTCTTATCCAATTTGGCAGCCAGCCTTCCAACTTCATACAGTAGCTGGGGGCTGATGGAAACCTCAGCGATGGGCCTTCCCGGGAGGTAAGTCAGCAGCCTCACCAAGTAGCTTTTGATTTCGGAACCACTGTCTAGCCGGATAGAAGGATGTATATACCATCAAGTCATCTCGAAAAAAATTAGAGATTATTCTGCTTTTGAACGGTAATTATTATTGCCAAGAATAAGAGCAATTACAAAACAAGAGGAAAAAAATGTGCTAGCCTAAAGTACTCAGCAGGATTCTGTGAGGCTGAGGACAAAGCAAGGAGGTGGAACAGACAAATCTCAGGACACAGAATCAGCCGTTCACATCCAAACGACATGAAAGCCCCGCGTCTGCAGCCTCAGCTCTACACACAAACGACCGCCTCTGGTGTGAATGCCTAGGAGCACTTTGTCGTAAGTTCGCAATTGAGGAAAGTAAGATGAAAAGAAATGACTTTCAGAATCACAGGTTCTGCAGGAGCAAACTAAGGAGCAGCCTGCTTGCAACATGGGACAAAGCTATGCTTCAGGGACCAGAAAGCCTCAGTTGTCCGGAGCAAGGCACGTTAGGAAAGGACGGGTGATCAATTAGGAAAGAAACAGTCAAAATGTCAAACCTTAAAAATTCCCAGGAATTGCCCTTGCCAGGTAGCTCAGTTGGTTAGAGCGTCATCCCAATATGCCAAGGTTGTGGGTTTGACCCCCGGTCAGGGCACATACAAGAATCAACCAATGATGCATCAGTAAGGGGAACAACAAATCCATGTTTCTTTCTCTTTCTCTCTCCTCCCCTCCCTTCTCTCTCTAAAATCAATCAGGAAATAACTTTTTTTTTAATTCCTAGGAATTGATTTCAGGCTGATGCCTTGGGAACTCAATTAGGTACATATTAGCATTTTAGCATTTAAAGGTGAAAGGGACCAATTCCTCCAGATGAGGGCTTATAGCCTTAGGAATGGAAGTGGCTGTCCAAGTCACATACACAGTAATGATAGAGCCGGGATCTAAAATTCCTGATTTCTAGTTCTGCATTTTTTCTATTACACCACAGCAGCAAAATATACAGCTGATCTGATAAATAAAAGTAGTTAATTAGCCCTGGCTGCTGTGGCTCAGTTGATTGAGCACCAGCCTGCAAATCAAAGCGTAGCCAGTTCGATTCCCAGTCATGGCACATGCCTGGGTTGTGGGCCAGGTCCCCAGGGTGGGCATGTGAGAGGCAACCACACATTTATGTTTCTCTCCCTCTCTTTCTTCCACCCTTACCCTCTCTAAAAAATAAATACTTTTTTCAAAAAAGGACTTATTTTTCTGCTCAAAAAAAAAAAAACCCCAACAAAAAAGTTCCCGATTTCCACATGTCCCCTCTTACTTATCCATCAGGTTACACCAGATCCTGGCTCTAACCACATCTGAATCGGAGCCTGAATCGCCCCTGTGGTGATGCTGTGGCTTCTCCCAACTGCTAGAAAATAACCGTGTCTACACTCGGAACAACAAATCTGTCCTCAGCACTTGTAGCCAACCTTCGACAATGTGCACGGACTGGTGATGACCAGCGCGTGGGCGGTTCCTTACCTACAGACAAGAGAGAGGTTATGTTGTCTCCTTTGGTGCAGCACACAGAGGCGGTCGGAAATCCAGCCGCCTGCAGGAACATGATGATGTGACTCTGCACCTCGATCAGGTCTGGGGTTTTGCTGGACTCGGTGTTGCTTATTTTGAGGACGTATTCAGTGGGGCCATCCGTGGTGTCTGTGGTTCTCGAAACGCACACACGAAAGTTTTGGTCATCATAGCTAGGAAGTGGCTGCATCTCGGAAACTTTAAACCCAAACACCGATTCCACGACTGCGCGGGCTTGGGCCTCGTTAAACGTGGGTTTTGCAAAGGCCTGTGGTCGCTGGTTGTCTGCACTTGACATTACGTCCAGGGGAGACAATCTAGAAAGGGGATATAATGAACAAAGAATTTAAATGATTTTCCTTAAGACAGGCCAATGCTTCTCAACATTGATTCTGTACTTGTAAAGGTTCATTTTCACTCATAAAGTTAAAACACGAGATCAGTAAAGGAGAAAAAAGAAGTAGATGTTTTGCAGGTGAATAAAAATCCTTGTACCGTAAATTATCTCCACACCCACTTCGCACACTGAAGGTATGTTTCCAGGGACAGGACACAGGCCAGGAAAGCACTTTGGTATTGCCTAGTCCGATTCCTCCCTGGCCCCACCCCCATCAATTTTACTTATACGGGAAATTTAGGTCCCGAGAGATTAAGTGCCTTGGTCCAAAAGTACATACCAAGTCACAGTGAGAACTCGGCTCCCTACATTCCTAATACACGGTGACGTCCTTCTGACTGTAATACCATTAGTTCAGGTTAAAATGTAATTTCAAATACAGGGATGTTATTTGTCTATCCACAGGTTTTGTTACATTATAAGAATCACCATCTAGCTCATCACTCAAACTTTCAAAGGTAAAAGTGTTGACTGACGTGAAGTACTCACTTCCCCTGTTTACTTCCTGACCAGAGCATTTGCTTTTCAGATCAAATAAGGTCACTCCGATTTGGTCACCACAGACGTGTGTGTGTGTGTGTGTGTGACAAAGCCCGCACGGGGTCTCAGAACAAGCTCTGCTTGGGAACCGGTATGTCCTGTCACATGGTATTCAGGCTTAAGACTTTGCATGGAATTTTAACATTCCTTCCATAGATCTGCAAACTGGGGGAGGGCCAGTATTCAAAGTGTAATGTGAACCAAAGCTTTAACTCCAAGATGAAATCCTGCCGTAACTTCTCAATTTCTAAAGTCTTAAGGAAAAATTTTTAAAAATAAAATGTTAAGGATGGCAAAATAATTGTGAATTTGCTATGAAATATAAGTCCTTAAAATTGGAAGGAACCTTACAGGCAGTTGGTGAAGGCCAATCTCCCTTCCATTCTACAAAACATTCCTGCAACCCTTGGACAGAGCTCGTGAAGCTTCTACTTGAACAACCGAGTCTTCTACATCGGTGTAAAGCGGTGTTGGCAGCTCTCGCCATCGAAAGACAGCTGGCGCAATAAAAGTTGTTGTACTTGTTAAGTGTATGTTATCATGATACAGAAAGGAAGGGAAAAGTTGCTACACTGGGAGAAAGAAAACATATTTTTATATTTTTAGTCCCAGCCCTGCTACCCAGCCTCTTAGGGGAGTTGGACTAAGTCATCCCTAAAAGCCCTTGTAGCTCTAAAAGTCTGTGTTTCCAAACTTCTTTGAGTTTAAATTTACATGTTTTTGCTCCGTATATGAGGATTCCAAGTTATAGAACTAATGGCACAGACCGAGTCAGTTCCCCACATTAAATAAGTACAATGAAAGGTGCCCTGTGGGTGTGGAGGAGGCGAGGAAGGGAATCCAAATCTTGCAGGTAGTTGGTCTGCTCTCTGCCAACAGGGTTTTTCCTTTGCTGCGGAGAAAGGCCACAGGAGGCCAAATGCTTGCCAACTCCAAGTCTCCTGCCAGAATCTCACAACCTTTGCTTTACCACCAGGGAGAGAATGGGCCTTAAACTCCGCACTCTGTACAAGGAACACGGGACAAGTCCTTTCCTCTCGCTCACCCCCCAGGCGTTACAAAGTCCACTAAGTTCTACCTAGGCACGAGCTCCAGATTTACCCTCGCTCCCGCAGCTCCTCTGCTGTGTCCCGCCGAGGCTGGGGCAGGGGTTGCGCAGGCAGATGTCGTACCCCCGCACCTGCCCCAGGTGGGACGAACGAAAGAAGGGCTGCCTTCTTTCCAGGGACCAGCGGGCCGTTACCCCAGAGGGGGTCCGGAAAGAGAAAGGCAGGAAAAGCAGTGTGGCTTTCAAGGACAACAGCAATGCACTACCGGGCGCTCTGCGGGACTTCCCCACGGGTGGGGGGAGTGACGGGCGAGCGGGCTGCGGGGGCTGCTGACCAAGACACGGCAGTCAGTCACAAGCGCCTGGGTCACAGCGCTTGGGACCACGAGGCCCAGTGGGCCTCGGACACCTGGCCCCGTCCGAGTGCCACACCGTTGCCCAAAGGGTCTCGGCGCTCCAGTTCCGAGGTTGAGGAGGAGTGCCAGCCGTCCTGCACCGGTCTGAGTGGAGCCCGAGGCACCGACCCCTGGGGACCCGGAACGCCTCTGCCCCCGCACCCACTCACCCTGCACGACCCGCGCTCCAGAGGCGGCTTCCACTGTCCAGCAGCCCGGGCTGAGGTTTGACGCTCCAGGGAGGAGGTCTCCCGTGGCCGGATCTTGCTCGCGCAGTATGGTCACGCCTGACTACCGCGCCTCGACCCGCCCCTGCTCCGAGCCCGCGACCCCTGACTTCTGATTGGCTCCTCGAGAAACCGCCGCCGCCAATCAGAGCAGGCTACGGGAAAGCGAGGCCCCGCCCCGGCCTGCCTAAGAAGCTGCAAAGAAAAATTCGGAGAGCAGGCTTGTAATTGGCTCTCTGCAATCCGGTCCCGCCTTTTGTCAATGCTCACCCCAGTCAGAACCTGGTTATCTTTCCGCAAAAACTGGGCTTCGTGTTCTCGATGGGCTACTCGGGATTCTTCCCCGCCCCTTGGCGAGACCCTGTCCAGCAGCCTTCCGGCTATTGAGCGGCACCACGCAGTCCGCCCAGTCCACGTAGACTTCGTGGACCGTTTCTCTCGAGATCGTAGGAGCTTGGGCACAACTCATGCCTTTTCCTTCCTCGCCTTCCTACAGGCAGCACGTACCCCAGAGGCCGCCCTCGCATCCCGGCCCCAGGAACTGCAGTTCCAGTTGGAGGTCCCGATGGTCCGCCGTGCTGCGTTCTGCATCGGGCCGGCGTGCTCATTGTCAAGCACACCAGGCTGCGATAGACAGCTGGACGCACGTCTACAGCCCGCAGGATTCCTTTCTATCGAGGGGTCTAGACAGCCGCCCGCCCACACACAACTGCTACTAGGTCCCTATTTTTTTGTAGATGCACATCTGCCCCCCCCCCGCCCCCCACGCTTTTATTCTGCCCCCACCTCCCCACCCCCCCCCCCCTTCAGGCTAAAGCACTCTAGGGTTATCTAGTCACCTTGATTGAGCTGGATGTTTCCCAAACCGCTTTCCCCCATTTAGACTTCGTTATCTGTTGCACTTCTAATCTCCAAGTAGCACAGCCTCACAGGGACGTGTTTCATGCCTTCAGGCTATCAGACGTGCTTTTATTTTTCTGTAACCAGAACTTGACTCCTGTTGACCCCCATAAGCTTTTCTGCATGCTATCCCCTCAGGCAGCTCCTGAATTCTCTCCCCACTCTGTGTTCGGTTTTTCCTATTCTCCAGTTGAGGGCACCGGAATGAAGATTGAATCGCGACACCAGTGAGAACTGAAGAGACAGGGCTCCCCACAACTGCCCCCTTGGTGTGGCTCTTTCCACTCGCTGCACCTTCTGCAGAAACTGCAGAGGTTACTTTGTAACCTCCCCTTTCCACTTTACATGAGCATTTCCGTGTCGTTAAGAATATCCTCATACATAAACCTTTGTGTACTTTTAATGCTGCTTTTAAAGATACAGACCAGTCATATTACTGATCTACTGTAGATCGTGTTCTTCCTCAGTGATGGCAATATGCTGATGAGAAGAGCCCCACCAATCTGACAACACGTATGTCAGCACAGTTAAGTCTTTCATCACCTGGCCACCAAGATACACAGTAGCTCTGAGAACCCAGGGCTCAGCCCTGGCTGGTGTAGCTCAGTGGACTGAGTGCAGGCTGCGAACCCAAGGGTCCTAGTTCGATCCCCAGTCAGAGCACATGCCCGGGTTGTGGGCCAGGTCCCCAATGGGGGCCATGTGAGAGGCAACCACACATGGATGTTTCTCTCCGTTTCTCCCTCCCTTCCCCTCTGTATAAAAGTAAGTTTTTAAAAATCTTTAAAAAAAACCTCAGGGATCAAAAACTGGAGTGAAGCAAAATGAAAAATTTGCATAGTGAAATTATAGCCATGATTTAAATTATGAAACATAGTAGCCCCATAGTTTTACGATACTTCCTTTAGCTATATGTTGCAAATTGTTTAAAATGCTCAAAATTCAGTGTCAGCATGTGAACACAAAATTCAGTGCCGACTGCCATCATAAAAGCAGATTTTGTGAGGGCTGCGCAGACGGTTGTAACAGGTGTGCCATTTTCAAAGCGCACTGAACACACACCTTACAGTCTGAGAGTTAGAAAACCTTATCAAACCAAAATGAGTAAGCTTAAGCTAAGCCACTCTGTAGTTAAAAAGCAAAGCTGGCATCAAGTGAAAACTGTAAACCAACACAGTGCAGCCCTTTCCTCAAAAACTGGGATGGTCACACTCTCCACATGTGGCATTAGCCTAATGCTTGAAAACCTCAGGATGCTGAATTAGAGTCCTTAGAAAACTTCATAATGTATCAATTTTGGTTTATGAATGCCACATTTTCCTAAACTTTAATCACCCCTTGGGACTGCTATTAGAGTGGGAGAAAAGCAGCTGACCTTATTTATAAGACATGACTTTAGAGCAGAGGCCCGTGGCCCCGGCCCCCAGGTCTGCAAGACGCTTCGTGGGGACACTGATGAATGGACAGTGTGGGCAGACGGTGGCACTGCCCACTGGTCCTAAAGCACAAAGGCCCCTGAAAACAGAGCACCACCTGCGTCGTCAGGAAAAGGCCGCTCCCTCCTGTAAAACACAACTTTCAGCCTGAGACCCCCAATTCCGTCCTAATGTCCACAGTCAGCCATCTGTTCTGTGGAGGTTATGAGCAGTGCAACTTGCAGAGGGTGGATGGACTCATTAAACAGGTGTTTAATGCTCAGCTGTGCCCAAGTATTTAAGAGGCGTAGACAAAATCGGGAGAATTAGAATCTGCAGGTGGAAGCTCTGAGGAGGCAGACTGGAGCTCGAAGTCCAGTCTATCCTGCCATTCAAACTTCAGTCCCCAGGGCGGGCTGTGCGGCATGGCAGACGGTCTCTACCTATTTAGTCACGGCAAGGCGGCCGGGTAGGCGGTGTTTGCACAAAGGATCCTGCTTTGGGTGAGAAACCAGTCTCTTCAACTCTGAGAGGAGACTCCACAAATCTAAGACTTGACATGCTCCCCATTTCGGGGTCTCCCTGTCCCGGCCCCAGAGAGGAAGGAACTGCAGGTGTGGGGGGAGAACGACCTCAGGCGGCACTGCGGCACTCACAACTCCTAAATGTACGAACGTTTAGGTAACATGTTTGAAGAGAAATTTCTGGATGCCATCCTGTTTCTTTGTAAGTTATGTTGTTTTCTTTTTAATTACCAAAAAATATTTTATAAGGAGTCAAATGTGATAATACAATTTTCTTTATTAAAAATAATTTACAGCATCAATAACATATACACAATTGTCATCAACTGAACTTTGCCTCCAATATATTTCTATACAATACTTAACATTATTGAACTTAAAACTGTTACACTGTTTTGTTGGCTTTAAATAATTGACTGCAGTTACTTACGTGGGATACACGGTTTCACAGACACGCCGTTACATGGAACGTGGATAGAAATATTGGCAGTCAGGCTTCCGGAGAAGACCACTAAGAGCCCAAGTCCGTCTCCTCCCCCTTTTTTACCACTCCAAATGAAACTAACCACCTTCTCCTAAACCACAAGGCAAAACAGACGTGTCTCGTAATTGAACCACAGGAAAATGTCAGTTCCTTTGTCCCCACCCTGCCCCTCAGCACTGAAAGGGCAGTGCACACGACACTGGCTGTGACTGTGACCAGCTCAGGTCTCAGCAGTCCCCCGTCGCACCACGGGCCTGTGCGCACCAGTTACACGCGGAGCCATCTGACTAAAGGGGCTGTGGAACCCGCACTCAGATGTCACCCCGGACACCTGGAGATAAAGCAAGGAATAATGACAACTGTCAGCCTGGGAACTTCAGGTAAAATAATGGCCACTTGGTGGCTGGATGCCATCCTCACTGATTTCATTTTGCAGGAGTCACTGAACCCAAAAGCACGACACCCGGGGGCAGCACCACGCGCCGTAATGGGACAGCGGTCGTTCTCCTTCCTCATGGGGCCAGGGCACTTCCTTTCCACAACGTCTGCTGCTGTCTTCCTTAAACACAACGTTACCCAGATATAGTTAACAAAGCAGACAAGTAAAACAATAAAAACCAACAGATGCCACATGTTTGCAGTTATAGGGTATACACTGGGACATACACTGGGACATACACTCACGATCCCCCCTGCCCCCAACTGATAACCACGCTTCCAAGCTTTTTGGTTCACTGTATGTGAGCAACAGATTAGAGACCCTCGGTCTGTCCTTGAAGGACTGGATTTGCTTACACTGTTGCTGGGGCAGGCAGATGGAAATTTCCAGGTAACTCATAGCTAGTTTATCACCGTCATCTCCAGGACCAGTGTCTTCTGAGGACACCTGCGCCCCGCCCCCGGGCTGAGCAGTATAATGCGCTTAAAAAAAAAAACAACACAGACGCCCCACCCTGGAATTGTCATTTCATCAAAGCACATCCCAGGGATTCAATCTGGAAATTCTCCGCCCCTACCTCATGTTTCCGTGTAAATGAAGAACACGTGCACTGACAAACACACAGAATAAAATATCAAGAGCACAATTTGATTCGAAAGTACCACAGAAAGTAGTTATATAAAATTTAAATAAAGGGAAATTATCCAACTCTAGCCCATCTAATTGTCTAAACATGTATTTGCAGAATATCGTGAAGACTGTATGACTGATTATGTGCAAAGGTCTCGGTGGTCTCCACCCACTGGTTTTTCTTTTGCAACTCCAAATGCAGGGGAAATTTTGATTAATGATACCTAAAATATCAGGTCACAGGAAGTGACAGTAGCACATAAAGTGAGCAAAATAACCTAATTCAATTAAAATGATGCCAGCTGAGTCCTGCCAGAGGTCTCCACAGCAAGTAAACGAGCTGCCCAGGGCTGTGAATGCAGCAGTGCCGCCATGCCAACCCGAGCTGCCCCGTCAGGTCTGGGCTCCTGCGTCGGGGCAACCTGGCCGGACCTCGCAGGGGCTGCATTTGGGGCAGGCTCCACCCCTCGCAGCACGAAGGGGACTGAGGGTGCCCTGGCTCCTGTCACAAACTAAGAAAGCCAACTACACCAGCAGGAGTCTGAAAAGGAACTAACATCTCAGGAAGTCCACTTACAAGTCAGGTTCCGACCTCCACAATGTTGGAGTCTAATCTGGCCTCTTGTGTTTTCATCTCCTCCTCTCAAACCAACAAACAGTCGTTACAGTTTCATAGATGCAAAACTAAACAAACAGCTTCAGGAAGGTTACTCATATAAGAATCTTCAACACAAGCTCAAATTCTGCCTTTATGTACAAAACGGTCTGACAAACACCCCTCACACTTCCCAGTCTCTTCCACAACACACTTCACACGTCGGTTTTAGCAATGTTAATAGCACCATTCGTATATTATTTAAATCAAGATTTCATTTCTGTCACGATGTGATTCATAATCAATTACATCCGGGGACGAGGGAGGGGAGCGTCCAGGACGGTCTGCAGCTCCACGGGGAAGACTCCTGGCTCCAGCACAAAGGCCTGGTGTGTGGCTACCAGTCTGGAAAGGTCTCCACGGTGATTAGGTACTATGAGAATTTTCGTGCCACAAAGTTTAATAATCCTCCGTGTTTGTACAATGTTATTTCCACATCATTTTCAAATGAAGCAATCACGCTGAATGTTTTCCCAGAGCTCGTCTGCAAACAAACAACAACATCTCAGTGGTAGCATCTCCCAAGCACCACTGAGTGGTTAAGACCGCTTGTCCTCACAGGCAAAGACGGCCCCTGCCACAGGTTCTGTCTGGGAAGCTTACTCCTGACTCAAGACGCTGGGAGACCCAGTCGTGCGCCTCATCGCTCAGGAGGGAAAGGTATCCCCACCCAGATTCTATGTGGTGAGCACCATACCACCTAGCGCACTGAAGTCAAGTCCCTGAGAGTCTGACTCAGCAAGCCAGGAGAGCAGAACTCACTACTCACGTCCGTCTCACATTAAACACTCCAGCACAGAGCACCCGCCACCCTGTTCCTCATGCCCGAGCTGTGAAGTCTGTGCTGCTCCAACCTGGGGTGCTCGATTCTGCCTGTCCTCGGGAGCGGCCCACATGCCCAGATCCCAGCCCGCCCAGGGCAGGGGACTGACAGCAGTACAGCAGCCGGGCCCTGCTTCCCAGGATGGAGTGCCCGCTGCCTCCTGCTGTGGCCCCGAGGCCTGTGCCAACAGGGAACACGGCCACCGCACGCTCATTAGGTCCCAGCTGGCGTGAGTGTGCATGTCAGTCCCACGGCCAGTCAGCTCACAGCCATCCATTTGCACACACAGTACACAATGTGTGTTTGAGAATCGTAGATACCTTCACATTTAACGTAACTCGGGGAGACAGCTCTTCCGGAAACATTAATGAAAACGTTTCCCGGCCAGAAAGGCCCAGGGAGTCTGCGTTCTCTCCCGGGAGGAACTGCAGTGGAGCTATGCCGATTCCGATCAGGTGGTCTTTGTGAAGTCTCTCGTAGCTTTCGGCCAACACAGCTTTCACACCCTGTAACAGACGTGAGTTTATCTCCTCCAGCCATCTCGGAGAGTTGCTTTACTGAGCATTTTAAAGAAAAAAAAAAATCTACTTTTGGCCTTTAGTTTCTATAGAAACTCTTAACCTAATACTCCATACTGAAGGGTGATGCTGCATCACAGCACTCACGGAAGTCTCTCACACTTTTCTGCATTTAAAGTAGGTGCCTCATGGCCCCCCGGTGTCTCCCCACACTGAGAACTCCGTCAACGGGGTGGCTGCCAGGACCCCACAGAGGACTCAGGGTTTCTATTTAATGAGGTGGACGTAATGTTCGTGTTCGTCAGCACTCCCTCTGGAAATGCCACGAGAACAAAGGGACACAGAAGCTATGACCCCGAAGAAACCACGGCACGAGGACCTGAAACCAGAGACCGACAGCAGGCAGGCCTTCGTCCTCCTGCAACATTCAGCTGGTGCAGGAGGCGGGTGGCCCAGGGCCTCGGCGCTCGGCACAGCGGACGTACGCTCCTCCTCTGGGGAAACTGAGCTGTAGGCTCTGGACCCATGTTTCTCAACTGAAACAAATTCCTGCCCCCAGCAGCCTTTTTTAGACATTTCTCCCAATCCCAGCTTCTTGCTCGTGGCCCACACAGAATTCCCGAACTGCAAACCTGTGTGACCCTTTACCGTACACACAGAAAGGGTCAGGGTCCTTAAACACTGAGCAGGGACTGTCGCCCCCAGGGAGTGCCGCCCGCCTGGGAGAGCGGAGCTCCAGAGCGGGACAGCAGGCACCGAGAAGGCTTGGGGAGGACACCCTGAGAAACAAGGGCAGTGCTGACGCCTGCGTCCTGAACGGGTCTCGGTCCTTGAAGAATCAGACCGGCCTCAGAGGATGCTCGCAGACTCGGATACACAGGCTGGCTCCGCAGGAAGAACACAGGTCCTCGCACGACCGTCTCCAGTGAGGCCGGCCGGCCGACCAGGCCCAGCCCACACCCAGCCCTCCCGATCTGGTTAACATCCGACTGAACGAACAAAGATCACCAGACATGCGAGCAAAGCCGAGAACATAAAAAACAAAGACTAAAAAAACTTCAGGAAAAAGAAAACCTATAGCTATAATTAATATTCACAACGGTTATACATAATCTCTCAGAAAGATGAGTGAGTCTGGTGCCCCCTTCAGCTCCTGAGACTATCTGCACTTTTGGGGGCAGCAGATTAGCTTCAAGGAGAACAAAGTATGTACAAGTGTGACAGTTGTGGGGTTGTGTCTGGCCAGCCTTTTCACAACCCCCAGAGGGCACTCGAGAGCCCCAGATGGCAGAAGACCTGCCCCGTGACTGTGCCCACCCTCGGGCCTGGCAGGGAGCCGGGCTCAACTGTCTCCTGTTGGGAAAAAAAAACAGTAAAGCTTAGCCCACACTTCTGAGTCTGTTCACCCCGACTAAGCAAATCCAAGAAAATGAAATGAAAAGGGGCACGAAAACCTACCAGTGGGCACAAATCACTATCAAAAAGTAATATTTTAAGACAGAATCTCCTTTCCCTCTACCATAAGGGTTTCCCGAAATGAGGAAAGACTGGCGTGGTACAACCAAATCCAGACTGTCGGGGCAACTAGGCTAGCACAAACTACGTACAATCACTTTTTAAAGCCTACGAATGTTATGAGATCTAAGTAAGCACAAAAACCCAAGTGAGTAAAATACACTTTGGTAGGACGCTGCTGACGAATATTTAAATCTCTGAAGTTTAAGAAGGTGAGATCTAAGAAGAGATACCAGCAGATGCGGCCCTTTGGCAGCCCAGTCTCTGGAATTCCCAGACCCATACTTCTTCCCCGCCAGGATGATCAGTGGGATGCGTTCCTTCTGGTACAGCTCTGCAGCCTCGAATACATCCAGCTGTAGGTTTGAACAAACACAAAAACTGTTCGTGGAAATTCTGATTTAGTCAGCACTCATCTAAACGCTCTGTACACATCCTTACCGTCTGTCCCGACGGAAAATGAATTGTTTTGGGAGCTGGTTTTCCAATAAACTTATTAAAAAGCTTGACGTTTGCGAACGTGCCCCTGGTCATCACAGCATCGTTGCCTCTCCGGGCTCCATAAGAGTTGAATTCACGAGGGGTAAGGCTGCAAGAAAGGTGAGAAAGCCAGCTTTCATTTCAGGTGGAAATCAGGACACCTTCTGTGTCACCTCATGGGCGCAGCACAGCAGGGAGCGCACAGCGGTACGAGCCTGGGCCCTGCACCGGCCTGTGTGGCCAAGTCACGAATGCTGCTGCGTCTACCGTCACTTACCAGGTTATTTTAAGCAGCCTCAGGTACCACTTTTTTTAAAGTCAGGGAAAGTTTATTTAGAGTCACAGGGCAGAAGTGAGCTGTAGAAGAAAATGGCTCAGGGAATGGGCCTAGGACAGAAGGATGTAAAGCTAACCCGCCGTGGGGGAGCGGAGGGCGGGCAGGCAGGGCTGTGCTCCCAAGAGGGAGAGGGCGCGGACACCACACTTTAACTGCACGTACGTCAGCATGTTTCTCCAAAAGATACAGTCTCCTAAAATGCTACCTTAAGAATGCAAAAGAGGAATCACAATCTCTTAGTATCAGATAGTCAGTGAGCACCCAAGTATCTGATTTTCTCCACGTCTTTCTGGTGCTGATTTGCTCAAATCAGGGCCCGAATATGGACCATAAATTCACCCAGTTGTTCTCAAGTCTCTTTTAGCAGCTACGCCGACCCCCGTCCCCTCTCGCGCTCCATTGCATTGTTTCTCGCACCCCTGCGGGGCCAACCCACATCCGTGTGATCGTTCCACGTGCTGCTCTGCACCCCCCCGTATTCTTACGAACTAGACGCCTGCAGGGCCGACCCACATCCGTGTGATCGTTCCACGTGCTGCTCTGCGCCCCCCGTATTCTTACGAACCAGACGTCAGATCCAGTAACTTGATACAATCTGTCTTTTGATTTGATACCGGTCAAGCTTAGTCTCATGGATGTACACTTTATAGTCCACAAAACATTTAAATTTCACGCCACAACAACAGGAAGGTGGTTAGAACCCAATCATCGCCCTTTATTTGGTAGGTCGAACCAAGCTGACTTTTCAGCAAAGTAGCACTGAAAAGAAAAACCTTTTCCAATGAGTTTTCTACTTAGGTTACAAGGGCTCTATGTACAACAGCCATTTCGATCTCTAACGCTACAAGCAACGGCAGGGACAGCCAGTACAGCAGGTACTGTGTCAGCCAACAGCATTGCCACCCAGGACAGCACGCACTCACGGGAGAAAGGGACACGGGGAAGGGGGGACCCCCGCACCGGTACGCACCCTCTGTTCGTCAGGTACTTGGCGGCCGCGCTGCTCCTGGAGATGCTGCCCGCGGGAGAGATGTGGTCGGTGGTGACGGCGTCCCCCAGGTGCAGCAGGACATGCGCGTTTTCGATGGGTGGGGGGGCAACTGGCTCTTTGGTCTGAGAGGTTAAAGGAAGGCGGAGGCGTTAACTTCCTGGGGGATCTGCTAGTTCAGAACAGCCTTTACCACGTGTGGCAGTAAAACCATACTTACTAGCTTGTCAAAAAACGAGGGACATCTGATGTAGGTGGACTTTGAGTCCCACGGAAACAAGACTGAATCTGGGGCTTCTAAGGAATTCCACCGTTTATCTCCCGTCTGTGAGTGTGGTTTGGGTTGAGAAAGAACCAAAAGAAAGATAAAGTGAGTCAGGAGGCGTATGAAAATGATCGCGGGAATAGAACAGCGCTCAGGTTAGAGTGGAAAGAGAGGCCGCATCCATTTCCAAAGACAGGGAAGGCAGCGCAGCTACGGAATCGCGGCGTTCTGAGGAGGAGCAGATCTACGCATGAAATGCCAGGCCAACACATTTTCAGGAACCCCAGAAGTTAAGTTTCAGTATATACTGAGCATGAAAGACTATAGAATTAAAAAATCCACTAGAGAATTTATAAAGATCCAGACGTGTTGCTCAAGAGAGAGCAGGCATGCTGTCCACCTCTCAGAAGAGGACAACAGAGGAAGCCCGTGCTTTTCCAGGACGTCTGTCCCGCGTCCCTGCTGCTCTGTGCCCGCGGGCCCTGCCCTTCCCACCGTCTGGCCTCTGCACCATCACTCTCCGCACTCCCGCCCTTCTCACCTGCTGTCTCTGCCCAGGACACGCCACACAGAAGGAGCGACCTTTCTGGGACACTCCTCTACAAGAGGCCTTCCGATGGCGCCCCTTCTCACTCCATCAAAGCCTGCATTTTTACAATGGCCCAAGGTTCCCTCTCAGCCCTAGTCGCCCCCCCCCCATCACTTCCTGCCGCTGCTCCTGCCTCCTGGGCAGCAGCCACACGGCCCTCACCAAGGCTCCCTCCTGTGGCCTCAACTCCTGCTGCATGGCCCAGATGTGATCGTGTTCGCCTTCTTCAAACTTAGCTCAAGAGCCGTGCTTTTAGAGCACACCATACAAAACCACAAGTGACCCCCAATTCTACACAATTGGTCCTCTTTGCCCTGGTCCATGTTTCATAGTATGCACCACCATGTAACAGGCGGTACAGTTCACCTGATTATTCGGTGGGCTGTTCACGGTCTGTCTCTCCCCAAGAAAATACTGTGTTTTGTCCCAGGTACACAAACACAGAGTAGGTGCCCCATGATTTTTTTTTTTTTAAAGACTTTACTTATTTATTTTTAGAGAGGAAGAGAGGAAGACGGGGAGAGAAACATCAATGTGTAGTTGCCTCTCACACGTCCCCTACTGGGGACCTGGCCTGCAACCCAGGCACGTGCCCTGACTGGGAATCAAACCGGGGACCACTTGGTTTTCAGCCTGCTCTCAATCCACTGAGCCACACCAGCCAGGGCCTTAAATATGTTAAGTAAGGAAATGCTTTCTTTGTCTGCACGTTTCTGGAATGCACTTAATAAATCGACGTCATCGACAACCTCTGAGGAAGAGAAGCAGATGGCTGGGGGCAGGGTGGGAAGGACATTTAGCTGTCTGCACTCTTCTCTCTCGATTTCCGCACTGTGTAAACGCGAGTGACAAGGGCAGTTCCTCCGATCACACCCATGGCCGAGGTGGCCGGTGTAAACGCTTGCTGTGCCTTTCCAGTGAGTGCTAACAGAATCAACTCCAACACTAAGCTATCCTCTCCGATATTAGGCTCCAGATACAAAACGACTACCACTCATTCAGAACTGTGTATTCAAAACAGTGGAATTTGCATTAGTACTCTACTCAGAAGCAAGGTGTATGAAGTAAACACCGCCACTCTATTGAAACAAACGAGATTCTGACCTCTATTTTCTCTTTTAACGCTTTAAACAGGGATAATATAACTTGCTCTTCCTCTATCTGATGAACCTCTTCTCGACTAGGCCAAACATCACGTAGGTAAATATTCTTGCCGGTGGGGTTGGTACCTGGTTAAAAAAATTAGAAAGTTAAGATTTAGTATAAAAAAACAACTCCCTCGTGATGTGCACGTGTTTTCAGAGAAGCCAAGGAAATTATTCAACAACAGCGTCCTTCAGGCTTAAGCAACTGGGAGAACTAGTTACTTGGGCATCCTGTATTCTTCCCATGACACGAAATCAGAAACTACACTCTAGGGCACGGCTTCCTGAGACGATTAGAAGATCGGTAATCTAAGAAGCCTTTCACATACAACAATTGTGTCACAGACACCACACCTGTGCGCAGGTGTGCAAGCTCACGTGCGAGGAAAATGCTACCTAGAGGCTCCGTCTGGAAGTCGATGTCCACGGTGCCGGCTATGGCGTAGGCCACCACCAGGGGTGGCGAGGCAAGGTAGTTGGCACGGACACAATCACAGAGACGGCCTTCAAAGTTCCTGTTTCCAGATAAGACTCCACAAGTGACCAAGTCACCCTGAAAAAAAAAAAAACACACACACAAATACATTGAATTCAACAGATGATACTATCTGAATCATCATAAAGCAATCTCAGACATTACATTTCTCATGGCAAAAGCACCAAAAAAGCCTATTAACGATTCTGAGGCACAGACTATTAATCCTGGAAGTACGCTAAAAAAAACTCCTTATATTTTTAAAGAATTATTTCAAGAACCTAAAAATGATTCTCCTAATTATTTTAAGATTGACAAGTGACTCTTCCCAAGAGGAGCAAGGAGTACAGAAGTAGGGACATATCGACATATGCACTCTGTAATTTAACGATAAAGTGTCGTTAAGAGAGCCCACGGGGATGTCTCCCAGCGCCTCGCACGTACCTCTTTCACTGCATTCAGAACTGCTTCTGATAAAGGCGCTGTGTTCCCCACGCACGTGGAACAGCCATAGCCAACTATTTCAAACCTGTGTTTCAGAAACAGTCGTCACTGGACAGAACATCGCGGCCCAAGTGAGGAAAGGGCAGATCTAATCTTCTGTTCCCACCGCTGTGTAATCAGATCTCCCGACAGACCCAGGACGCACCTCCCCCGTCAGCACGGTCAAGTCCCAGCACCAGACCGACCCTCAGGCATGCCACCGACCGCACACCAGCCTCTGAAGGGCTCAGGTACGGTGGCTGCTCCCGAGGGGCATTGAACCACATCTGACGCAGAGTCTGACTACCACACTGCACAGGAAAGTTCCTCAGATACCCCTCACTAGAAATAGAACTTGACCATTGAAAAAACTAGTACTGCACTTCCTTCCAAAGGGGCTGAAACTGCCAAATGCCCAGAGGACCCGCTTCCCTCTGACACGGCCCCAGAGGGGCCCGTGACTGCACGATCTGCTCGGAGACAAACTCTCACCTCTACACCAGCAAGCCAAGGACAGTCCCTGACCAGGATTCCAAGACAACAGAACTAAAGCTTTATACATATAACTCTCAAAATTACTTTCTACTACTCTCCTAAACCCAAAGAAACACACAATCGATCAGTCTCATAAAGGAAATGATGATTTACGTGAGTTAGTACGTCCTGAGGCACACACCGAAAACACAGCTGGCACTGATGACTTTTTAAGAGTACACAAGAGTTGCAAATGTTATTTTCTCCAAAGTTCAGATGTATGCTTAATACACCAACTAACCTCATACAACTTTCCCGAAGACAAGTTACTCAGTCAGTAACACAAGTGGTGAAATTTCACCATCTTCCGGAAGCTGACCTACGCAACTCAGGGCAAGTATGGGCTCCAGGGCCCCATCACTTGCACTGTCTGCCGCCGGCCGTGCCCGTCTGCTGGCCCTTCCCCACTGGAACTGGAGACCATATCTCCTCTCACCCACACACCGCGCTCCACACCGATGTGCCCAAGCCAGGTCTGCTGAGGACAGGGCCTCAAAGACTGCACGGCCACGGCAAGGCCACCGCAGAGCCGAGCACACTGCTCTCCGTCCGTGCAAGGTCCTGGCGGTGGCTTCGCTCCCCGCTGAGCCCCAGTACCAGCATAAGGAGCAGTGACTGTCACTTACCCGAGCTTGCTCAGGTACGGTAACACCCCGCTGGAATTGAGGTAATGCGTAACCATCCCACTGCCTGGAGACAGACTGGTTCTTATATACGGCTTAACACGCAGACCGGCTTCGACGGCTTTTTTAGCCAAAAGGCCTGCACAGGAAGCAAACAACAATCATCAGGGTGGCATCTCTCCCTCACGCTGCAGGAGGAAGCAAGAAGGGTGGATCAAACAGGTGAATGTGCAATCCCCAGCAGGATAAAAGTCCAGATTCATAAATTTGCTGTCATTTTGTCCAGTTTTGATTTGCTCCATTTAACAGAAAAACCTGCAGCAGGCCCAGAGGCCTCCACACTGTAAGTGAAGGGACAGCTGACAGCCCAGCATCGCGCACGCGCAGCAGCTCTGCACACACAGGAGTGAGGCCGCGGCAGGCCGGTCGCGGTCTTCCCTCCATGCCCACCTGCACGGGCTCCGGCGCAGGCGTGGGAAACTCCTACCAGATTATCAGGACACTTGCTAATTAACATTCTGCTGTGTTAACAGAAGCAGATGTGACCTAAAACTAATACACGTGTAAGTTATACTGCAATAACATACCTTCTGTGTAATAAGAAAATTGGTAACAAATCAAATTTACAATCCTTGAGGCCTAATTACAATCGCAGCAAGTCCTCAGTGTCAAACACAGACACCAACACCATGTGCCATGCACAAACCCGAAGGTGAACACAACAGAAAGTACAGGTGACTCAGGAGGAGACGGCATGCAGCCTGAAAGCGCCACCCACCTGCAGCGAGCATGACAGACGGGTTGCAGTTATTGGTGCAGCTGGTGACAGCTGCGATGACCACGGACCCGTGCACCAGCCGGTAGTCACTGCCTTCGTAGTGGAGAGTGATGGCATCGTTCTGCCTTTCAGCTGCGATCTGGAAGCCTTTGAACCCAACCTGTGGAAATGCGCACACACAGGTAAACTGAACGTGCAGCACACGCAGAGGAAAAACGACCGACGGGAAACACGACTGCTGGAGGACGCTGCAGACTGCTGCTGTGTGAGAGGCTGCAGGCCCATGCCAGTCAGCAGCTGCAGCTCTGCCAAAGCCCGAACACGCGGTCACGGGGGTGGTCTGCTGGCCTCAGCAGCTCTGGCCTCTGGAGTTCCAGCCGAGCACCTCGGGCCCAGCTCTCACCTGGCTCTGTGGTTCTCTGCTCATTCCCGCTCACACTCATTCTCAAGGGGCCTGGCAAACTTATTAGCAACGGCCCTGAAGACGTGCTTCCAAGTGGACGCTGGGGTGGTGGGGAGGGAAGAAGTCGACAGCGCTGGTGATTGTGGAAGCAAGGTATAAGGGAACTCGTGACGCTGTTACTATACAAACCTCACATTTTCCACAGTGAGAAAATTAAGATATTATAAAAGCAAAACCTCTGTAAAGAAAGCCAGGGACAGTTCTCAGAAGAAAGGAAGTGACAAGCGTGAAGCCACGATTCCAGACAGGTAGTGTTTTTCTTCCAGCCTGGGACGTCAGCAAAGCCTTGAGTGGCAATTTTCACCCGCTGTGCCTCAAGAACTTGTAAAATGTGCAATGTCTGACTATCTAGTCAGGGGCCTGCCCTGTATTCCCTTAGACTGTCTCACACACACAAGACAACAGCCAACACAACAGCTGTCCTGTGTGAATCAATCCAAATGACACCTTTTCTCGTCAGATCAGCAAAAAACGTATTTCCAGTGTGCCACAGAATTTCAGCATTTATGTGCCGTGAGACAAAGACGGTGGAAAACCGCTGGTCCAGGCCCTGGTGTCCCCCAGAAAATTCTGTGACAACGCCAGCACAGCCAACACAGAGCTGCGGCCACATGCGGCTAAGCAGCACTCAACACTCATTCACTCACATTGTAATCTAAATAACATGATCAACTTTCCATCCTCTGCGTGGACCCGGGAGCAAGCTCACCAAGGGGGGGTGGGGGTCCTCCCACCACCGCGTGCGGGCCCTGTGCTCGCGCAGGGACGGCTGAGGGCACCCACCTTCTCACTTAAGCAAGCTCGGAAATCACTCTTCATCTCTGTCACAGCGACTCTGTCCTGCGGTCTCTTGGGGCCGCTGACGGTGGCAACAATTGAGCTCAGATTAATCTGGACCACCTAGGAGATGCGAGACAAGGGGAAGAAGACACATTAGGGGTCGCAAGGACAGACTGCAGCTCCAGCACTACTTCCTGAGGCAGAATGAGTGTGTTTGTATGTTTGAATGCAACCTGCTCCAATGCTGAGACTCACCCACCAAGACAAGGACCCGAAACCCATCTGAGCTGTGGAACCTAACGTGAAAACCTGCTGAGAGCGGACCAGCAGACGAGCCCACAGACCCCCTCACCGCCTGCCACGCCGTCCTTCCCCACCCATGTGAGCACCGTCTTCACGGCGTCTGCTGACCCCATGGTAGAGGCCTGTGCCGGGGCCGCACACACGCCCTCTGCACCGCCCTGTGCCGGTGCAGGAAGGCTTAGGAAGCCTTCCCCCTCTTTCTGCTTCGCTATGATAAAAATTGATGTGAAATTAATGCATGACATCAAAGGGTCATGAACAGCAGCTGTTAAAAACAGTAACAACTGCAATTATCACTCACTGAGCTCCTGCTGCGCACCTGAGCCTGTTCTAATAAACCTGCACTTAATCTCCTAACAACCCTCTGTGGCGGACGCTACCTTCACATTTTACAGATGAGGAAACTGAGGCAGAAAGCTACATAATTCACCCAAGGTCATACAGCTGACAAATCTCAGAGCTAGGACTGAGACACAGGTGGTCAGGCTCCAACATTCACCCCAGTGTTAGGTGGGTTACTGTTACATACCTCGGAGTATTCGGGTTCTCCTGAATTACTCTGGTCATTTCGAAACAATTTCACAGCTTTAAGGTATGTTTCCACTGATTTGAGTTTGGCTTTGTCAAAACCTAAAAATAAAAAGACGTACAACAAAAATCCAGTAAGGAATTCTGAAATCTTTTGGGGTAAGGGTATTGAATTCTAAAGATGAGCAAAAACCGAGTATTACAGATTACTAACTACTGAGAATCCATTTCTCTCCAAATTAGTACTTGACATTATTCTTAAGAGTAGTAAAAATTTCACCCTTCGTGAAAAACTACTTTATGAACAGAGCAGCTCCCCCTTTAAAAGTTAATAAATCACAGAAAAGATCACTAACACTACGCCAGTTCTATGAAATTCACACAAAAATACTGTTTACACAAGAAAAACCAGCAGTAACACTGGCTGCAATCACTACCCACCATGAAGGGCAGATTCATCACTTTCCGCAGCGACACTCATAGTCAGAATGAAAGAGTAAAGTATGGGGAAGTTAAAGATAGTTTCACAGAGCAGAAAGACCTTCCAGAAGCTGAACGACCTCGAGTGGTAACCTGGGAGCCCCTGCTCCCTAACACGTGGGCAGCTGTGCCGGGCCTGACGGGGTGTAAAGGATCAGGCGGCCCGTGCTTTCCAAGCTCGCCCTGGCCACACAGCCGCGAGCCACGGGCACTTCTCCCAGTGGGACGGCGGCACTCCTCCGGCAGGCGGTGGCACCTGAGCACCGGGATCTCTGGCTGGCGCACAGGGCTCTCAGGTCACGTGGAACAACCGCAGGGACAGCCACCCCCAAGTGTACCTTTGATCAGAGCAATGACCTCCTGAAAGTGGGAAATGCATCAAATAACAGGAAGTCCTGCTTTTCCCGCAGGGGCCGTATGCAACATGCAGTTTTGCAGGCAGTTTCTCCTCAGCTCACACACGCAGTGGAAGGGTGGCCACAGCTCCTAGTCACTCAGGCCACAAAGTGGTCTGGAGCTTGCAACCATGCACCGCCTTCCACAAAGCCACGTGCTCGCCCTTCCCACACAGCTCTGGCTCTCAGCCTCTTCCCTCAGGTGGCCCCTCTGCTCCTGGGTGTGGGAGGGGCAGCAGCAGACATTACAGCGTCCACCCACCCTGCACCCCAGGTCCCTGGGCAGGGCAGGGCGAAGATCAGCGGTCTGAATAATTCCTTCAGATTGCTTGTAAGTGCATGAGAGCAGAGTAGGGTTTGAGGGCACGACACTATTGAAAGCCATGTGCTACAGTTCATTTGAAAGCCGCTGCTCCAGAATGAGCTAATTTCATGAGTAGCAGACAGGCACACTGGAAACAGAACACATCTGTCCTAACGACTTATCTGCTCACCTGTATGTTCTAAATGTTTTAATGTCACATTGTCAACAGGGAAAAAGCTGAGGAGAGCACCATATTCGGGACACATGTTTGCTATTGTCGTTCGGTCCACCACAGACAGCTGTGAAACTCCACTTCCGAAAAACTCCACGAACTTGCCAGCCACGCCCGCTTGCCGGAGGTGCTGCGTACAGGGACACAGAAGCGCACACAGGGTTAGCAGCACACTGGTGGGGCCTCTCTGGAAGCCGCACCCAGTGCCAAGACAGCACGGCAGAGGGCCGGGGGCCGGCTCCCTCGGGGCTGCAGGCGTTTCAGGGCCACAGCCAGCAAGGAGGGCGGCACGGTGCCGCTGTCAGTCAGCGCAGAGCAGAGCCTGGACGCCAGAAGTGGCTGGGAGTCAGGATGGGACGCTGCTGAGATGGGGCCCAGCACAGCCCCTCCCCTCTTAGCCGGACACACAGTAACGGTGCTTCCAGCACAGAGGGCACCTTGGATGATTTAATGAAGTATGAACACACTGATAAACTTGCATATAAATAATTACATACTGGCCATGAAACTTCTTCAACTTCCAACTACTGGTCCAAATATTTGCAGCAACATTAATTATATGTAAATTACACTTTGATATGATTTAACATGTGGCCTCAAACTTAATTCCTTCTAAAATCATTCTTAGTTACCAAGCAACTGGAACAGCTGCTCCCCTTTTCTGCATTGTGCAGTGGCCTCGGGCAGGGCCCGAGAGTGAAACAACCCCCACCTACAAATGGGAGCGGGGCTGTGGACCACCGAACCCACGCTCTTTATTTATGAGAAAGATGTCTCTTTATATTCATGGTTATTTTTTTCGAAAATGAACACGAAACGCACTACACATACCAAGCTGCTGCTCTCACCAAATTAACGAGGTGCCACAACACACGTTTGGGGAAACACATGACGGACCCCAAGGACCGTCAATCGAGTAGGACCTCAAATGCACAGAATCTTCAATAATGAGTGCTAGTAAATTTAATTTTTGTATCAATGTGTCAAAATGTCAAAAATAGACACAGCACTTTTTTTTTAAATGCCTGCGGAGTCTGAAAAGCAGCACTAACTTCCAGGACGTCTGAAGGGAAGAACTGATTTCTCTAACGACATTAACGGGAGGCTCCTCTTCCTTTATCAATAATACTGTAATTCTCATTTTACCTTCGTGATCTTTGGCCCACACATCAAATCACTCACTTCTGTAAGATGTCAAGTGTTTCTCTAATCAGGGAGGAAGATCAATACTCCAGGCTGAGAGAGGGAACACCACCTTCTCTCCCCATGGAGCACCCTGAGGGCCTGAGACCCCTGTCCGCCCCGAAACACTGACACGCAGACCCCATGGGGTCACCTGCGAACAGGCCCGGGGCCCGGTCAGGAAAGCGCAGTCAGAGCGCCTCAAAATGCAGGCTGGGGGCTGCAGACAGCCGCTCACCGACCGGGGCCCCTACAGCAGGCATCCCCACTGGCCAGCATGGCAGAGCAGGTTGGAACGGCCTGTGGGAAAATGCAACACCATCCCGCTGCCCCAGGCGCTGCCGCTGAAAGCTGTCCCTCATCAAGCGATGGCTCCCGAAGGGTGAGCGGCATGCTCAGGTACAAAGGAGGTCAGACTTTCCCCGCGGTGCGCGGAGCCCAGGAGCTGCCCACCGAGGTGGGAGGGGTGGGAGGCAGGCAGGGCCTGGCTGCCTGGGTTAGAGCACCGGGGCCACCGCTTCCTGCTCAGCCCCAGGGCCCTTTCTTTGGTCTGTCCTTCAGCCTTCCTGCGTCTGTTTCTCAGAACTAAGAGGGGAATGGGTCGCCAGCAACAGTGCCGACCTGGGGGCTTGTGAGCAGGAGTAACGAACTAGCACGCCAAGTGGGCAGCGATGCAGCGAACTGTCCGGCACGGGTAAGCGTCTGTGTTCGCTACCATTGCTACACAGTGGTCGGAGGGGCCCTCTCCTCATGTAAAGACGCGTGCACTGAGTTACGTGGCTGGCACAACCGGAACGTACCTTTGTAATGCCAAGGACAACATCTATGGACGTAACAAAAGGGTTTGATGAGCCAGTTAACTCACATCCAACCACCTCCGGCAACGTCAGAGAAACGGGCAGCCCAAGCATAACCGCTTCTGTTTCAATGCCTCCGACCCCTGAAGGAAGACAGACGCACGTGACTGGCACAGGACGCTCGACAGCAGCCTGCGCCAGCCTGCAGATGGCCCAGCGGTCCAGGACCTCCTCTCACAGAGCTGCCTCGCGGCCTCTCCCGCGGACGTGGCCCCCCCCCACCGGCTGAGCGCCCTGACCTTCACCCTTCCACTACGTTCAGTAAACACCTAGTGCTTATTGCTGTGCTAAGGAGGCACTAACAACGCAACGGAACCCAGTCCCAGTCAAGCTCAGGAAGCTCAGGCTACTGGCGAAGACGGAGGAAGAGAAAGTCAATCCTCAGAACCCCCTGGAGGGAAGAGGTGCGTCCTGCCCCACGCAGCAGCCTGGGCCACGCCGACACTAAGAGCAAAAGCGCTCGCGAGCAAATGACCGTCTGTAAGACGTGCGGGCAAGTGGCCCCAGAGGCGCCAGGTTGTGAGGGACCTTGTGGAAAACACAAAGGAGCCTGGATTCATAACGGGCCAGTCGGGGTAGCCTTAGAGGGACTCCAACGGAGCACCACCTCCTGCCCGGCACGCTGTGCCCGCCGGGCTCCATGCAAACTTCACACATTCACACCCACAGCACGCCGACCACAAACACCTGAGCTAAGATCTACTTCTGTTGCTGCCTCACAGATGCCAACGCCTCAGGGTCCAAGACCCCCGCCCACAGGAAGGGCACACACTCGCCGTACTTACCCCACCCCAGGACCCCCAGGCCGTTCACCATGGTCATGTGGGAGTCCGTGCCCACCACGCTGTCGGGGAAGAGGAGGTTGCCTTCCTCAGAAACCACTCGCGACAAGGACTCCAGGTTGATCTGGTGAGGCATTCCAGTGCCGGGAGGGATTAGGGTCACGTTGCGGAACACTCTGGAACTCCACTAGGTTTTGTATAAATTTAAGAAATCCAAGTATTAGTACATTATGTGCAAACAAAATTAAATCAAAGCAAAATGTCCCACAAATCCAGATAAATGGTAGTTTGCAGTGGGGTTCCCAGGACTCCGGGGTGGGAAGGGGAGCCCTCCTCGCTCCCTGGCACCAGAGCCTGTCCCTGTACTTTCTGGTACGCTGGGGCGTCCGTGAGACTCTGTGAAGGACAGAAGGGATCTGGCGCTCTGAAGTGTTCAAAATGGCCAGTCTTGGACACAGGAGCCGCACCCGGCGACATTTTATACGTTCCAATAGGAAAACGTCCCCAAACCATTCATACCTTGAAAAACTGAAGCCTCTCTCGATTTCTGCCAAATTCCACTTCTTGGTTCTTTAACACTGTTTCAGGTCTGAAGGGAGGAAGAGCTGGTGTTAAATACATTACAGAGTCTTCACTCTTACACTTACACACACACACACACACACACACACACACACACTTCCAACCCGCGACCTGCTGGACTTGACACGGAGGTGCAGCTGTGAGCTGCCCAAAGACTCGCCACTCCCGGGCTTCATGGCACAGCCATGCCCACACTGCACCTAACGTGAGACCTGGCTAAAAACGTGTTAAAAATAAGATGGTCAGCGCAGCTGGACTTCCCTCTACAAGCAGGGGGTGGAGAGGCTGATGCCACCATGAGCACGAACACGTCCACCCACACGGCCCTTGTGCCAGGGCGCCCGCAGAGGGACGGACGTCGGGGTCGCCGTGGAGCACAAACAGATGTGCGACGTTCCTTTACAGTTTAGAAAGAGCTTTTGGCCAAAATCTTGTTTTCATCTCACCCCAAAGGGAAGGTCCGTTTTCTCTGTAAGCAGCACTCTGTGCAGATTATAACTATGCGAACTACTTAATGCAGAGGAACACAACACACCTCTCAACAGCAGACACAGCCCTACTTTTAGGAAGCTATTTTTATCTAATGGGTATTTCTAAAAAATTATTACTAATGGTTTTGTTTCTTTTACCTGCCAGCTCAGCTGGCAATTAAGCGTTGACTGAACGTCAATACAACTTAAATTATACATGTCCTCCAGGGTCCAGATAATCACAGTGCTTCAACTGTCAACGTTTTTTCAAAGTGAATTAACATCAATACATCATTGCTGAATGGCCACCTGAAGCCATAGCACACCTGGGGGAGCTTCTCAGGACCTCAGGGGACACAGCTCTCTGAAGCCCCGCCATGCTCCCACAGCACCTACGGCCTCAAAGGGCCAGACCAGCCTGCATTTGCTCATCCCTGGCTCCCGATGCGCCAGACACACGGCTTCCACCTCCACCCAGGCCTGCGTGAGTCTGTAACTAGTGCCTCGCGGGCACGGGACAGCAGGGAGGAGCCACTGTGCTCGCACAGCCAGCGGCTGCCATGCAACCTGCTCCTGCTGTGGCCTCAGAGCCAGAGTGAACGGCAAGTGTCACAGCAACGTGGGTTTTTAGGAATAAAGATGCCATCTTAGCAGTGCATGCGCTTCCAGTTAGAAAAAGACAACCGAAAAAAATCAACCAGTTTTGAACCAATAAACTGTCCTCCTCAGGCAATGAATTTATGTATCAGGAGGCAGGTTCATCTTATCGGATGCCAGTGTGCCCGGGACAGTCGGGATGATGAGGGTGCAGGGAGGGGAGTGAGCACGTAAAGCTGTCCTAGTCTGACAGCAAAGGACCCACGGACGGCACCACGTCCTTACTCTCAGGAGGGAGGAACACGAAGTCAGCGCAACCTCAGGCCTCATAGAAACTCGGAGGCAAAAATGTGAGAGCTGCATGGAACTGGAAAAATCCACGTCAGGGGCCAACGGACTCGTGCATCATTTAGCCCTCAGGATGAGATGCGCTTGGATGTTGTTCTCCGCTCTTCTGAAGAAGCTTTGGTGTGTTCAATTCTAACTTTACAAAGTTTAAGTCATTTTTTATTACAATAAATTTCAGCAGTCTAAACGCTATGGGATAAGCAATGTATTTCTCAAGAATGAGACCCAACGGCATGTAAAAGTTCAACTCAAAGAACTCTTCCTCTTACTGTGGAAAATCACCGATTAGGACATGTCACCACCTCCAGGGAACCGGGCTCTTCCCAAGGCAGGCTGCGCTCCCTCACCTGGGAGGGCGCTGCGAGGCGAGACCGCAGGAGCGCGCAGTGCCCCTCACACAGACTGCTAGTGTGGTGAGGACGCCGAAGCAGCCCCCGAGCAGGGGAGCCAAGGGGCCTACAGGCGGGGGCTTCCCGAAATAACTGTGAGCGAACAGTGAGCACATGGGTGGCACAGACTCACTGAGCTACAACTTCACACTTTTAGAGGCAAAACCATTTTTCTGCCGACATTCACCATGAAAATGAAACCGTTCACAGGAAGACCTTCAGGCTTTCCTCCTGAGGCAGAGGCAGAGGCAGAGACCGAGACGTAAGGAGACACAGGGAGGCCCGTCACCCAGCAGGGCCGGCAGGGCCACGGAGTGGGGAGGGAACAGGCAGCCTTTCCTGCCTGGAAAGCCACTGGGCACGACCGAGCAGTACAAAGACAGTCTCATACTCAGGCACTGGCTGCAGGTGGAAAGGACACAGGGCGGGCGTGTTCTCGATCTGCGCAGAGGGCCTTCCCAAGCCGGGGCCCAGTTCCGTGGAGTCACAGGGGCCTCGACAGGCGGCCTGGCCTCGGCACGGCGGCTTCCTGGGCTGCGCTCTCAGGGGAGAGAGCCTCCCCGCTCTCTGCAGGTCGCCGCCTCCAGGATTCGGAGCGTTCTGTATTGCACTATCATTCCAAAAAAGGCGACAAAACCAGTTAAAAATGGCAGAAGTTTGGCTCTTCAAAAACCACACAGCAGCAAAGCTCTCTGCAAGCAACCAAACGTTGTCTGAAGACTGACATGTCATATAATTCAAGTTTCAAAAGCAAATCTCAGGTCTCCCCCCTCCCCAAGAAAAAAAACAAACGGATTTTAAACTTATGAAGATGAAAATATAATTCTAAGTGCCCAATAAAATCATTTTCACATACTTCTGTAACAATTCAAGTGACTTTCAGCAAGTACTGCAATAGATTTTATCATCTAACAATTTAAAAGCAGGTCAGATTCACAGCTTCAATCTTTAGGGCAAACGAGCTCGTGGCTCTTGGCAACACATGATACAGCACAGCCTCGGTCCCAGACTCCGGAGGACGTACGCAGCAACGTCTTCCCTGGTCTGACCGTGGTCTCGGGGCCCTTGGAAACTGAGCTCGGTGTGGGGATAGTGGAGCCTCAGCGAGCTCCATCACCCGCTGATGAGAGGTGCTGGGGCCCCCCCTTTAAGTCCCTCTGGCAGGGACTGCATGCTCACTTCAGGGCAGTGAGTACGGGGACGGCACTCAGAGCGTCTCTCCCAGAGAGCAGGTTCTAGACGCACTACACATGGCTATGAAAACTGGCAGCAAGATTATACAAATATGAAGTAATTTTCAATCCCGACTGAGTAAAACAAATTCACCAATACATAAACTTTTCACCAGCTTCCCTCTTCCTTATCAGTCCCTACTAAATGGAGGATCCTGGCCAGAGCCCCTTCCACTTCCTTCCCACCGCACCACACGCAGCCAGCGTGCACGGCTGTCGTCACAATACGTGTGAAAGTACCATTTACTGAAGTCGATCTGCAAAGAATGGTCCACCATGAGGTCTGTTGGACAGGCAGGGTGCACTGCCTTAGGGTCACCTCCGAGAGTCTTCACTGCCTCCCTCATAGCAGCAAAATCCACCATCGCTGGGATTCCACTGAGGAGAGAGCGATCAAATCACAGTGCCAGTTGTTCTTTTATACGTGCTCATAATTATTAATATGCACTTACTCAGTGCTATGCCTAAAGGAATCCCATTTTACTTTGCATTCACGTTTGTTAATGTGCCTGTTACCCAAAGTTAGGTGCATCCTGGTTTAGCGAGAATTAACAGCAAATATCACCTGAGAACTGAGTGCTCAGGAGCAGACGCGCCAGAGTCAGCACAGGACACGACTTCCAGAGGCAGAAGAGAACCGGGGGACCGGCCCGCGGCAGCCCCTCCCCTGCCATCAGATGCATGATACCCGCCCACAGCCCCTTCCACCCTAGTGCCCTCTGGCTCCTCCAGAGTGACCCACTATGGGATGAGCTTCTCCAGCCGGCCCCATCCCAGGCATTCACCAAAGGTCGCCCCCACACTGGATACTGAGGGCACAGGCAGTGCCGCCCTCAGGGACTATGCAGGGAGGCGCAGCCGTGATTACGGAAAGGCAGCATGCAGACTTCGGAGCGGTGGCACAGAGGCCAGACCCCGTGGGGGTGAGGGGACTCTCCTCTCTGCTTGGCCGACGCCCACACCTCCTGCCCAGCTCAGCTAAAGGTAACTCTCCTTGTGACTCACCCTGACAGCCAGGTCAGGCAAAGTCTCTGGAGAAGATTTTGGATTTTACTCTAAGTGTGATGAAAGCCAACTGGTCTACAAGGGAGGAAGCAAGGCTGCCTGTGAAGACAGGGCGACGGCTGCCGTGAAGGCGAGAGCATGCAAGGCGAGCACGCGTGGCAGGGGGAGGGACACGCTGCACAGGAGGCCTGGCAGAGCGTGCTGGTGGACTGGATGCGCATGACGGAGAGAGGCCTCGGGAGTAACTGCTAGACTTTGCCCTAAACCAACGGGGACTACAGTGCCATTCACCATGACGGAGGAGGCCTGGGAAGGAAAGGGTGAGGTGGGCAGGTTAGATGCCGAGTCTGAAAAGCCTATTAGCCAGGTGGACACAAGTGTGCAGTTAAAGAAAACTAGTTTCGAATAAAAAATACAAGAAACAAGGGCCTAATTTTTGAAGAACTGCTTCAGGTTAGAAAGGGCAATTTTAAAAAAAATTTATAAACTAATCTTCAAAACGAAAGAAAAACAATGGAGCCAACCACCAGGGAATTTTAAAAAGGGAACACTCTGAAAATGCACCGGCGAGCGAGCCGTCTGCACTCACGTGAAGTCTTGGAGGAGGACGCGGGCGGGGAAGAAGGGCACTTCGACGCGGCTCTGCTTGCGTTTCCAGTCCAGGATGTTCATCACATCCTCCCTCCTCAGCAAAAAGCCGTCACAATTTCTCACAGCAGCTTCCAGCAGGACCCGTATGGAGAAAGGCAGGACATCTGATTCAAGAAAAGGTCACACTGTTAGTAAGGAAGGTCAGGACTACGTAGTGGAAAGATTACCACGGTGACAGGTCCAAGACGCAGATGCACCATTTTCCCAACTTAAAACATTTCAGCCCAGTGAGCACAATAGAACAGCAGCCCCATTAACACCAGGATTTCTAGGAACCCGACGTTCCACCCGTCCGCCAGGGCCCTGAAGGGTGGAGACAGGAGACTCACGGTGCGGCCCACCTGGGCACATGAGACCAAGGCAAGCACATGAACATTCGGGGAAGACAGAAAAACAGAGAAGCATGGACATAAAAACAACCATAACAACATCCCTTTACAGTGCCGATTTTCAACCTTTTTCTTCTCATGGCACGTTAATTATTAAAATTCTGCAGCACACCCAAAAATATATAGTTTTTGCCGATCTGACAAAAAGTATACGTGTAACTTTGATTCATTCACATAGGACGGCTGACGTGGGGGCTGTTCTCACGTTTTCCAATCGACCACCTACGGGAAACGCCGTCAGTGCCCCTGACTGAATCGTGCCCTTCCCTCACAGCAGCAAACAGGGGAGACACAGACCTGCCCAGGCCCCACGACAGACAGGGGCAAGTGGAACTAACAGCACTGTGGGAGACAGCGCCTGGACGGCTGGTGAGGGTGAGCCGAACACAGAGAGGCGACCAGAAACACGGACCAGGAACCAGGGTGCCCGGGGTTTACAAAGAGGAGAGGGCGAAGCTAGACAGCCAGAGAGCAATGCCTGCAAAATTCTAAGTGAAAATATTTCCAACCTGGAAACTGGTAACCGAGCAAAATGTCAATTAACTCCAGGTAGCCGCTGCTGAACACGCTCTGTAAGACGAGCAGGAGAAGGGACTGAAACCCAGGGACCCAGGCCCCGCCCAGCAGAGCGCCAGGGGCTCCCACAGGACTCGGACACAGGCAGGCCTGCAGACAGCAACTCGGTCCAGATGGGGCGCTGCCAGGAGGAGGAATACGGAAGTGATAGATTACCCAACTGCACCGGGAGGGTTTCTTTCTTTCAGAGGTGAATTATTGATAAGGACGGAGAAAGCCAAGCAAACGATAAAGATGGTCACTAATTCAAGGAAAAAGTACAAAGTTGTAAGAGAAATGAGATGCAACAGCCCACCACACGATTGCCTGAGAATACTAACTCGTTGCACACAAGCACTGAAAACGGGCCGAAACCGCAACTGCACCAGGAGCGGGGGACACGGGCTTGCACACAAGAAAAGCGCCACATCCTCACCTTCCACAGAAGACAGTCACGTCTAAAACTGGAAGCTCAAGAAGAGCTGTACAAACTAGGCTGCTGATAACATAGAAGAAATTATCAAAAGAAACAGCCAACAGAACTGAAACCAGTACTCTCCGCAGAGTGAAAATCGGGGTGGGCGACACTATTGTTCTGGTTATGTCAGTGGCTTCTAACTCTATCATTTGAAAAATAATTAACTACTAAATTAAAAAAGCAATTCTAAGACAAAAGTGAATCACAAACATCAGCAACGTTTTGTGTTTCAGAAGCACTAACTCACAACTTCGTCAATTCACAAGTCCTGTGAGCGAAGATGCAGCTCTGCAAGAACCCCACTCCGCACCAAAGGACTGACTGCTCCTTTCTTCCCACGCGTGGCCCCGCCCTGCAGGCCAGCAGCCTGCGAGCTGGGGGAGTGTGGCAGGGACGACCTGTGGGGCTGGCTGTCCGCCCAGACTGGGCTACAGAAGCACCCTCACTCGGAGAGACCAGCAGCCTGTCAGGAAGGCCCTCCAGCACCACAGAGGAGGGGGGAGGCCTTGGCCCAGCAGCAAGTACCATGCCAGCCCGGCCAGGCCGCCTGCGAGGCAGGACCTTCCCCCCAGTCTGGCCTTCAAGTGAGGGCAGCCCGACACCCATCCTCCCAGCGCCCACTGCCCCACTGCGGGCCCCCATCCCCGCCTGCCCAGCCACCCAGGCCAGCCCCCTTCTCCGCCAGCCGGTGGGCTGAGCCATGCCCACGTTCATTCTTCCGTAGGCGTTCCCTCCTCCTCAGCCTCAGCCCATCAGGTCAGGTCCTCTCGTCCTACAACCACAGTCCCCTCATCTATGGGGTCCCATCCCCGGAAGCCCAGGATGCCTGAAATCGTGGAGAGCACTTAACCCTGGATGGATTCTGTTTCCCCAACATACACATACTTAATGATGAAGGTTTACTTGTAAATCGGGCAATTCCAGACAGAAGGTCCAGTCTTACCACAGATCTCAGCGACCTTGACATATGACTGTTTCTTTCCTTAAGTTGGAAACTTTCACCTTTCGTACAAAGGAACTGCTTTAGGGCTTCCCTTCAGCATATCTGAGCTGCCAGCATCTCTACGCCTGGGCCTGCAGACCATTACAAAATGAGGTGACCATCGATCTGATGGTCAGGACGACTTCTCGGCGACAACCCGGGAGGGAGCGCAGAGGGCGTGGACACGCTGACCGGAGGGGTCCACGGAGGGGTCCACGTGCCGGGAGGCATGGAGCGAGACGGTGCAAATGCTCACCTGCTGCTCAAGCAGTGCATGGCCTGAAGCTTAGGGGCTGCTATGTCGGGAATTTCCAGTTTTGTGGTTTTCAACCACACAAGCAGGGGGAGTGCGTGCTCTTTGGTCCGTGAGTGCCCGTTCACATTAAATTCCCCTGCTGTGATGGAATGGAGACCGCCGCCTCCACAGCACAGCCCGCCGCCAGACTGGGCACCTTCCACAGCACAAAGGCACCGCCTCGGCCCTCTTCCATCCACCAGAGCTGCGTAGGCGCCGGCACTGGGACCCAAGGAGGCACACAGCGCAGTGGGGAGGTCCTTGGACCAGGCAGAAGGCTGGACTGGATTAATTCTGCCTCTCCTAACCAGGAACTGCTAGAATTCTAAGAATCCAGAAAGCTAATCCTCTAACAATAGATAATCAAAAAGGCATGTGGGAACCAGGACCAGCGAGTAACTTAAAACTGGAGAAGTTCGATAATTTGTGTTATCACACTCTGAACCCAGCTGATCACAGCCGGAACCCTGGCTCTCAGTGACAAGATCAGCAAGGGGCTGAGCCCCTGCACTTGGGGGGAGGCAGCAGGAAGGCAGGTCTGGACTCAAGACCTGGTTTTCAGGACTAAAGGCTGCTGCTGAGGTCAGGGACAGGGCTGCCAGGGCAAAGGTCACAGACGCTGGCCTGGTGACATGTTCTTTGTTTGCACTGGATCTTAACATGTAACCGCCAACAGTGAAGAACAGGACATTTCCACGTGTCAGAGAACGCTGCGGCACTGGCCTCACATCTCTGTGGCAATGGGTAGCAGCCGCCCCTGCATGTTGCCGCAGCCCCAGCCAGGGCTGTTTCCTGGTGTGTGCCCCCCTACCCCGGTCCTGGTCAGCACAGGCCTGAAACCCCCGGGAGCAGGCTTCACAGGCTGAGGCTTCAGAATCGGGAGACTCTCCCCCAGCACTCAGGAGGTAAAGGCGCCTGGGAGTGGGGCCCTGCCAGGAGGGCCGCAGAGCGTGCTCCACAGGATGGATGTAGCAAATGGTCAGGAAACGCAGGCAGTCTTATCAGTGCCCTTAACCATCTGGGAAAGAGAACGGTACCAGTACTGGCCTACAATCAGAAGACAGGAGTCTAAGACCAAATTCCTCACTTAAAAGGTATGTGACTTCAGGAAAATTACTTAAGATTCTTGGACTCATTTTCCTCATTGTCAAAGTGAAGATAAGACTATCTTCCCCACCCATCAAGAAGCAATGCAGTGAGGACAAAGAGATCATGTAAAAGGTTCTGCAGAAACCCCAAAGATGAAGAAAGCACCCACAGGCGGTATCAGCGTTAACAGTGGCGGGTAGGCAGGTTTCAGACAAACAGAATGAGATAGAGAACTGCACCTGAGGGGCTAGGGGAGCCCCAGGAGCAGCAGTACCACTGAGAGCCCTGCCCAAGGCCAGGGGCCTGGAGAACAGACACATGCAGCCCTGGAGGGCCCTGCGCAGGGCAAGCTTGGAGCACACCCACCTCCAGTGCCAGGCTGGGTGCCACTGAGTTCCAATTAGGAACTCCAGCCTTTAAAAAAAAATCACACACACACACACACAGGGGAAACAAGAATAATATCCATCGGTACTGCTGACGAGGGTGCGGACACTCTTCTCATGCGTCCCAGCACTGCTTGCTCACGTGGGGCCTGTCCACACTGCCACCAGGGAACGCACAGGCCCAGGGTCCCGCCACCTCCCTGCCTACAGCAACAAGCAGGACCCAGCCCTGAGAAGGTCGGTGCCCGTGGCCTGGTTGCGCGCGCGCGCACACACACACGTGCGCACACACGCGCACACACACATACACGGGGACCATCAGCTCCGACACCTGCAATCAGTCAGCACACAGACAGGACTGGAAAGGCGCTGGAGCCCACGGAAGAGACAAGATGGGAAACTCGGACTCATGCCCATGTTCCAGCAGGACCACGGGGCCAGCGACGGACACCTGACCAGCCCAGCCCAAAGAGGCCAACACGGCAGATGAACAACTCATCCCGAGGCGCAGTCTGAACTGGCTGGTGCACCCTCGTAGCGTACCACGGATGGCAGGCACTGACCATGCGGGGTTATCCACAGAGAGCTGCAGGCAGAAGAGTGGAGGGCTGATAATGAGAAAGAAAGAGAGAAACCAGGCAGTCTTCCAGTGACAAGCAGAACAGGCTCTGGCTTAGAAATTCTGGTTCCCATGAGGCTTGACTGTGCCTCCTTCCTGTCCTTGCACGTCAGAAAGCTGCCAACAACATCTTCTTCACCGGGGTGCTGAGTTAAGTGAGTTTTTGTTCCTTATATTCAAGAGCAAAGACTGAAACACACACACAGTGAAACTATAAAAAGATTAGCGTTTGTTGAGGGAACAGCACACTTTCAACCGAACAACTGTATATACTGAGCTTGCATCAGAACTGAAACATCAGGCCCAGCAGCTCTGTGTACAAACAGGAAGAGGTCGGTGACAGCCCCGACCTGCAGCAACTCAACAACCCCAGCGCACTGCGCAGGCAGCCCTACGGACCAGCGAGAAGCACAGCAGTCCCCTTCCTAACAACGCATGCTGCCCGCCTCAGCAGCCATGGGGTACCTGTGTCCAGTGGCCTGGAAAGGTGTTCACGGTGTCAGGTAAAAAGGCTGCACAGGGCACCGGCGGTGTCTGTCTCAGCAGCACACGTGCGCGCAGCTGCACAGGCGCAGAACTGGCGGGGCTCTGCCCTGTCAGCAGTACGCTGGTCCTCGTGTGACTCCCAACCCCAATCTGACTTCTTATAAACCGTAAAAACTCTCCTAAAAATAAGTACAGGTCTTCCTTCAGATGGGGAAAGCCCAGTCCTGGCTCTACTGTGGCACTAACCAGGCCCGCGGTTAAAAATGCAGGCATTGAGGGCAGAAACAGGAAGGGCGAGGGAGAGGACCGAATGGATCGAGGGGTGAGATAAAGCCGGCTGGAGGCCCCCTGCCCCCACCGGTAACCGCTAGGCTGCGAGGCTCCACCACAGCAGAGCGGTCTCTGCACCGTCTCCCTCTAACTCCACACGGCCGCTCACACTCCTGTCATGCCCATCAGCCTCACTGCCCAGCTGCTGACTTGCTCCGTGGTTCTCTGTGCAACATCGACTGAAGTCCCAGTCCCTTCAGAAAAGTCTCTCTTCCCAGGCCGCAGGGATTTCTCCCCTCCTTGGAAAGAGGTGTATTTTCACATTCAAAGACCTTCCTAAAAGAATCGCTCGAAATCTCTAAGGTTGAGGCAGGCGCACTGGAGTGCCAGACAGGCGGCTCCAGGTCACTAAAGAGACAGTCACGGTGGCGAACTGTTTGCGTCTGAAAGGCGACAATTCGAAGACAAGGCTCTCCCAGGCTACTCCAGCACATCCAAACCGCACAGTGTGCGAGAAAATGCTGCTTGGAGCAGTCTAGACTATTCAAGTCCAACGAAATCTACAAAAAAAAAAAAAAATCACAAAACCTCCCTCCCAAAATGACTGCAATATATTTGGCATGCATCCCTTCAAGAAGTTTTTAAAAGTGGGACAGTTGGGAAGGCTTTAGCTCCAGTGGCTACTTCATCATGGCAGCCACTCAGTCCGACAACAATAATCACTCTTCCCAGCTCCCTTCATTGGCCTCGCTGAAAAGGTCACTCAACTATCAATAAAGTCCAGTCTCCCATCCAATACCCTGGGTCCAGCCAATTTCCCTCTGCGGAAACCTCGGTGACAGGTCTGACCCTGATCAGGTGCCTGCAAGGCCTGCCAGAAATGCTGGCGTCCAGGCCAGGCCAGTCATGCGCAGCCCTGGCAGACAGCTCCAACCGGTAGGCCCCGCTGAGGGTTCCTAGTCAAAGGGTGGCAGATAAAGAACTGTGGGTGTTATTACTTAAAAAATTAAAACGTACAATTAACTGCTATAGAATATCATCAGTCAGTTCTTTAAAAATTGCATCAGTAGTTTCTTTGGGTTAAGAATCACTGCTGAATTAACTCAGATTTTTAAATGAGAAGGTACAGGCTTACATCCTTCTCAAACAAAAGTTGTCCCAGGAGTTGTTTAAAATGTTAGAGATGAGTGTGGTTGTACCTGTTACAACACTGCGGGAACAGATTTCAAAATTTCTTCAGTTCAGCCTGACAAATGCGTTTTTATTATCAGAAACTAAACAAACCCAAGAAAACTTAGGCAACATTACCATACTCGGTGCCTCCAAGTTTAGGTACATTGAAGAACTTCTTGCCTGAACTGTCATTCAATGTTTCAATAAGGTTCTCAAAGGTGTATCCTGGGGGGGAAAAATTAAAGAGTCATTAAACACAGTTACAAATACCTTATTCGAAGTACAAATACCTGGAAATCAACTTTGTCCAACAGACTTCTCTGCAAGGATAAAAACTTTCTATTATTTGCTCACACAATTAGCCACATGTGATTATTGAGCTCTTGAAATGTGCTATAGCAACTGAGGAACTGAATTTTTATTTCATTTCAATTAATTTTAATCTAAATAGTCACATGTGGCTAGTGTCCACTGCATTGGACAATCCAGTTCTCAACCATGACTCTTGTCAAGTAAAAACTGCTAACAGAATTATTGCTGAAACGTGTTAACAAAGAAAACCTGGAAATGAAAATGATTTAAATAATGTATAGGCTTGTTTAGGGAAGACATATCCTAAATATCTCATAAGAACAGACACAGCAATTTGACAACGCCACAATTATGTCAGAAAAAGAAATCTTTTCAAAAATGGTAAGACAAGAATTTGACAAAGCATTCAACAACGTGGACAACCAATCCTGACCAAACACCTAAACACGTTAACACCTCAATAGGTGTTGATAGGGTAAAAGGCCAGCTTCTCCCTAGATGAGACGCGTCTTCCAGGTTTTGCACCAACTGAGGCTGAACCACGCAGTCTTGGTCCTCAGGGTTCGGACGCGCTCGGGAGGGGCGGAGGGGCCTCGAAGGAAGGCACCTTTCCGTCCTTTAGGCGGGCCCTCGGCCCGAGACGAAGACGCGCACAGCCGAAACCGTAGCGCCTTCCGCTCCATCCGGACGCAGCAGAACCGGGGACGCGGAGGCGTCCAGGAGCTGCGGTATGTGGTCCGGGGCTGTCCCACCGGCGCCCGGCCTCGTTCGCTTCCCACTCAGCTCCTGGGGCGAGGAGGCGGGGACACCCGCCCCCGCACTGCTGTCTAACGGACCGGCCTCCCGGACTCTCAAATGGGCAGGAACCGGCGGGGCCTAGGAGGCGGTGGACCGGGCGCGGAGCGGGCCCGGCGGCCAGGCCTCAAGAGCGACCCGAGTCCGAGGCCCGCACGCCGGTCGGGTGACTCCAAGAGCGACACGTAGGGACCCGGCGCCGCACCGCGCGCCCGCAGGTGCCAGACCCCACGTGGCAGACGGCACTGACCTGCACTTGGCTCGTCCATCTCCGGAGACCATATTAGCCCGCGGAGATGCGCCGCGAGGAAGGAGAAGAGACTGGTCGAGGAAGGGGAAGAAAGCGGCCGATTGGGACAGGAGGAAGGAAGGGAACAGTCTCGCGCAAACACCGCGAGAGCTGCAGCGCCCGTCCGATTCCGGGCTCGCGATATTTGTCGTCCAGCTCTCGCGAGATCTCCGGCGAGGAAACAAAGGAAGAGCGGGGGCGGAGCTCGGGGAAGGCGTGTTCTCGCGCGATCCTCACACTAGGGTACTGGCGTGCGGTTGTTCCTATCGTATCCAGCCTCGCGATCCGTTATTTAGGGTGGCCTCGCGTGTCCAATTGGGGCTGAGATCTGCGGGGTGTGTGGGGCGGGGACGAGGCTCCTCGCCTTCCTTGGTGATGGTCTGGGTGCGCCTTTGCTGCAGCCTATCCGTCTCCCCTGCCTGCTCTTTTCCCGGTGGCGGTCCTCAGGCTTCCGTCTCCGTCACCTTATTTCCCGCGGCAGCCCGGTCCTTTCTCCGTTCGCTCTGACCCCTCGTAGAGGAATGCCCTTCCGTCGGCTCTGTGACCGCAGACCCCCGGTTTGCTATACCTGCCCTTAAGGGCGCGCCTCCTCAGTTTCCTAGGCAGGCCTCTTCCACTGCCCAGCTTAGTGCGCTGATGCACCCGGAGCTCTGGGCTCTCCCCGTTTCCTTGGCCCTGCATCCCTGAATTCTTCACCACCTGCTCCTAAGAACAGGAAAATCCTGTAACCCCAGTGCGATAATCAAAATCAGGAAACGGAACATTACTACAGTACTATGGATTATTTGAATAATCCATATTCAAATCTTGCTAGTTGTCCCAATATTGTCCTTTGTAGACACTTTGCCCCCAATCCGGGATCTCAGGGTCGATCACTGCGTTGGCTGTCTTGCCTCGTTAGTCTATAGTCTGGAGGAACTCCTCTGCTCTCTCTTATGATATCGACACTTTTGAAGATTACCGACCTGTTGGTTTGCAGCATGTCCCTTAACTTGGGCGGGCTGATCGTTTCTTCGTGATTAAATTCAGACTGCTTTTGGCAGAATGCTGCCTCAGTGATGTGTCCTTTTTAGTATCATGTCCGGTGGCCGGGGATTTCACTTAGTTCCTTTTGGTAACTGAGCCATCTCTTCAATCTAAAATCAGAGAGGGTTTCAGGCCTGAGTCTGTGGGGGTCTAGGGCCCACGTTCTCACCGGTCTACACCTGTGTCTCAGGTATCACAAGGTGTGGGATGGAGGCACCCACTCCGACGTAAATCTCAGGATGGCCTATTGGTAACAGCTCTGAGTGTTGCCATGTTCTTCTACTCTATGTTGTTGTTGTTTTTAATCCCACCCAAAGATGTTTATTGATTTGGAAGAGAGGAAAGGAGAGAGAGAGTGAGAAACATCCATCGGTTGCCTCCCATATGCACCCTGACCAGTGATCAAACCCACAACCTAGGTGTGTGTCCTTACCAGGAATCGAACCCACAACCTGTTGGTGCATGGGATGACGCTCCAACCAAGTAACCTACCCAGCCAGGGCCAGTCTGCATTTTAATTCTACACAAGGCAACCCTATTTGATTTTTGATAGTTCCCAAATAAATGCCATATCTTAAAAAAATCAAAATCATGATAAACAAGGACACCTGCCATTCTGCGGGAGCCATTGCTGAGCCTGGTTGCAGGTGAAGTGAGAACAGTTGGCTGCCCGCCCTTGGCGCATGAAGTCAAAGAGAACCGTTGTACACCCACAGCCCGTAACTGAGCGTTCTGCCCATCTGGTCATGCGGAAGGCAGTTAGGAGGTTTTTCCTTTTGTTTATTTGTTTAAGTCTAAGGTTTTTATAAATAAGATTTTTATTTATTTACTCTTAGCGAGAGGGGAAGGAAAAGAGAAGGAAAGGGAGAGAAACATTGATCTGGGAGAGATACATCAACTAGTTGCCTCTCTCACGCCCCCTACTGGGGGGCTGGCTGGCAACCCCAGCGTGTACCCTGACTGGGATTCAAACCAGCAACCTTTCAGTTCACAGGCCGGCACTCAATCCACTGAGCCACACCAGCCAGGGAAGGAGGTTTTTCCTTTTAGCAGCTAAGCATACACCGCATTTTAAAGGTTTTTAGAAACTCCCTGAAATCCCAGGGTTTTTGCCAGCACGTTAGGTTATGAAGGTCAGCGCATGGTTGTAGCGCAGAAGACTCTCCATGGAACTGTGTGTGATGAGACAGAAAAGAAATAGAAAACACTCATTTCTCATACCCACGTATCCTTTCCTAAAGGAAAAAGAATGCCCACAAGGTGACAGCCGAGCAGGGCTGGGAAGCCAAGTTCCAGTCCCACATGCCTTCTGGGAATGTCAGCAGCTGCCTGGTCGGTGTGAGTGGGACCCTTGAGGGCCACCCGTCTGTTCTCAGCTCTTCCGGGCTGTTCTGCCTCGGAGCCCAGGTTTGTGCCCAGAAACTCAGCGGTGAAGTCCGGAGGTGCAGCTTGGGCTGCTATCGGACAAGTGGCCTCTAGGGGGCAGCAGCGCGAGGCTGCGTCCCTCTGTCCATCGGAGTGACGCAAATAGAGAAGGGGTGTGGGACCCTGGCACCGCCAGTTAATAAAACACTATAGGAACGACGTTCCCAATTGGACCCTCTAACGCGTCAATAAAAACAATCGAGAAACCCAGAGGGCCCTTTCAAAAAGCCGCCACATCCCACCAGGCTCTCTCTTGGTTCCACAGGAGTGCGCCCCCCTCAGGACGCTGAGCAACTCCTCTGAGAAGGGCCCTCAGGCGGCGGGGGGACAGAAGGGCCAGGCTTGAGGGTGGACCTTCTTCCAAAGGCCATGATGTTAAAATGTGCCCTTCCCTCCTTAAATCACAAGTACCCCGGGCCTTCCGAAAACTTCCGCTCGCACGATGAGATACATCGCCCTGATCTGACCCAGCACTTGGCTAGGCTAAAGTACCAGCCAAGGGCTCTGCGCAAATGGAAGCCTGCCCTGGTCAGGCTCTGCTCCGGACACCGCAGGGGTCCTTTCTGATCTGCAGGGGCCGGACCACCCACCACTACATTTCTGCGACTCCCTCGGGATCTGGTGGATTTCTCGCTGGACTAATGCGTGCGTATAAGACTGTGATTCAGAGCTGAACTGTGTGCAGAAAGCAGCAGGCCATGGGCACGCGTCTGCTGGCACAGAACGGGGTGGAGGTCACCCTTGGTAGCCCAGTTCTGCAGGGGAGTTTGTGACCCGCTTCCACAAGCTCCGCCTAGACAGAGTCCCAGGCATTTGTTAGGTGCTCCACACCTCTCTGTTTCAGCCGGGCCTGGATTGCAGGGGACAGGATCTGGTCTGGCTCATTTGAGCTCATTTAAGCAGAAAACGACTCTCTATGGGACATGAAAGGGCTTTACAGAGTTAATGGGGAGCTGAGGACACCCCATCTAGGTCGAGGCTGTTTAAAACACTCCCACAGGCCCCAAGGGAGCTCCCCCCCCACCACCCCATCTGTGCTCCACTGCGATGCCGCTACGACCTGGAGGTCCCTACGACGATCATGCCGTCGCAATCCGGTCGCTGTCACGGTCAGAAACCACAGGCCCCGCGGCAGCTCCAGAGTCTCACTGTGTCTGCTGGGGTGGTTGCCAGGGATGCCACGTGCCAGCTCCTTATTACTCCTAATGTTAGCGACTGCACACTGGAATTTCTGCAGGGGCCGCTGAGGTTCAGCAGACCCGGCAGAGCTGTGGCTGCCCCCTTACCTGCACCTGGGAAGAGCCTACTGACCCGGGCTGCCAGCAGGTCCGGGAACACGGAGGTCAGCTTCCCAGCCTCCGACAGGAATCCATGCTCAGTGCCAGTCCACCATCAACACTTTTCTGCTAACACTAACCGGACTAACTAGAGGTCAACAACCAAGAACCTGACCAGCACAAGTTCTGTGTCTGGTGAAAAGCCGCTCAGGACTTCCAGAAGGTTGCCGCCTCACCCTGTGGCAGTCTAAGAAAAAGTTTTTTGTTTTTGTTTTACACTGAGCTGAAACCAGTCCCTGCTTTACTTTCCGGGACCATTTACCCGCCCTCCAGAGATTTAAGGGCGGTGATGATGTTCCCCCCCGCTGTGCTTAGCAGCACTGAAAACGCTGGCTTTCCAATGACAGAGGGGGCTCAGCCAGTGTTCAGAAACAGGCCCCACTGCGGTTCCCACTTCCTCCCCCCATTTCTCAGCACCCCTGACACTCCCGGCACAACTCACGCCCCATCCTAGGGCGCATAACTGCCATAGCAACCACCAAGGTTCAGTGTCCTACTTGAGAGACCTCCGGTCCCCAACCTTCCTAAGGGAACCAAGTCGATGGGCTGGGAGAGCCGAGAAGGCTGGGGATTGAAGAGATGGCAGGACATCCCTGAGAGGACAACACGTTCATGGCCGGGAAGCAAATCCACTGCCATTGGCAACTCCCAGGCTCCTGAGAGGCTGGGAAACCAATTAATTCAAAACGCATTTGTACAGTGCGCTAAATTGGTCACCAGAGGGAGTTTAGATATAATGGGATCTTTGGCCGGGCCAATCACAGCAGCTTGCCTTTGGAGAGTTTTCCTCCTCCTCACCTCCCAGGTGCCCCGCGCACCTTGCACCCTGGGGGTCTCATCAGTGAGCAGGCAGGTGGCCGCTCCCCTCATCCCACTTTTTGAGGAAGGGCACCTGGAGGTCAAGCGACTTTTTTTTTTCCACTTCAAGCTAATCACTACCTTCTGTAGCTGTTATTTGCAAGTTCATGAGCTCTTTTTAAAAGCTTTGTCAGTGATTTTAAAAGGCGAATTCACCCGCTGGCTGCTTTGACACTCTGGTGAGCCGAGGAGTCAAACAGGAAAAGAGGCAGTTTCCTCCTCCTTTTGGTACTGCCTGAACGTCAAAGAATTTGGTCAACTACATGAATTTATTCATTCATAATCCTTCTTGGTTTCCTCTATTGAGTAAATGTTATGGACTATACAGACCTGAGAACGTGACCCCCAAGAAACAAACAGTCCAGCTGCCAGGGGCTGTCGGTGTGCAGCGGAGGAGGAAGACAAAGCCACCCCGCTGGGGCATGTGCAGAAGCTCTGGGAGCAGATGACAAAGGACAGGAAAACCAAGCAACACAAAGCACTAGGCTCCTTTCCAGGGCAGATCCACGATGCCCCAGGCCTTGCCCCACTCCAGCTCTGGCTGATGAGAGTTCTTCCTGGGCAGAAGAAATGAGTGGGCAAAGTTCTGGAAAAAGGGAAGACCAGACCTTTCCCGGAGCTGGGACAGACGGTTTGCAAGGACCGGGTGTGAACCTCCACCATTTTTTATACTAGATCCCAACCTCACGTTTATAAGTACGAGACACATATTTGAAAACGGTGCCACTGTTAACGCAAAATGTCTCCACAGGCTCAGCTGGTTGGGCGTCGTCCGGCAAATCGAGAGGTCGGGGGTTCGATTCCCGGTCAGGGCACATGCCTGCTTGGTGGGTTCAGTCCCTAGTCGGGTCGTGTTTCTCTCTCACATCGATGTTTCTCTCCCTCTTTCTTCTTCCCTTCCCCTCTCTCTCTAAAAATAAATAAATAAAACCTTTTTAAAATAATAAAATGTCCCCACCAGAGGAAACTGGGTACAAAGAACATCTCTGTATTATCTTTGCCAGTGTCTCCATTTTAACATAAGAGGTTTTGGGAATGGTGCATTGCTGCGATGTGACTAGTGAGCCGGCGTCTGCATTTTCTACTCCTGAGCTAAGGGGTGTGGTTGGGGAGTTGCACAGGCAGGGAAAGGGGGCAGACCCAGAGGTGTGAGCTAAACCAAACCCACCCTGGAGAGGAAATGGGGAAAATCCGGGAGGCTAAGGCAGGATCAAATCAAGCTGGGTACTGAGGGGGAGGGCGGAGGGGGGAGGGTGGGAGGGCGGGTAGAAGGACCTGCAGCTTCAGGGGAAGGTGTGAGCAACTGCCTCCTGGGCCCAGGGCAGTTTGCTCCTTAGAGCTGTGGGGCTCTGACGAAGGGTGTGTTGGCTTCCACTATAAAGGGCCCAGGAAGAGGGGAAGGGACTGAGAGAGGAAGCACAGTAATGGATAAAGGGGAGAAGAGAAAACCTCAGCTTGTTGGAGAGGGAGATAAACATCAATGTGTGGTTGCCTTTTGAGTACCCCCTACTGGAGACCTGGCCCGCAACCCAGGCATGTACCCTGACTGGGAATCGAACCGGCAACCCTTTGGTTTGCAGGCTGGTGCTCAATCCACTGGGCCATGCCAGCCAGGGTGGCTATCAGGATTTTTTTTTTTTTAATCTTTGCCCATCGAAGGGTAGTTTTCTAAAGGTCAGCGTTATTGAGGAATAACATCCTTGTGGCCACAGGGCAGTTCTGACTCAGACCCTCCCTGTTCACAAGTGAGGCTCCACCTCAGTGCCTGGGCTCCAGGGATGGGGACAGTGTAGGGTCCCTCACCTAGAAAAGGTCGTGCTGCTTGGTGTCTCACATTTGTCACCGATCCATGTCAAAGCTCCCCCCACGCAGATGGCACCGGGGAGCCCTACAGGTTTAAGCCCCCGACTGCACGAACACCTCATGCATCACCCTGCTTCAAGCTGTAAGGGGTTCTTGTCATCTCCCTGCAGGGGTGAGGATGATGAGGGGACACAGTGAGCCTGGTCGCCCTGCATCCACAGCCCCGTCATCCTCCTGGGCCTCCCCTGTTGGAGCTGGACCCAGACCTTCAGGACCTGCGTCCCAGCCCTGCCGTCAGCTGCTGTGGGACAAGGGGGGTGGGGAGCTCTCCCCTCTTGGCCTCTGTGCTGTTCAGGGTGCTGACTTCCACATGGGAGACAGAGCCGGAAACAGCCCAACACCGGCAAGATGCCAACTCTACATTGCTCATCAGAGGCGGTAAGTGGCTCAGGGAAAGCCACTGCCCCCCACCCCAGTCCCTGCACCATGTGGCACTCGTGCATCCAGCCCCGAGCCCTGGGGGAGGGGCAGGGAAGAGGCCCATATTTCAAGCACTTACCCAACACATGCAAGGCAGCCCAGCGGCCCTGTCAAAAGGGTTTCCTGGTCCCAGGAACAAATTACAGAGGCAGGTGGAAGTAGTTATCTCTGTTGAGAGAAACAGGGCACCGGAACTTGCTCGGAGGCCCTGAAAAATGACGGGAATGAAAACCAGATTCCACAGTTGGTGATGAGAGAGAGCGCACAAGCTGCCATTTCCCTGCGGGGCCCCGCCGGCTGGGGGCACGCCTATCAGGGTGGGAGAATGAGGCACAGACAGCCCAGCAGCTCGCTCAAGGTCACACAAGCTTTAGGACTTAAACACATGGTCCCCAGTTCCCAGCATAGTCTCACCACCTCCCCGCCACCCGCACGGTCGCACCTCGGGGAAGGACCCAGGAGGCTGGGTTCAAGCCTCCGTGGTGCCAACGCAATCCATCAGCCAGCTGGGCCTCCTAATTGCGCGTTTATAATTTTTACACTAATGGTCTCGTTGCACAGACGACCTTTGGATGTCTGGCTGAAACATCTCTGTGTTCGTCCGACCTTCCGCTGGAATCTGCAGAGACAGAACTTTACTATAAAGGGGATAAACCAAAAACCCCAAAGCTGTGATTCAGCCGGAAACACGGGATTTTGACCCAGAGGTGGTCAAGCATCTCCATCCCTGCGCCTCGCAGCTGTCCCAACCCATGGACTGGGTTCCCTTCCAAACGCTGGGGACCAGCAGTCTCTCAAGGGGACATTGCATGCTGATGGCAGCTGTGGCTGCATGCACGGTAGGATGGGGCACGCAAGCTGGGCTGGGAGCGTCCAGGGTGCTGGGAAATGGGGGGGAGGAAGTAGGAACCAAATGGGGGACAGACATGTTTCTGAGCTCTGGTGCAGCCCCCTCGGACCCTCCCCACGGCCTCGGCTGCCACCCCTGAAAGAAAAGGTATCGGCTTTGACTGAACCAGGAGACAAAGGTTGAACCCTGAAGTTTTTAATTTTTTAAAATATTTATTTATCTATGAAATACTCACCTGAGGATATGTTTATTGATTTTAGATACAGAGGAAGGGAGAGAGAGAGAAACATCAACCAGTTGCCTCCCCTGAACGTGCCCCGTAAAGAGATCAAACCCTTAACCTAGGCGTGTGCCCTGACCAGGGACATAACCTGCAACCTTTCCACACACAGCACAACGCTCCAGCCAAGTGAGCCGTGCTCAGCCTGTTTTTGTTAAATACTTTTACATTGATGGATTTGAATGCACTTATGATCAATATGCAGGACTGAATTTTCTCACTGAACATTTAAATAGAACTGTAATCTTCTCTTCTGCAGCCATTTTCCATCCCCACTCAACAACGCACTTTTGGGGTCTCTCCACACATGTTGCTTTCATTCATCCCTGCAACCTGCTGTGAAACGCTCCATTGCTACCCTCTGTTGCTACCCTCTGTGGCCGAAGCAGTCTCTTATCGGGGGACACCTGCGTTGTGTCCAGTTCTGCGTGATGACCGACACCCTGTGGCGCAATCCCCGCGGGGTCTGTCCTGTGCGCACGTGGAGCCAGTCTGGGCACGCACGGAGGGACCACATTCCACGTCCCATGTCGCCTGCTGCTGCCATGTTGTCCTGAGTGGGGGCCCCCACATCGCCCTACCGTCTCGCTCCCAACGGACGAAAGTGGTTCCCAACACCGAACACTGACGTTCTGTGCAACGTCTACAGATCGGAGGCGCCCCTTCCCCTGGGTGCGTGTGCGCCCACCGTGCACCACAGGTGTCTTCTCGGCAGCGGCTGGGACTCACCAGGGCAGGGAGAACAGTCTTGCTTGACTGCAAACATCATACTGAGGTTTAAAAGTTGATGAATTGCTTAACAACTAGCTCGCAGCAATTCGCGTCAGCCAGCCAGACACAAACCGCTCTGAAAACAAAGTGGTCACCAGACTGGCCACTGCGATGAAAGAACTTTCCCAGGGGGCTTTGCGATGCGGCCTCCAGCGCCCCGTGGGTCCCCCTGTGGGTCCCGCTGTGCGTCCCCCTGCGCGCATGTCTCAGTGAATGAATGACGCTGAGCCTGCAGGGCGGCCCCCCACAAGGCCGTGCATGTGCGCAGGTAGGAAACCAGGGGGGGCCAGGGCAGCAGCTCAGGGACCTCCTCCCAACTCCCCCCCTCCCCCACACCCCCGGCTTGTCCAGGTTGTCAGAGCCACTAGCGGATGGTCTCCATCCCACGGAGAGAAGCCAGGGTGCGGCAGGCGGTGGGGCCACCTCCCACCCCTGACCTTTCAGACCCTCTGCGCTCCCTGCTCTGTCCCTGTCAGGCACCTGCTCCCTGCAGAGTGCCCCCTCTCAGGAAGCCAGGAAAACACAGGAAGCCAAGGAGTCAGATCTGGTTCCACTCCTGCCCACGGCTGTGGTCCCCTGGCTGGGACTCTCAGGGCAGCTGTGAGGAACAGTGCTCCCCCCCGCCCCCCCCCCCCAGGACTTTGAGAATGATCAGGCTCCCTAGGTGGCAGGTTGGCTAACATATACGGGGTGTCAACTAAATCCTGGCACTCACGGAGGATTTCACAGGTGGTATTTATTTACTAGTCCCAGTAATTCCGGGAAGTAAGGACTCTAATGATTCCCACCGTGCACATGGGGAAACTGAGTCATGGAGCAGTGAGGAAACTTGCCCAGGACCGCGCAGATAATAAACACTGGAGCTGTGACCTCAGGCCTGAAGGGCCTCAGGCCTGAAGGGCCGCAACCCTTCAACATCAGTAACACTGAGCTCTCGAGTGCCTCTGGACTCCCGCCTGGGATTCAGTAACCACGAATGACAGGGGCAGCCATTGAGGGTACCGTGTCCATGAGAAAGGACCGCATTGTAGACAGGCAGACCCCCATTCTGGTCCAGGTATCAGTTCAGCACAGTGGGGCCCTGGGAGCCCCCAGGTGGGGAGCAGAGGACAGGTGGGGGACACTGGCAGGGGGCTTGCAATGCGACTTTGCAGGGCAGGGGGTCAGCACTTGGCCTACTTACACCTGTGACATCATTTCCCCTCTGATGGTCCTTAAAGCGGACCTGCGAGGGAGGTGGGCAGAAAGGGTGTCTTCCCCCAGGTAAGGCTGCTGAGGCCCAGGGCCCGTGAGACTCAGCGCCGTCTGGCAGCTCCTTGGGGCTGGTCCCTGGAGGAGCCGTCTGTGCCCCAGACTCTGCAGGGAAAATGCAGACAGAACTTCACCCTGGGAAGGGGGGTTTCCGGGCCGACCTGTTTCTCAGGGCAGCAACCACAGAGAGACCCGCTTCTCTCTCTTTCTCGGTCCCTTGGGTCCCTCTAGAACCTGCGGGCTCCCGCTGGGCCACTCACAGCCAGCCCCCCAGAGGATCACCCGGGCAGCATTACAGGAAGGAAGCACTTACAAGCACAGGTAACCCGGCGCTTCTCAAACTGGAGCTCGCCCCTGGATCCTGGGGGATCTTGTTAAAAATGCGGTTTGTGAATCTAGGTGAAGCTGAGACGCTGGCCCGACAAGCTCTCTGATGAGCCTACAGGCCGAGGACCGCACTGGGAGGAATAGACACACGGGGCGAGTGCCAGCATTTAGCTGACACCCAATATATGTTAGCTACCCTGTCCCCCATGGTTGGTGATAAGCTTCTAGGTCCCGGGGTGCAGGGAGAGCCTGGAGCCAGAGGTCTGGGCCCCTCACCCTCAGCTCTGCAGCTGACGCTGCGAAAGCCACTCACTTGCGGTCTCAAAGTCTCCTCCATCTGCAGAATAGTCCATGCCTATTAGTATTTAGCAAACACCTAAATATTAGTGAAGACCTAAGATAGTGCAATAATACCTAACTAATGAAATTACTAAATGAAAGGTTAAATGAAAAAAATACCTACAGGGTACATGTCCAGAGCTGGGTGCACGGAAACGCCCATTAAATATATTTTTTATCGTTGCAGGAAGACATGCTTATTGATTTCAGAGAGAAGGGAAGGGAGGGAGAGACACAGCCAAAGGCATGGAGAGGCTGGTAGAAACTCAAGCACCAAGAAGCCAGCAAGGAGGCGGTGGGGAGGGAAGGGGTTCCTTCAGGCGTCATCAGGGTAAAGGCTTCCTTATTCTGCCTCAGCATCCGAGGCTCCTCTCCTGGAATCCGTCGGTGCTGGTCTCCCGGGAAAGAGCGAGAAGCCGGGCCCCCGGGGCCGGTGGGAGGCCAGGCGCAGGGTCCAGCCTCCTGAGGGTCTCAGCAGCTCTGTCTCCTCAGGAGCCTCTCTGCAGGTTTCTCTTCCCCTCAAATCAGCTCCACTCCACGGAGGATTGGCGCCTGCCTGTCTCCTGTGGGATAGGAACGGTGCCCGTTGGCTGTTTGTCCTGCTGCCTTTAAGTCTGCGTCACACACAGCGTCTAGGTTGGGCATGTTTTGCAGGCTCGGCAAAGCCATTCCTCTTTTCGGTGACGTTTTCTGGGAATAGCCTGGATTCACTGTGGGAGACTGAGGACAGCCCTCGCCTGCGTGGGAACCACCTGACCCACTTCCCCGTCACCATCGTTGTCTGTGTGTCTGTCCCACAGGCCCACCCACCCTCAGACCAGGGCTGGCGCCCCAGTGTGCCCCTGCCACACCGCAAGTGCGTGTGAACCAATGCCGGGGAGCTTGCCAAGCTTCACAGTCCGTGTGACTAAGGACCTCTAGCCTCAGAGATGTGGTTCTCTCTCACTCCCCGAGTCCTGCCCCACGCGACAGAGACCACTCCTGCCTCCACTGCCCTGGGTCACCTCCCGGAGCCTGGCACGCTGCCAGATCATCTGTCAAATAAGAACTCGGATCCTACCACCTCCCATGGACAGTCCAGGGAGCGAGTGAGAGGATGCGACGCTCAGCGACAAGCGTGCATGGCTCCCACCAGCTGGCCCAACCCAACCACAACCCCGATGAGGGGCCTGGGCTCCAAACGGCTCAGCTCTTCAGACGAGGAAAGAGCAGGAGAGCCACAGCTGGGGTGGCTTGGCTGCTTGGGTGTCATCCCATAGGTCGAAGCGTCTCAGGTTCGATTTCCAGTCGGGGCACATCCCCGGGTTGAGATCGGGTCCCTGCTCAGCGCGTGTGTGGGAGGTGACTGATTGACGTTTCTCTCCCCCCTCTCTCTCCCTTCCCCTCTCTCCAGAATCAATGGGCATGGCCATGGATGAGAATTAAATAAATAACTAGCTAGCTAGCAGGCGGGATTCCAGGCAGGCTCTAACCCGGGTGAGGATGGCAGGGTAGGCTAACAAAGTCAGCACACCAGCTGACACGTGGGCCCACCTGAGCCTAGAAACCTGCCTTCCCTCTCTCCGCCCTGGTGGTCTCATCCCTAAATGAGGTGACTTGACTGTGACACCCCAGTGTTCTCCAGCCCTGACTTTAAAATAGGAGGAACTCAGCTCTGGCTGGTGTGGCTCAGTGGATTGAGCACCGGCCTGCGAACCAAAGGGTAACTGGTTTGATTCCCAGTCAAGACACAGGCCTGTGTTGCAGGCCAGGTCCCCAGTAGGGGGTGTGCAAGAGGCAACCACACATTGATGTTTCTTTCCCTCTCTTTCTCCCTGCCTTCGCCTCTCTAAAAATAAATAAATAAAATCTTTAAAAAAAAAAAAAGTAAAATAGGAACTCAGTGATCATATCCAGGCTGGCAGATGGGACCTCACTCAGGTCTCTCTGGGCGCACCTCAATCCTTCCCCCCCCCCGCCCCAGGTAAAAGCTACGGTCCCTCTAACCCTAGGGTCACCTTCCGAGCCCCACCTCCAGCCCTGGAGCCTCGAGCCCTGCCCTTCCAGTTGTGCTGGTGTAGAGTCCGTGTTTCCTCCCCCTCCGATCGACGTGGACTTCCTGGCGAGCCCCACGTGCACGGGACACAGGGTGCAGCAGCCAAAGGTTCCAGAAGCTGTAGGTGGTCCCTCCTCACGGGCTCGTAATTACTTCCCGATTCCAGAGGCTCATTATGTGAGCAGCCCGCTGGATGCGCCCCGTCTCAGTTGTCAGCGGGTGGCGCCTGGATTGCTTAGTGCAGCTCCTGGGGAGATGAGGACAGAGCTGAAGGTCGGCTCACATCCTCTCCCGGGGACAGCGGGCCTCCCTCCGGGTGCACCTGCCAGCCACCAGGGGTGGGGGCTGTGGGGCACAAAGGCGGATTCGGCAGGAAAGAACTATTTCACAGCTTGTCCACAGATCCAGTGTTGAGCTTGAAACGGGGCTGACCACCTCCTACTGGGGGTGACCACCTCCTACTGGGGGTGTGGTGGGGGTGTTGCAAGGAGTTATCATCACAGCAGATGCTGCCCGAGTGAGTCATCTAGAGAGAAGCCGGGAAGAGTCACGTCCATTCATTCTCATATGTCCTGGGTCCAGCAACCTGTTGCCAAGCCCCTCCTCCTTCCCTGGAGGACTCAGGGACAAATGCATATTTTGGAGGGGACATGGGAGGACCGAAGCCACTGGGAGTGGAGTGACTTTGCCACAGCCCCATTGAAAGAGGAATAAATATTGGTCCCACACAGCACTTGTTCTAAAGCACCTCCCATGCATTAACCCATCAGATACCACTTCTGTTACTCCTGTCTCACGGAAGGGGAAACTTGAGGCTGGAAGAAGTTAAATAATTGACCCAGTAAAAGGCCCGGCTGGGGTGTGCACCCAGGCAGCCTGCTCCAGACCTGTGCCCTTAACCCCTGCACGGTTCTGCCCAGACCAGGCCGCGGGGGTGGCTGGTGGCCGGCCGCGAGGATCATCGAGGATCGGATTCCGCACCCCACCCCTCGGTGCTCCACCAGCCTCCCCAGAGCCTGGGCCCAACCCCAACAAAGCAGGGAGGGGAATCCCACACGGACTGGGATTAGATTTCTACCACCTGCTAGGGCGTGGCCCATGGGGGAGCTTTGGTTCAGTTACAGATGAAAGAAGACTTTATGGACGGAGATGCATTCCTGTTACAATAACCACCCCAGGTGAGAACAAAGACACACCTCTAGCTCAGCTTCCTCCTCCCATGGTGGGGGGCGCTTCCCATCCTGGGCTTGGGTTTCTCCCCCTCGTAGGGGAGGGAAGGCGCTGCAGGGGCTGCCAGAGGCGCCCGTCACCAAGCTCGCTCACCCAATTAGGCTTGCCGGTCCTCCCTCATCTGGAAAGAATGAAGGCGGCCCAGCACTCAGGTCACTAATGCAAACCATTTGTGCAGCCGCAGGAAACAGACGTGATCCCAGGGACATTCCAGCTCCCCTCACAAGTAGGAGGCCGCTGGTCAGTCCGGAGAGGCAGGCACGCTGCAGAGAGGGATGTTTCTGGTCAGGCCAGACTCAGCCTCCCGTAACCCCCAGGGACCTCTCTGGGAGGCCAGGTTGCGGCCATCCTCGGTTCCCTGCTCATGGGCTCTGTGTGTGGGAGGGCGGCCAGTGACTTCAGAAATTCCAACTGGACGAGCTGGACACCCTCTCACTTCCTCACAGGCATGGCCGGAGACGCAGCAATAGATTTGATGCGCCAAAGAACCCAGAGAGGAAATGCCCGCAGTTACCCACATGCCTCACTAGAGTGTCGGCTCCTCAAGGCAGAGGTGTTCACAATTGGTTTGAGTCCCACACCCCAGCATGACCCGGGGGGGGGGGGGGGGAGACAGCAACGTGCTTTTTACACCCACTGTCTTCCTACTCTGTCCCCTGCCTGTGACCCCTGACTCTCGGCCATTCAGCCACACCGATCCATTTTGCATTCCTTGCACACTACCAAGCACTCTCCTGCCCCAGGACCTTTGCACGTGCTGATCCAGGAGGCCAGGGCTCTTTCTTCCCGAATTTGCTCAATTAACCTGTACAACTTCTGCATGCTCAGCTCAGATATCACCTCCTCAGGGAAGGCAGCCTCCCTGTCCTTGGTCGGTGCTCAACACACATTCTCCTTACACTTTATAACTCTGCTTGTGCCGTCTATCACGGTTGTCGTTCTACTTTTCCCCACGGATCTTTGATCAGTGTCTTTGTCTCCCTCCACACAGTCAACCCCGCAAAGACAGAGACCGTGCCACTGGGACGGCCTCACCCAGCGCCCGCCGCCACCCAGCAAGCGCGCAGTGGGGAGACCGACTGAGTACCAAACGCTGAACACCCCCGAAAAACCTGTGTCTTCCTCCTTGTATAGGCAGTGAACAGGGTTGGGAAGGGCCAGAGGCAGCCTTTGAATCCAGTTCTGACTAAGGCACCAGCCTTCCCTCCACCTGCTGGGTGGTTGAAGGGTTAGGCTGTATCCAGGATGGATGGCATCGGCCTTGTCTGTGAGTCTGTAGGCCAAGGCTATGCTGCCAACACGAATTGCAAATTGCTTGCCCAAGAAATGGGTCTGCCTGGATTCAGCTCCAGGCCAGCCCCTCGCTGCTTCACTGGGGACCACCGTCCCCAGCCAGACAGTGAGGTGGCCCCGTCCTCTGTCGCTTCCAGCCCTACTGGGTCACGAACTCCGAGAGAAGCAGGGGCTGCCTGGGCCTGGGTGGTGTCTCTCCGCGGGCGTGACTGCTGCAGCCAGCGGGCCACATGCTCACCAACTGGGCTCTGGGAAATCGCCCCGGGCCCTGGCTCACAGAAGGCTCTGGGTCCACATGAAAGGCATTCTTGGAAAATGTCTCCACCCTCCCACCCGGCCGCCCTCCCTCCCCTGCTGGAGAAGAGTGTGCTGAGGGCCGTGGCAGTACTTGTGGGCCAGGACCCATCTGAGAGGCGGCCACCCCAGCCTGTGCAGATCCGCTCAGCTCCGTGGCAGTTTCTTTCGTGTCCACTGTCTCTGAGGACAAAGATGCCCCCAGAAGTGGACATGGCAGAACAATGGCCTCAGGTTCCCTCTTCCCTTGGAAAGCTGCCTCCACATTCCAGACCCAAGTACGGGGGGGAGGGGGCTGTGGGGACCACGTCGTAACCTCTCCGCTGCACTGAATCCCTGTTTCATGTCTCCCACATTTCTTGGAAACTTCCCAGAAATGACAGCGGTGCTCAGGACTGGCCCAGAGGTACCTACAGCAGAATACCCTCCCCTCAGTCTTCAGGGGCTGCCTCCTTGTCACTACCCCCAAGGACTCCATTCAAATGGCGCTTCCTCCAGGAAGGCCTCCCTGACCACTGCCACACCTCTGGATTTGTTTTATGTTCTTTACAGCCCCTCTCAACTCTGAGGAAGAGGAAAAATGCAACGTGAGCCTGAGCAGCCTCTCTGGACAGAACAATACATTGTACAGACGCATTTGCCCCCAAGGGGATTTGTGTCTGCCCTTGGCCACGCCAGGGGGTCAGGGACCAGTAACGTCACACTTTGGGGGTTATAGTCCCCACAGCTTCAGCTCTGTGGAAAGCAGCCCTGTCCCAGGGAACTTCCTGTGGCCATGGAAATGATCTCTGTCTGCACCATCCACTACGGCAGCCCCTGGCCACGCGTGGCTCTGACTGAGCCCTTGAACCGTGGCTACTCCTCCTGAAGAACTAAAGTCTTCATTTCCTTTAGTTTTAACGCATTCCAATTTAAATAGCTCCCTGTGGCCAGTGGCTGTCACATCGTGGGACAGTGCAGCGCTCGAGGCCTGCCATGCCGAGTGTGGGAGTGTGGTCTCCTGACCAGCCGTGTCAGCGTCCCCTCCAAGCTTATTAGGACGGAGCCCGACTCCAGACCGACTGCATCAGGCTCGCACTTTAACAAGATCCCAGGTGGTTTTGTGCGCACGAGCGTCTGAGAAGTGTGTCTCTGGAGCACGGCCAAGACAGAGGGGGAAGGAAGGAAAAGAAAGGATGAAGGCAAGAAAAGGGCTCCTGGGCAGAGAGAACAAGGATCTGCGTCCCTTCATCTTTTGCAAAGAATCTGCTCAGCACCCACGTGGGGCGTCTGGACATCTGTCCGCTTCGGTCGCAGTTCCAACCGTTTCAGCCGCAGGATGTACTTTTCCAGCTGCAGCGCATAGAGCGTATCTGCCACCTCGGACACCACCCAGGGAACCGGAGCAAAGTGCCGGGTTGCCACCTCCAGGCACTGAGGCCTCAGTCTCTGGGCCGCGGGTCTACAGACCAGGGCAGTGCTCCCGTCCGGGATTTCCCTGTGAAGTCCCTGGGAGCGTCTGGAATAATGAAACACGTGCTCTATGCCGACAAAATTTAATGTTCGAGCTCCACCATAAAACGGCTTATTTATGGGCAAATTTTACGTCTCCCTGCAGGGAGATAAGTTAGTGTGTGAGTCCTTGCCACTTCTCCTGGCCTCCCCTTGACATCTCAGGGGACATGTGGGGAGTGTTGGGGGGGGCGGGAGACTGCATATTCATAACCCTGTGGTACTGCAGCCGTCACCCACGATAATTCTGCTGGGTTTGCAGGTTCAAGCCTGGGGAGGAGGGAGTTGAGTAGCGCACCCACTTCCTGACTACTGTCTGTTAGTGTGGAGAGACTGACAGAGCAGGCTGACCCTGCTGGGGTTTTATTTATTTTTAGACAGAGGGGAAGGGAGGGAGAAAGAGAGGGAGAGAAACATCAATGTGTGGTTGCCTCTCAAGCACCCACAACTGAGGACCTGGCCTGCAACCCGGGTATGTGCCTCGACTGGGAATTGAACCGGTGACCCTTTGGTTCGCAGGCTGGCACTCAGTCCACTGAGCCACACCAGCCAGGTCTCCCACTGCTCTTTCTTGAAGCATCAGGGCCAGAAGCAGAGGAAGGGCCCCCCCGGCCCACAGCGGGGACAGGCCACCCACCCATTGGAGGACTTGGGAAAACAATTTGGCGCCTTGTTTTGGTGTAGCTGGAAATCTGCAGCTCTCCCTGGGCTGCTTGGCCTTCAGCTCCGCTTTCTCGGCATGGTCCCAGGAAGGGCAGAGATCAGAAGGGCCCCAACAGCCTTCCCACACCCAGAGATTTGCAGCCAGAACACCCACGAGAGTAGGGTCTGCAGGCAGAATTCAGGCATCTGCGGAAGGGGGGTGCACACAGACGGGTCACAATAGCGAAGGACAACCTCATTCCCCTCACCTCCTCATGGAGCTCAGCATTTCCTTCCACCACGCATGCAGGGAACAAACCCCTGCGGCGGGAGCGGCACCCGGCTTCTGTCCCAGCAGAAATGCCCTGTCTCTTCCCGTCTCATTGCCATGGGCACCGGTGTCTGGAGACCCTGTCTGCACGCCTCCCTGCTTCAAAACTGAGGGCCTCGTGAGACGCACTGCTGGGTCTTCATCGATGGGCTCATGTTTACGACCAGATCAACATTCCGACTCTTTGGACCCCACGTCGCAGTGGAATTCACTGCGTCTGTAATCATATGTGTGTAGTTGTGTGTCTTCGTTCCGAGCCGGGCTCTGTGGCACCGGGAGAGTGAAAACACTGCAGATCTGGTGCCTCCACAGGGACCTTCCCAGGCGGCGGAGGCTGCAGGTCACTCAGTGGTCAGGGCATCAACTACTGGTCCCAGGGCCCTGTCACAGGCGAGAGGCCTCTGCGCAGCCCGCTCGGAGCTGGAGTGCCGCATTCAGAGGGTGTGTAAGAAAGTCCCGTTGGAAGAGGGCGGATGTGGGACCTGGCAGATGGAGAAGACACAGTGGCCTGGCACCTCAGCCGATCCTGGGTGTCATCCTGAAGTTGAAATGACCCTTCAGAGTTGTCCTGGGCGGGATTAAGTAGCCCGGCCTTTATGTCCCCACATGGACCAGGTAGGAGATGCGCTGACCTCTTGGAAAGGGGAGTGACTGCGTGGTGAGGCTGCTCTTTCCCCAGGTGGCTGATGGCCAAGGGCCCCTTGCCCGCCGGGAGGAAGTTGCTCCTTCCACCCAGGCCGGAGGCAGCTGAGTCCCTAGATGGAGTCCAGCTCTGTCATTTCTACAGCTCTCCCAGACACCCTAATGACTACCGGTTTGGGAGCCCTTGTTCCCAGGAGATGAGACAGGAAGAAGCTCTGAGACCATGGTGTCCACGGGATGAGTTCACGGTTATCAGACAGTGTGTGGCAGAGCGGGGAGGCTGCTGGCCTGGTCTCCCGCCTTGCCAGGCACGGGGAGGCCCTCCGGAGCCAAAGGGACACCATCCTGTGCTTGGGACACCAGCAGCTCAGTAGCCACATGCCCGTCCTTCTGCTCACGAGCTGCTGGGTGCGAGTTGGCACAACTTCTCCGCAGGACAAGTCGGTGGCATCCATCAGTTATAAACGCGCCTACTCAGCACTTCTGCCTCTAGGTGTGAGTCCTGCGGAGAAACCTCCTTGTGGGTGAAGTAACTTGTACACGAGGGTATTCACCAAGAAGTCTTTTATCACAGCAGGGTCCTGGGACTGGTTGAATAAAAAAGCAGCTTATCTACGTTGATATGAAAGAACCCAGCAACCCTACAAGGCGTATCAGGAGAAAAAAGAATAAAAGGGGAGACACGACACCGTGTAGAACATGGCAGAGTTAAGTGGGAAAAAATATAAGTGAATCCGTTACGGTGTTCAGCCAACTCAACAACTGTGAAAAAGAGGAAGTGCATCCATCCAGTTGGAACAGCAGAAGCCGCTGGAGGTGTTTCACACAGAACTGAATTCAGGAGATTGGTCGGCCGAGTGATGGGGGAGGTGAGGCAGCCCCGACACCACCGAAGCGGAGAAGCTGCTGGGCCATGAACTGCACGAAGCCACAGGCTGTCACCAGCGGGCGCTGGGGGGGCAGGAGTCCCATCGGGTCTGGAACCTTGGCAGACCTGCCCCCCATCCACAGAGGAAACCCAGGAGCCGCGGGAGGGGCTGCAGAGACAGAGGGAGGGAAACAGGGCTTTTCCTCTCCCACCCTTCACCTCCCGCCAGGTGCCTCACCTTCCCTGAACCCACCTGAGCCAGCTGGCCCTGGCCCTTGGGAGACAGTAGTCGGGGAGGGTCAGCCTCCTGGGGTGCAAAGAAGGGCGAGGGGGCCTGGTGAGCACCGTGTCTGCTGCTGAAACAGAGAACCCCTGGGGTCCTGTAAGGAGTGATGGGGAGGGAGACCTCATCCACGTTAGCTGCCCCGTGGAACTTTTAAATTTCGTACATGCACATATATTGCCTCCTTGAAACAAGATGCCTGCTTGATATTCCCGTTCAGTACATCAGAAAGGGCAAAGCCATTCTCTTTTCATTGCAAAACATCCTCCTGGAAGAAAATCCCCTGCCAAACCTCCCGTAATTACACCCCCGGAGACAGCTCAGCATTTCTCCTGTTTCCGTCTTTCACAAGTGTCCTCTTCAAACTCCTCAGCTTGTGGCCCCTCCCCGAGTGGAGGCGGGTGCGGGCCAAGTGCAGGTCGAGGGTCTGGCCCTCTCAGCAGCAGCTGCCCTGCCACATCTGCAGCCACTTAGGGAACTGGCGACCAAAGGCCTCCGCTCGCAGCCCCGCCGCCTGCCTGCCTGCTGCCAGGGCGCCGGGCTCCCCACCTCCCTGCAGGGTTCTGCCCACCCCCTGGGGCTCTTACCCCCCCAACCCCAGGAAACAGCCCACCCTGGCTGCCACCAGCCAGAGCTCGGGTGCCTACGGGGAAGGATGTGGGTCGCTGGGCTTCTCTTGGCCCCGCCCCAGACTGATGTCCTCTGTGTTCCATATTCCACAATGATGAGCAGAGGAACAAGCTCAAGGTCACCTGTGCTCCTTGAAAGTTAACCTGTGAACTTGACGATGAGGCAGCTGAGCACAGGACGCAGAAGCCACTTGCCCGAGGTCAGAGGAGAACCCAGACTGAGGGCACTGCAGGGACACAGGCGTGGGCCCCTCCACGCTGCCTCCTCGTCCCGCGGGGATCTCACGTCGGCCGGAAAGCGCTTCCTGACTCACTCGCGATGTGTTAGTTTTCCCGGCTGCACAGTGGGATCCCTGACACAAAATAGCAGGTCATGATGAGGTTTCATGTGTCCAAGCTTCAGGCACATAACAGGTCTCAGCAACGTGAGTCCCCTTCTTCGTCCTTGTCCTGAACCCTCACGTCTACCTGCGGCTCAGATAGGAACGCCAGCCTCTCTGCAGGAGCCGCGGGCGCCAGGCCCGGGAGCTGGCTCTGATGGCCTCGGCATCTGCTGCCCCAGACTTGGGTCCAGATTTGCTAGACGTGCCGCCTCCCCTCCCCACCCGGGGCCACGAGTGCGGGTTGGGTTGACGTTCCCTGTTATTAACATTTCCATGCCTGCGTTCCCAACCATACTCTAGACAATTTTCCTAAGACGAGAAGAAATGGAAGCACTCTCAGCAGGAGCCTGAGGCTCCTCGTGGGTGGTGCTGTTGCATTCGCTGACAGAGGAGCTTCTGTCAGCACACCTGGGGCTCCGTTGGCTCCCGCTCACCTGCTGGCACCCCCGGCCACAGTGCCATAAATAAGCCGCCAGGTCCACTGCCGAACGGGGCAGGTGCAGCCTTGTTTCTAGGCCAAGTCTCCCGGGCACGGGGCCCACGCCTGGCTCCTGGCCCCAGAGCTCTCCTGTGCGGACGCAGAGGCCTCTGCGCACCCTCGCCGTGGCCTCAGCCCCTCCCCAGTCTCCAGGCCTGGCACAGGGGACTGTCATTCACCTCAGTCTCACCCCGTGTCTGTCATCTGTGAAGGTTCAGCAAGTTCATCCCCTGGGCATGGAACACCAGAGGCCAAGGAGACACAGCGCTCGCCCTATCTCCCCAGGATGTCACAGCCCAGCCCCGCGAGGCCAGGGCTCTGTACGGATGTGGAACCAGCTGTGAAAAGAGCGACTAAAGCAGGGAGCACTGAGGTTTGCCCAGAGGACTGAGCAAAGGTGTCTCTTGGTCTGGAGCACAGCACCCAGAACTTCCGACAGCCACGTGTGCTGTGGATTCAGTGTGTCAGGAGTTTGGGCAGGGCTGTGCAGGGCTGTGCAGGGCTGTGTCTTCTGTGCTCTCAGATGCCTGCCACCTCTGCCGGGGTGACCCTGGTAGCTGGAGGCTCAGGGGTCTGGGCTGTGCAGGCTCAACCGGACCGCTGACCACACTGCCAACATGCAGCTCTGCAGCCCAGAGGTCTCGGGAGCATGGTGGTCTCAGGGTCATCGGACTCTTACGTGGTATCTCCGGGGTTCCTGCGAGGGTGTTCCCAGTGAACAGGGCGGAAGCGGCACGATCTTTTATGCCTCAGCATCTGAAAACAGGCAGCAGACGGAAGACTTCCAACACACTCTGTCGGCCAAGGTAGTCAAGGCATCGGGTCACAGAAGGTGCCTCCTGATGGGGAGGTGAGGCCGAAACTTGCCACCTTCCATGGACGCCCCCACAGAAGGATTTCTGCGAGAGGAGCCCCTGGCACTTGATCTTGAAGGCAGAGAAGTTTGCCAGGCGGACAAAGTGGGGAGGGCTCCAGGCCGAGGGATCAGCATATGCAAAGGCCCAGCGGCCCAAGATGGCATCGCCTGAAATAAATCCCATCGGATTTCCTAGGAACTCTCTGAAGACACCCTTCCCGCCAGCCCACCATCCTCTGTGGGGCCACCCAGACAGCCAGGGCCCTTCTGCGCCTCGAGTTCAGGCGCCAGCCCCTCCACGAGGGCGTTCCCTGATGAGGGGTTTGGTGACCAGCCCACATCCCAGCACCCTGGGGCCCCGGCTCCCTGCCCCACAGTGAGAGACGCCACCTGGGAGAGGTTCAGGCGGAGTCCAGAACCCGCCCACGTTCTCATCTCCAGCTCTTGGTTCAGAAACCCCCGCGGCCTGGCCAGGACTTTCTTGGTGTGGTTTTTCAAAGCACTGAAAGCTCTGCGTGTCCACTGGCTTCAGTCCCAGCCATTCTTTCCGTAATGGTTAGTTCTTCTGATTGGAGACGTTAAAAACTCAGACTGTATTAAACAAAAAGGGAAAATGATCGATTTCTGCAACTAGGCTGTTCCAGCAGCGAACCCCAGAGATGAAACAGTATCAGAATTCTCTCCCTCTCTCCGATTCTCAGCTGTGTGTTTTTCTGTGTTGGCTTCCTTTTCGAGCGGAGTCTCCCACAGCGTAAAACCCGACGGCCCCACGGCTCTGGGCTTCACCGACACCCAGAGCCAGCAGGCCACCTGAAGGGCGGCAGGTGTCCCTTGGACTCCGGCTGCAGCCCCGCAGTGGGTCTGACTGGCCCTGCTCGGACCCCTACAAGGTTAAGGGGTAGCCTCATTGGACCCCCAGAGAAGCACTTCCTTTCAAGAAACTGGGGTTCTGTACCCAGCAGGAGGAAGGGCACACGAGCCTTGGCTGCCACAGCCCTGGGTCCACTAGAAGTGCACATAGAGGCCAGAGCCTTGGCTGTCTGCCCAGAGTGGGCTCCTTCCTCGGATTCACACAAGGGGGGGGGGGCACATGGAGTCCTGCTGGGCTTGGCAAGGCTGGCCCCACATTCCTCACCCCAGGGCTTCAAGGCTGCCTGGAAAACCCTCCTCATCCTCCTCCAGGTCCAGATACCGCCTCCCCTCCTGCGAAGTGGCTGCAATGAGTAGGAGTCATTCACACACTCACAGGATTCTGGCTCCTGCCTCTTAGGCTGGTGGTGTCGAGGTTCAGCTGGGATTCTTTGTCTGTCTCCTACCTGGCCTAAGACAGGCTCCGTGAGGACAGGGGCATGTCCAAGCTGCCGGACCGGGCGGCCCCGTCCAGGATGGGAGCAGACAGGGTCAGAGGTCACGAGAGGCAGTGGGCCTGGTTTGAGCATCTGGCTGCCTCCCCTCACTCAGCTTCGGGGACGGACGTTGCCCATAGGAAGGGACTGTGCATGGAGCGCCCACGGGGCCATGACCCAAAGCCTCTGGGAAGGAGAGGGTGCTGGGCGCCCCCGGGCTTCCCTGAGGACTTCTGGACCACAGCTATGGGGCTCAGCGCTTCGCTCCTGATGAAAACCAGATCCAGGAACTTGAAACTGGATCCACATCGCCGTGGGCAAAGGAAATGCGCTGTGTGAGAGGGACAGGCTGGCCAACAGCCCGCAGGGCTGGGCAATGAGGCTGAGCTTTCTGTCTGAAAGGCCCCCAGGAGCCCTGAGACACAGAAACCCCATGGCGACCAGGGGAGCCACCCACCTCTCTGTCCCGTTCTCCCCGAGCATCTTCTCTTTGCTCCTTTTCTTCAGTTAGAAGACCTGCCTTCGATCCCCTTACCAACCTTTATTCTTTTGGGGTAAGGTGAGCTAACCTCTTGGAGCCTCAGTTTTGCCACCTGTACAATGGGGGTGAAATCAGTACCTGCTTGGTTGGACTCCCAGAGATGCTGTGTGGAAGACACTTAGACCCAGAAGACAGAAAACCCTTATTAAACATCCCTGCTGTTCGGCTTCCTCCTTCCCTCCTTCCCATGACACCATTCACACAATCCCTGATGATCCCATCAGGGATCCAGTAAGGAACTATTTCCTGTCTCTAACGGCTCAGGCGGTGGAGGAATCCTTGGCTCTGGTGTCAGGTGGCGGGGGTTGTAGTGCCTGCCAGCTCTGCCATTCACACACCAGGCGGCCTCCTCCACGGCCTGAACCTCTCTGAGCCTCGGGGTCCCTGTGGGTAAAATGAGGACACCAGTAACATCTGCCCTGCCGGCGCCCCGGACGGCTGAGCCTCTCTCCTGGGACTCCCATGAACCGGTGCAGCACTGGGCATCTCGGGCATCAGGGCTTATGCTTCCAGCACTGCGCCTCCCTCCCGCCTGTCTTCCTGTGTCCTGTTGGCTCCCTCTGCTTTTCCGAAGTTGTGAGTCAAGTGAACTCCCCGGGCGGGGAGAGATCTCTGCGGCCGTGGGTTCAGTTGCGCTATTAGAAATCACTTGGGGAGCACAGAAATTAACATTCCTGGCTCCAGCCCAAACCCAGAAAAGCAGAATCTCTGACTTCTTAAATAAAATTTTGTTTTAAATGACAGAAGTAATACATGCTCACTCTCAACCATGCCAACAATACAGAAATAACGAGAGTAAAAACAGCCAGGCCTCAGAGGTAACTGTTATTAACAGCTTGCAGCGTGGCCTCTACGGGCTTTGTGTTTTTCCTGGAACAAGCTGACCATGTAGTTTTAATCATTACTCATTTTTTTTTAGAAATGTAAAATTGCTTGCACATCTTTCCACGTTAGTATACGTGCGTCTCCCTCGTTCTGTGGGACGCTGCGGAGAATTCCATGGAGTGGCCGGTCACAATTGAGTTAACTGTTTCCTTGTTGGACATTTTGGGTGCTCACCGATGATTCATATGCAGCCAGCCCAGCCTCTGCCCACGCCTGGCAACCTCAGCCCCGCACACGTGGGCACCTGAAGGCCCGGGTGCGAGCAGGCCAGGGCCACGGAGCCAGGGCTGGCAACTCTGGCCTCCTGGTGCGCCTCTCTCCGCATGGAACTTCGCTGCCGCACTCACTGTCTTTTAAAAGGTGGTTAGAGAGAACGTTTTTCCGAGAGCGGGGAAGAGAAAAAAACCCTAATGTTAATTTTCGTCCATGTGTTTCTGAGAACTGGATTCTTTTCCCCAAAGTTTGTCAGTTTTCACTTTTCATTATGTTCTTTGTCAGAGTTTATGAGTCCATATATTTTTCCTACGCGTCGTTTCAGAAGCCAACATTTTTTATGCTGGAATCCCGAACTCCCACTCGCCCCGGGGACCACTGCTCCCAGACCTCAATCAAATTCCCCCTCAGGGACTCATAACCCCTCCCCTTCCTTCGCTGTAACTGATGGACTTTCTTCCCTTGCGGAAACAAATGGAATTATAAAATTGTGACTGTCGTGTATTTTTTTTTTATTGAGTACGTTTCTCGAAGTCTGCAGGAAACTTTCCCAGAAAGATAAATTACCTGCTTGTAATAAATATAACACACAGTGTTTGCAGAATCCTTGTGAGGATTTGCTCTCTGCCCAGAGACCATGCTTACGTTTCCTCCCAAAGAATAGGACATGAAGCCCGCCTCCCAGTTCCTCCTCCACCTCCATCCCCTGCCACACCGGCTTGGTCCGGAGCCCATCAGGTTTCTGAGTGGAAAGGAAGAGAGGCCGTTCTCAGAGAGCCGATCAGAGTGTGGGTGACCCGTGAATGTTGTTCGGCGTTGTCTTGGGCAGAAGAAGAAAGGACAAAGGACCACAGAGTAACTCTCAGCTGCGACCTGCCTCCGGAGCCCTAACAGTCTAAAGCAGACCCTCTCCTGGCTGCCAGACCACAGTCTCTTTGGAAAAATGGCTGATGCCTGGTCAGGACCAGGGAATGTGCAAAACGAGCCTGGAGTGGCTCATCACGCCACACGGCCAGGAAGCTCTCAGAGATGATGAGGGTCCTCCCCAAAGACGCGAGAGCCCATTTAAGGAGGCTCTCTCTGGCCAAGGGCGGGCCACTTCCAACATCCATAAAGATAATAACTGCAATGAATTAAAACACATCAAATATATTTCCATCCACAAATTCACAGGGGCAATCAAAAAAGAAAAAAAAAAAAAGAACAACAAACCAAACCCCTAAAAACCCACAAAAATGCACTGGTCCTTTGTGAAGGATGCCAGGACCACCAGCCCGTCACTTTGGAGCTAGTAAGTACAGGGGAAGAATCAAACACTTCTCCTGCCTTTCCTGCCTCACCGCACACCAGGCCGACCACCTAGGAGACGGGCAAGTGTGTTTTTATGGGTGTGTCCCGGCTCGGAAAGGAAGATGGAATGGGAGGACGTTCCGCTTCAGCCTCCCGCGACCCGCTACCCCCGAAAGAGGGACAGTCGGACACTGAGTCTCCTCGGGGAGGACAGCGCACCCCTTCTGCAGCGTTCTCGGCCAAAACGTCATGCCAGATGAGCTTCGAGGTCTCACCACCAACTTACAAGAGATATAGGGGACTGAGAGGATGATGGACCTGTCATCCTCAAAACCCGGACCCGGGAGCTTTACAGGACAGACCACCAGACCCTCCAACAAACAGACGATAAAAAACAGGATGAGGTGGAGGGGAACTCACAAATGAGCAGGTTCTGGCCCTCGCCCAGGACGAGTCACATGACTCAGGCCCTGCCAATCATCGTGCCCTAACCCAGTTGTACTCAGTTGTGATTGGTCCAGACGTGGTCCCCTGACCCAAACCCGCTGCCTAAGGAGCCAGAATGGAACCAGAGACAGAGGGAGAGCCTTCAGGTTTTGAGTCAGAGTCCAGGCCACCAGGCCCAGTCCTGCCACTCAGCCTCCAGTCCTGAGAACCTCCCCAGCATTCCTCCCCACCAGGGTGGGGGGCGGGGGGGGGGGTCAGCACATTCCTTTCTGCAAGAAAAACAGCTCTATACTCCTTTGAATTTTTGTCAGGGTTTATTTGAGGCAAACTGATGACACAGGCCGGGGAGCAAGCTCTCAAATGTCCATCCCCCCAAACTGCTCTATTTAAGTACAACTCACATAGCACACAATTCACTCATTTAACATGTCCAGTGCGGTGGTTTTTAGTGCGTTCAGAGCTATCCAGCTCCCACCCCATCAATTTTAGAGCATTTCATCACCCCAAAAGAAACCCTGCACCAGTCCTCCCCTCCGCCCCGTTTTCCCCTAGCGCCCCAGCCTGAGGCAGCCACTGACGTCCTTCCTGTGTGGGAGCTTGCCTTACCTGGACATTCCACGTAAATGGGACCACGTGTGATGTGTGGTCCTCTGAGACTGGCTTGTTCCCCTTGGAGTGATGTTCTCCAGGTTCACCCCCACAGGTGTGGCAAGCGGTCCAAGACGCAGCTGACCAACACCCACGCCCCTGTTTTCTGACATACCTGGCGAGGCCACATTGGGCAGATGAATCCCAGGCTGCAGAGCCTGGCCTTTCTGCTGTAACCCGGGAGAACTGCTGGGCGGGGAGGGAGACGTTTAGAGCGGTGTTTTTGAGAGATTGTCGATGGGGTGGGTTTTCAGCCCACACGCATGTGGTGCATCCTAGGCCACATGTAAAGCATGCACATGCCTCACAGCAGCGGTCCCCAGACTGAGCTCCGGGGAACCCTGGTGTCCCATGGGAGGGGTTCCCGGAGGGAAGGAGAAGCACTAGGCCCCCCCCCTTTTCCTTTCCCCTGGAAAATGAAGAAGAAACAGGATTTGAGGGAATCAGGCTGCAGCCAATGTTGTGACTGGGAGGGAGCCACCGACTCTGGATACCAACCTCAGGCCTCCCCTCCTGAGAGATGCACCCCAGCCCCCGTCCTCTCTGCCCCAGGAAACGGCGTCCCGGCATCTGTCGGGCACTGAGTGTGCGCTTGCTGTTTCTGGTGAGTGAACAAGCCCCAGACAGGAGGAAAAACCAGGATCCGGGCAGCATGCTGCCCACGCCCACGGGTCCTGGGGGCCCTGGGGTGCAGCCAGGTGCTGAAGGAGCTGCGTTTGTGAGGGCATCTGGGAGGTTTGGGGTACAAACAGAGGTGCCTTGGGGCCCCGTGACAAAGGTTGGCCCAGTGCGAGGCTGAGGACTCCGACCCAGAACCCAGGCCTGCCCTCACGTGTCAGGGCCCAGTGGCTGCAGGGCTGTGAAAGGGGGCCATCGACAGAGCCCTTGGCGCTTTCTGTGGGGGAGTCACGATATAGGCCCCAAGGAGCAGGTTGCAGGGGGTGAGCTGCATTCTAACTGGGCAGGAGACCCCCTCCCCAGAGTTCCAGTGTGAGGGGTGGAAGCTCTAAGAGGGGTCCAGGGCCCCCCCTCCACTCCACCTCGTGAGCAGAGTGGCGCCCTGGGCTGCGGAGGTGTGAGGGGTCAGTGAACATGTTCTTATTTCTTTCAGGTGCCTGGGCCTTAGGGGTCTGCCCATCAGTGAGCTCTTTGAGGGTCCCCCTCTCCATGCCTCGCCCGTGTCAGAATGCTGCAGGCTCTGTGGTTCTGCCAGGACGGACACTCAAGAAGCCAGGTAGCACCTGAGCGCGGCAGGGCATCCCCATGGGGCAGCGAGGGTGCGGCCAGTCCCTGTGGGAATGTCGGGCAGGGGACGCCAGATTTCCCCAATTTCTCTGGAAAGAGGAAGCCCAGATTTTCATGAGAAATCTCCTGTTTTTCAAAAGTAAAAGCTAGCAGCTGTGGCTTGTCCCTGCACCCCTCCCATGATTGTGGGCCCTCTTCACCCTGTCCACGTGAGAAGTCCCCTCATGCTGAGCTCATGCTGAGCTCTCATCACTTCACCCTTCTGAATGTGCTCCCTTACCTGCTGGGAACCACCAACACATCAACGAATGCAAAGAACAAACACCGTGGTGAGCCCCACACACCCTCGGGTGCTGCAGAGGGAGCCCAGCCTGCAGCCCCTGGGAAGCTCCAGGCACAGCCCAGTCCAATGAGGGCGGGGAAACAGGCCGGGCACGGCCAAGGGTCCAAGCAGAGAGACAATGCAAAGAGCAGAGACGCCTTGAGATGTGTCCAACCAGTTTAATGAAGAAACCGTGCAGATGCCAAACTAGGGGGCCAGGGACACGGCCCGGAGGCCTCGGGGAAGCTCTACCAGACGGGCATAGGGAAATGGGGCGCCTAATGCTGACAGCGGGGGTGGGGACGTCCACTGGCACCTCAGACCTAAGACATTCCTGGGGAGGGGGCATGCACCGCACCCCCCAGAGCAGGAGCAAGACGGCCGCCGTCACTCCCGGACATAAATTCTCGTGCAGACCACGTCATCGGCGCCGAACGTCTGCGAAGGGAAGGAAAATGTTTAAAGCATATCACTAATAAGGCTACTTACTGCCCTGTTAAAAACTCTTTGAAACAGACATTCAATTTCCTGTGCCATGTGCTCATGCTACGTGCTAAGGGCTTTTTTTCTTTCTTTTTTCCTCCCTTGAGCTCTGCGTTGGCAGAGAGGCAACCAGGGGTATAGAATTATGTTCTACGCAGTTTTCCTTCGCTCCTGGAACCGGTGAATGCTGACATCAGCAATCCACATTTCCGGACTTTGGTTTTGAAATTAAATTGAAAGGAAGAGTGTCGTGTTGGGCATTCCTAGAGTGCTTTCTGTCTCTTTTCAGACGACTTCAAGAGAGCCGGGCCATGGGCAGCCGGAGCCCTGGGATCCAGTGCTGACCAGCAAACGGGAGGGGTGGGAGAGGGGACAGAAGTGCCTCCCAGGAAGCAGCTGTCCAGCTGAGGCGACAGCCAGAGAGGCTGCAGCAGAAACACTCAGTCACCTGCAACCTCGAACAGTCTGCAAGAGCGCAGCATTGGTCCTAAGCCAGGGCTCGGCACGTCTCCACTCCTGAGAATTTGTGGACAGAATTGAACAGGATGGTCCCAAATCTATGCCTCTTTGTTTGTGGGTTGGCTGCAGGGAGGATGTGAGCCACGGCACACAACTGGGGAACAGTTTTCTTCCAGCCCCTGAAGTCAGGTCGCCCATGAGTCAGCTGAGTCGACTCTCCCAAACCGGCAGTTATTCACAAGGAGTGGGACAGGGAAACCAAGATGCTTTTTAAAAATCAAAGCCAAAACACAAGGCTTCCCCAGGCTGTGGTCCCGACGTGGGTGTCTGTGTGTGCAGGGGGATGACTCTCTGCCGGAGGGTCCCTATATTTCACATTCTAGGTGGGGCCTGAGGCTCCTGCGAGGTTAGAAGCCCTGGATCTGCTTGGACCCTCAGGTCGTCCTCGCTGGGGTCCGTGGGTCACATGAGATGCTGACACAGCACACGCTAGGACGTCGTGCCAACGTGTGTGTTTCAGGGAAACACTCGTCAGCGGCGGTTACTGAGGAAGCAAATCCTCATCGCCTCCTCCCTTCTCTGGAGGGAGCTCCCGGTCACACAGGCACAGCGATACCTGCTCTGTCCACCCTCTCTGCATTAGCCAGGAAAGCGGACCGTTCTGTGTGCCCGGGAGCGGGGGCGGGAGCTCCCACCAACGGTCACCTCTCAGAACCCACACTCTTCTCCTGGGTTGTCCCTGGAACGCCGGCGTTTGGGGACTGGACTCTACCTGCGCTGAAAGGACTGGAGCTGACGCCTCAACCCAGACCAACGAACGGCTCCGGGACACAAGGAGGAAGCGCTGTTTCCAGTCACATTTGAAATGTCCTTCTCAGCCTGGAAACTGTGCTGAGAGGCTCCCAAAAGAAACGGTGGAATATTCCAGAGCGGGTTGAGGGCTGACACTCAGTTTTCAAGAGGCTGAGAGCGCTGTGCTGCTGGCCCCGGGGGACAGCTTATGTCAACGTCGCTAGAATTAATTTCCGTCTTCTTATTCCAGCCGGTGTCTCCTTCCACTTGGATGTGTTAATGAGGATAACCCTCGACATAAAAGCCCACACTTCATACCCCACACTCGGGAATTAACGTTCTCTTGGCGGCCTGTGCGTGTCTGCTGAGCCGGGGAGGCTGGCGTGTGGGTGGGGTGGGTGCAGGGGTTGGAGGCGGCGGAGTCCCCCCACCCCGACGGAACCGGGTCGCGCGCTCTGGCTGCTGCAGAGCTTCATCGGGTCAGCTTCTCAGAGCGAACTGAGCCGACTCAGCCTCAGCCACACTCGAAAATTCTAGAACCACCTCCCTCTTTGCCAACTCGGGCACCAGTGAACCCCTACGTGTCCTCTTCTCCTAAACGTCCTTGTCCCCAATTGCCTCCTCCACCCCCAACTGCGTTGGGTATTTGCTCCCTGGAAACGGCATTATCTGGCTGCAGGCTAACCAGCCCTTGCTCCGAGAAGGAGACAGCCTGGGAAATCGTCACAGGACAGGAGGAGAGAACAGCAAGCCTGGGGTACAGTCACAGAGACGGCTCAGTTTAGGACTTATTGCAGAATGAGTACGGAATCTCAGGGCAGAGAGGGACCTCGTGGACCAGACTTTGGCCCAATCCCGAAGGGCCACGCCCGCCCAGGCTGGCAGTGAGTCCTTCCCCACATTTCAGGGTGGCGCTGAGTGGGGCCCACCGTCTGAGAGGGCAGGTGTGAGCAACACGCCTGGAAACAAAGGCTGTCGCTTCCTGGTGACCCATAACCGCCTCCGTTTTCTAGTCTGGGGGACAGAAGGGGGCTGCCAGGAAAGTGGGGTGTGTTCTGAACTCAGAGGGAGAGTGACATGGGGTGCCCTGCCCTCCCGCCTACACACAAGACGAAGGGGGAGAAGGCGTGTGATTGAACCATGGGGGTGTCTAAGTTTGCCTCCTCGGGTAAATTTTGTGCGGCCAGGGCTGTTTTACAATGTTTTAATCCGAATACTTTCAGGGCAGAGCCCACCCTCTCCAGTTTTCAAGCCCCCTCCCTGAATGTCTGTTCCACGCAGACACTTCCCAAGTTAGTGGGACTTGCCCAGCTCTGAAGGCCACTGGAATTTGTAAGTCTGGGAGGGGGGCAGAGGGTGAAAATGTTCTCGGAGGCTCCCAGAGCTGATGTGAGGAAATTTCTGAACTCTTTCCCAGGCAGAGGAACGGGGGGTGAGAAGGGGAAAGAAGTGAACCCTGGGACCTCACGGGGCCCAAGCCGCAGGCGCTGGGGCGGGCAGGCTGGCTCAGAGCAAGTCACTGCAGGGAGGCATCACTGTGGAGGGTGTCAGTCCAGTCCCCTGGGGTGCCCTACCAAACAATGATGTCTTCTGACCTGAACTGACACCTCGGGCTTTCCGCCAGCGTTCTACCCGAGGGCCAGCAATGTCTCTCCCCGCATGGGTGAGAGAGGGCACACTCACAGCGGCGCCGGGTCTGGGGAACGGGGTCAGGGGCCCTCACCAGGATCAGCTCGTCGTTGGCCAGCTCACGGGTCCAGTAGGTTTTGGGGCCGTCCCCCTCAAGCAGAGTCTGTGTGCAGTGGATCTTGTTCTCGTTCTCCCAAGTGGCCAGACTCTGCGGGCAGGGAAACCGTTAGTGACATGAATTACAGTCGTGGCAGCGGGAACACCCGCAACAATGAGTACGAGAGAAGAACGGCTGTGGGGAGAAGCAACACAGGGTCCCCGCGAGCAGGGCTCAGACCCCCTGCTGCACCGCTGAGCCCAGCTTCGGGGCGCTGGGGGCGGACCCACCGACGGGGCACGCACACCCCTGCCATCACACGCACGCGAGGCAGCAATGCTCATGCGGCCTTTACGTCTCCGGGAATAAAATTCAGAGCACGCAATGATCCGTGTATACACTACCCTTCAAGCAATTTGGATTTTGAAGGCAAGAGCCCTCACGTCAGAGCTCCAACATTTTACAATGGCTAAGACACCGTCTGTGTGTAACCACATCCGCAGGGAGATCAGGGGCTCTGGTCCCGGCGTGGATTGGGGGCTAACGCCAGCCTGCTGCGAGAAACCTGGGGGCCTCTGGCCCTGAGAATAAAAAAGCTGCCCCTTTCCAGGTGAAGTCACTCTAGGAAAAAAACGTGAAAACCACACAAAGCAAGCCTCTGAAGGGTCCTCAGGAAAAGGAGGAGCTCGCTGCCGCCTCCCCAGAGTCTGCCCAAAGCAGAGAGATGCTTCGGGTGGTGGGGGCCATGGCGTTTTTATCCGAGTCAGGGTCTCTGGTGGTAGTCAGCACCCCTGTCCCCAACTCGAGCCCAGCCCATCGCCAGGCCGTCCCTCTAGTGACACTGCTGCTTCCTCGTTTACAATCGGTGGGGCAACGGGCTCAGATTCCCCCCTAGCTCCGAGCCTGGACACCGTGTTCAGGCTGGGCTGACTCTCGGGGCCAAATTCTGCCGTGCGGGGCGGTGTGCCCCTGGAGCTGCCTCACTGTGTCCCTGTCCCGAGCCCCGTGCCCAGAGCACTGACCCCTGCACATCACACGGGCACCAACCACTCCAGAGAGGAGAAAACAACTCCTCCCTCTCTGGAATGTTAGTACTTTTTTTTTTTTTTTTTTAATACCAGGAAAAGGAAGACATGTCGCTTTTTATGTAAGTGGTAGCAGTGATTATTTTTTCATCTGTCCTCAAAATGCTGGAGTAGCCGACCCTCCATTCCACTCTCCGGGGAGGTCAACCAAACGCAAACTTGTCCGTCTCCAATCCAGCCCCTTGCTCCCCACCTCCCTCCCGCCGGGGGTTCATCAGGGACAGATACATGGAGAAATACAAAACTCTTGCCCTTGAGGAATGAGAGACAGAGAGAGCACTCAGTCCATTCCCAGCAGGAATCCGCCTTGTTTTGGAAGGATTCCACCTTTTTCTCTAAGGAACCAGGGAGGGCGGGCGGCAGAGGTGCCGATCCACCTGCGACAGAAAACGTGGCGGCCCTGCCGCTCCTGCTCCCCAGCTGCCCGCGCCCGGGGTCGCCGCCAAGCGCTGCAGAAGCCCCGGCGGGAGGCGGCTTAGGGACGGGGCTGGAAGGGAAAGGTTAGGGCTTTCTCCCGCCCAGGGCACCCAGCTGCGCAGATGTCTGGAAACCGCGGTGCACACGCCCTGCCGGAAAAGCGTGCCACAGGCTGCAGGGCTGGGGGGCGGGGTGGAAACGGGTGCGCGTGGCTGCGCGGTCCACGAGCGGGGCGCGTGGATCCCGAGCGATGCCCGGCTCTGCGGCTCACCCTGCACTTGCGTCCATCCACGGTCTCCTCCTCAAAGCCTTCTCCGACCTTGAAGTTGATCTCGGTGGTGCGCACCGTGGTGGATGTCTTGATGTAGAACTGGTCCCCGTCCTGGCGGATCTCCACGTGCGGCTTGGACGCCGCCGCCACAGCCACCTTCCGCAGCATGGCGTTCACACCTGCCGGGAAGCACGCGCGCTGCGGGCTCGCGTCCCAGGACTGGGGGCACCTCCCACACCCTCTGACTGCAGGTAGGAAAGCCTTAAAATGGAACCGTTATCCCCTGCCCTCGCCCCGATTTTCCGGATGAGAATGTCGGAGAGGGTAAGTGGCTTTCCCTGGGAGGGCCCCGCTTCAAACTGGGTCCCCAAATTTAAAGTCCCTGACCTTCTTTGGATTACAGGAAGAAATCTCTCCTCATGATTATCGAGCACGAGATAAAGGCTGAGCCGTCGGGGAAGGCGCCCAGCACCCAGCCAACGCGCACTGGACGCGCGGGCCCACTCCCGCTCCTACATGGCATGCGCCGCGGACATATCTCCACGGGAACTTTCTGCTGCCGGGGGTCGGTCTCCGAAACCCACCCCCCTGCGGGTCCCGCAGCACCTCCAAGGGTCGCGTCCGCGGCCGCTTACCCAGGGCCTTGAGGAGCTCGTCGAAGTTCTCGCTGCTGCGCATCTTCCAGGTGCCGGCGAAGTTGGGCATGGTGGCTGCGGCGGCGGCGGCGGCGGCGGTAGTGGCGGCGGTAGTGGCGGCGGCGGCGGCGGGCGCACTTGGAGCTGCACAGCCGAGACTGCGCTCTGCGCCCAGCGCGCGCCCCGAGTCTACGCAGAGCGCCCCTCACCCCGCCTGCTGCAGCCCCGCCCTCGGCCCCGCCCCCGCGGCCCCTGGCGGCCCGGAGCCCAGCCCCCAGCTCCGATGCCCCTACTGCGCTCGGGGCGCCCTGGTCTCCAGGCCTGGCATCCGCTGTCCTCCAGCTGGACTTGGAGGCGCTTCTGCCATCCCCAGGCCACCCTTCTTAAAGTGGGTGCTGGGAGAGGGTTGGATGAACCAAGATGGTTCGTCACAAGGGATCAGTTTGGAAGGTGGGCCGCTGGGGCTTGGGGAAGCATTACACCGTCCTCTGCACTTTTGTGCGCGTCTGAGGGTATCCACAATATACAGGAAAGGGGCCACCAGGAGACGGGGCCGCTTTCTCCCACAACCAGGGAAGCCTCTGGGTGTGCCCAGCCGTTCCACCTCTGCCCCCAGTCAGGGACCCCTTTCCGCATCCCTCACCATCAGGCGCAGGACCAATGAGAGTGAGAAGCGGGAAAGCCTGACCCCCAGCACGCTCTTGGACGTGGCTGCGAGAACCCAGCATCGCGCGAGATTGTGCGACCCCACCCCGGCCCTGCGTTCGCAGGGCAGGGGAAAGAACAGCTTGTGCCAAGACAAGGCTGTGTGTTCGTGGGTCCCTGTGCCTCCACGTGGCTGCTATGTGTGGTCTGACGGGGGTGAGGCAAGAGCGAGCAGAAGACATCCGCTAAGTGCACAGGGCCACAAGGTCACCTAGAAGGGTCTGGGGCAGAGGTGGGCATTTTTGTAAAGTCGCCGCTGCTTCAGCGTGGAGAGTGCATGGGAGGGGCAGACATCGCCAGGGGCACTGGGAGGGGTCCCCAGCCCTGCGCTGGGAAGGGTAGTGCTGTGGGCAGACAGGTTAGAGGAAGAACGGCGGTGCCCCGACGCGCCAGTTGGGATTTGGGCTGGGCATCACAGCAACCTGGGCGAGCTCTGTTAACACTCAGACCCCCGGTCTGCCCCGAAGATGTGGGTGCAGTAAGTTGGGGTGGGGGCCCAGGAAGCCGTGTTTCCCAAGCCTGCAGGTTCTCGTACAGACGCATTGGCCCTGCAGTCTTCCCGGACCCGCAGGGCAGCAGGGCGTGGGAGCAGATGACTCCAGGTTTCTGGCTTCGCTGGTGGGGAAAAGGAGTGAGCTTGAGGCCTGGACGTCCTGTGAGGTCGAAGGGCACGTGTGTCCAGGGCGGCAGGAAGTTGTTCGGGATAATGATGAAGGCAACCTGTGTTGTGAAGCCAACAGAGGGGCGGGTGGTGTGCAGCATTTCCCGAGTGACTGAGCCTCATATCTGTGGGGCGGCCTGCAGAGCCCATGTGCTCAGGCCCCTGGAAGCCGTGGAGTGTGGAAGATTTTTAAGGAGAGCGGTGACTTAGTGGGATTGCATGTTAACCAGACTTCTCTGGCGGCCAGTCTGGAGGGTGAATCGAAGGACATGAGAGCTGAAGCCTGGAGACCCATGAAGGGTCTGTAGGGTCCCTGCAAGGGGCAGAGAAGGGTTGGGCTGGAGGAGGGTCACACCGACCCGCATTGGGACGGTAATGCCCCTCTGTCAGAGTGGGTGTTGGAGGGGAAGGGCGAGGACATGTGTGTGTTTGGTTTCTAGCTGAGAGGGGGCATGGAAGGTGGGACCGCCAACCCAGGGGTGCCGGTCAGCCTTGTGGGAAGCTCACTGAGTCTGCCTTGGGTGTAGCAGCTTTGAGTTTCCTAGGGACTCCCAGATGGAGCTGCACGGAGTGTGGAATTCAGTGAAGTGAGGAGGGAGCCTCCAAGACGAGGGGAGTCCGTGTGGCCTCGTGGTGGCTCCGGGGGGGTGGAGAGAGAGCCAGGTATGGGGTGGTGGCGTGGGTACCACAGAGCACAGCATTGGAATTTGGGGGTACCTCAGGCTGCAGACGGGAGGTCTGGTGGGGCAGCGGGAGGCCAGGAGACATGGCTCAGAGTTTCGAGTAGAATTCTGGTGACATGTGGTCTGGGAGATTGCAGAGCCCCGCCTTGGTGGCCAAGAATGGGAGTCAAACCCTGGCCCCTTGTGCCTTGGTCCAAGGAGATTGTGCCGGTGGGCAGGCAGAGGTGGCTTCCCGGCTGAGCGAGCTGCCCGCGGTCACTCAAGCCTCCGTCTGCGGCTTCTCGAACGCTCCCAGGGCACCCTGGGTGTGTGTTGCACGCTCACCCACACACGTGCCTGCGGTCAGGATCCCCTTGGGGTTTTGGGCTGAAACACTGATCTTTGAATCTTTGGAGCTAAAAGACTCTTGGAAGATGAGCTCCGTGAATAAATAGATTCACGGACTCGCTCACTGTGTTTGGAAGGAACACTGAGCCCAGTGTGGGGTTCAGGGCTGGAGGGACGGGCGGGGGAAGATCGCTGCACCCAGACCAAACTTGGGACCTCGTGGAGGGGCCTTTAACTTCGGGGGATGTCTGGCCGTCCCAGGGAAGGTGACAAGAAGCCCAAGCAGGGCTCTGAAGTGTGACAAGGGCCTCAGCAGGCAGAGGAAGGGACTGGCTGGCAGTCAGAGGCTGGGAGCCCAGTGGTCTGGACAACTGCACTGCGGGCACCCACATGGAGCTGCCTGTAGAAGGGGCTCCCCTGGGTGTCAGGTGGCCTCACCGTAGGAGCAGGGCACCCCGAGTCCAGGCCAGAGTGGGTGTCATCAGCCAGCTGCAGCCCATTCCTGGTGTGTCCCCGCTGGCCTGGATTTAGCAGGCGGGAGCTGGGCCGGGCCCCTTCTCCGAGGGGCCTTTGTTCTCTACTGGCCCCTCTGCCTGACTCCTGACTCCGCAGACCCCACATTGCCAGCTCCCCCCAGGCCGCTGACCTGCCTCCCTGTTGTCCCTGTCAGGGACGTTCTGCTGAGGTCGGCTTCTTCTGCTTGGAGGGACGCCAGGGCCTCAGCCTCCCGGGGCCTGCAGGCCTGGCCCCGTGCCCTCCGGCAGGCTGGGTTCAGGCTGGAAGAATGGAGGTCAGAGTTCAGTCCCGAAAGCTGGGGGCTCTGAAGAGGGAGTATTCAGGTCGCAGTCGCGGGGCCTGGGGCCACGGGGTGGCGGGGGTGGGGTGGGGGAGCAATCTGGGAGTCAGCGGAAGAGGACAAAGAAGAGCGGGATTCCTGGGCAAGGCTGGGGGTGGGGCTGCACCTGCCTCTGCGGGAGAGGGGGCTTCTTCTAGGTTAATGGAGTGGGAGGTGCACTGGATGGGGAGCCCAGGGCCTGGGACCACGCGGCCCAGGGGAGAACAGACACACACAATGGGCATTTACCGAAGTCTGACTTCGCCAGGCCCTGTACCAGGTGCTCCATGAACATTCATTCATGCATGCAGGCGGGCGTCCGTCCGTCCATCACCAGGCCAGGGAGTGACTCTCACACAGATGAAGACGCAGCTCCCTCCGCTGCTCAAGATAGAGCTGGGGGTGAACCTGGTGGGCTGCCCACCCCCTCTGTGGGTTATTGTGCAGATGGGCACCTAGAGGCGTGGGGTGTGGGGGCGCTCCTGGCCTCAGGTCACACCATGGAGCAGGGGGATTCTCATTCCCTGCCCGCCAGCCCCAGGGATCCTGGGATGTCTGGCTCCCTGAGCTCTAACGGGGACAACTCTGCTGACAGCCAGGACCAGACAACGGGGTGCGGCAGGTTCACGGCCCTCCCACGGTCCCGGTTTGCCTGGGACCCAGGGGCCTCCAGGACGTGGGACTCTGTGTGGTGAAATGGGACCGTCCCGGGCAGACTGGGACAAGCTGGTCATCGTGTCCAGTGTCCTGTGCGCTCTGAGATCCATGCTTCCTGGCTAGGCTCCGTGAAGACGAATCCTCTTTCCTTTATGTATCTGCAGCGGTGGCTGTGTGTCAGTGTATGTCTCCACCTCCCGTGCGGCCTGTGCACGCTCCAGGATGTTCTCTGTGCGGTTGTCTGTGTGTGTGTGTGTGTGTGTGTGTGTGTGTGTGTGAACCTCCCTGCCCACGAGCTTGTGTTCTCCAGTCATACGCCCCTTCTCCAGCTCAGCCATGCTGCCCTCTCCGCCCCATTGCCCAACCAAGGGGCTTTCTCAGTGCAGCCGGCCCCTCTAGCCTCTGGCCGGCGGTCTCACAACCATTGCAGCACACGGTCCCCATTCACCCTGGCCCTCAGTGCAGCCTCCGCTGTGATCCTGCAGGCTGCTGCCTCACGCTCCTCGCTCCACCCCCCAATCTGGGTCTCCACCAGCTCTTCTTCCCTCTCAGCACCCTCCCTCCTCCCCCAACCCTGGCCCCGGACGTCCTGCCTCCACATCCCCTGTGTCGCCAGGTTGGGTGGGTATTTCCCCCTTGGTCTCCCACCTACCCCTGGCCCCTGGGTCTCACCGCAGGTGGCAGGAGCAGAGGAGATAGAGGGAGCCCTCACTGTTCACTGTGCCCCGCCCCCTGCCCCCCTGGTGCCAGGCAGTGGGCTAGGCAGGGCACACTGTCCTTGAGTTTTTACACCCATCCTGTGAAAGGGAACCAGAGCTCAGAGAGGCTGAGGCACTGGCCCAAGGCCACACAGCTGGGAGGTGGTGGAGCCGGTTCCTTTCCCCAGGCTGCCTGGTGGCTGCTGCCTGCCCCTTCCTCGGCCCTGGGCCCTTTCCAGGCTGGGCACCCCCACTGGGGTTTGTGTGCATATCCCCAGTGGCCCACACAGGGCCGGGCACCCAGCAGACACCCCATGAAGGTTTACTGAGTGACTGCCTGCGCTTGAAAATGACAACCTGAGCTTTCATTAGTCTGATTTACGCCAGAGCTGGGATCCTGTGGGCGCAGGGCCGGGCAACGGGCGGCTATAATTTACCAGGAAACTCCGCAGCCGTTCCAGCGTCCCTTTCAGTGCCGACGGAGGAGAAGGTAAATGATGGCCGGCAGCCCTGCGCCGCGAAGGCCCATCCTGCTCCCGGCTCGGAGGAGCACGTGACGGGCCCTCCGCCATTCCCCACGTGGGCCCGTCCACCTGCTGCCCTGAGGTGCCACAGGGGGGTCAGCTGCCTCTCATCGATCGCCAGCTCAGGATGCCACATGGTGCCTTTGAAAGTCCATAAAGAAAGGGACACCATCGGCCTGATCAATCAGTGCTGCATCTCTTGCGTGGAGCCTGCGGACCAGGACAATGGCTGCTGGTCACGGGGCTCAGTCGCCATTGCCGGATTAATGATCTTTGAGACAAGAGCGACACCCACCTCCGCTCCCGCAGCCCCAGCAGCCCCAGTGCCCTGCAGCCTTCCCTAATCCAGGCGGAGAGGTTGATGGATGTGGGGCGTGGGGTCTGTGCGAGCCCCATGGGCTCCTCCTGGGGGCGGTGGGCAGGACAGCTGCTCTGCCTCCCAGATGTCCAGGGGAAGCCAGCCCCTTCCCCGCCAGCCAGGCAGCTGGGGGAGCCCCGGGAGCTGCACCTGAGGGCCTTGCAGGGTGAGGGTCGGGGCGAGGTCGGCTTCTCCCCCCAGGGAAGCTCAGCGCCCCTCTGGTTTCGGAGGCCGCCCCACAGGGTGCAGGCGCTGCACAGGGTTTCTGGCCTTTGATGGTGATTGCATTAGCGCTGATAACTCGAAAATTAATCTTCCTAATAAGACGCCGGCATTCCGGCGGCGCTGCAGGCACGCCCCCCTCTCCAAGCTCCGCAGGCCCCGCAGGATGTGAGTATTTAATTAACGTCTGTCTCCTGCTCACTGGAGTATTTGCAAATATGATTTCACTCGGGCGTATTGCTACCTCGGCTGAGCGCTCGGGGCCCCTCTGCCTGCCAGCGTCTCCCGGTACAGCCAGCTCATGGCAGCTGACCCTCTGGGGGCGGGGGTCCCCCCTGCAGAGCTGCCCCACCAGGACTGGGCACCACCCTGGGGGGTCCTGGGCCTGCACACAGGCCCCCTTCCGGTCCACAGGACCCAGGATGGAAATCCGAGGCCCCATTTCACATGGAACTTGGACCACAGTTGGTTAACAGGCCTCAAGAAGGGCCTGATGCCCCTCGAGGAGTGGTTCTGGGGAGCAGGGGATGACCCCCGAGAAAGTAGGACTCCTCTGTGGCCCCCACCTTCCCTGTGATGGAGAGAAGCCAAAACAGGGTCCCAGGACGCCCTGCCTGCACCCAGCAGGAGGGTCTTTGAGGCCCAGGCGACCTCTCACCCTCGCTGACACCTCTGTTGCTATCTGGCGTGGGCGCCTCAGAGACAGGAGACCAGATCTCATGAGGGAGGTGGGGTGTTCCGGCTGCTGTCATTTTGAGGGACATACATGAGGGATTGCAGAGGCCAGGCCCGAGGGCCGTTAGAGCCTCTGCCCCAGCTGGTGATGGGGGGATGGGGCTCCCGGACTCATTAACAACGACCTATCCATCCCCGCCCAGCCCTGACACATCCATCGCCGGACGTGGGACACGGCTGTCCTGGGGCATCACCTTCCAAGTGGGGGGCGGGGGCAGGGCCGTCAGGTGCTCATGAAATTCTGTCACCGTCAGGGCAGATTCAAAACTGCCCTGGGGCCCCTGTGTCCTGTTTCAAGGACCTTCAGCATCCTCCTCCCCATCCCTCCCTCCACCGGGTGTGAGCTTAGGTAAGACAAGGGGCGTCGGGAACTGCCCGCCTGCCCACCTTAGAGACATCAGGAGTGCCAACCTAACAATGGCCCCGTCCTGCGGTCCCCATGCTGGGCCTGCTTTGAAAAGTGCGGCTGACTGCCCCTTCGACGGGCTCACATCTGAGGCTGCAGTCCTTCTATGCAGTCAAAGAAGGGCCTCTGGACGCAGAGTCCAGGCTCTGGAGGGGAAGGGAAGAGATCATTGAGCGGTTTCCTTCGCCCAGTTCTCTGTGGTCCAGGCCAGGGTTCTACGTGCTGCTGCGCAGAGGTGGCTTTGGGTTCTTAAGTGGTTTTCCACACTAGTTGGCCTGGAGCTCTTCTCCTCGCCCCCCACCAGAGACCGTCCTGTGGGCAGACCCTCTCCAGGGACTGTGCAGCTGGCTCTACCCTGAATGGGGAGTGGGGTATCTGTGGAAGTTCCTCACATCAGCTCTTGTCCAGACCCGGCGGCCGATTCCTGAACGGACCTTGGGCAGGTCCCCGGCTTCCTCAGGTCTCGGTTTCCTCGGTGGCCCTCAGAACTCTGTTTGCCTGGACTTAACACAATGCCAGTGGAACCCCAGCTCCATAAGAGCAAGCGCCAGCCCTCGTGGGGGCAGCACTGGCCCCGGGGCCAGCAGAGTCCCCGCCTGACTCTCACAGCTTCCCTGGGCTCTCTCTGGATAAGCCTGTTTGATCTGGTTCTGTCCAGTTTCCAGCTGACACCCAGCCCAGGTCTGTCCCTGCCCGGATGTCCCCCAGGCAGCAGGGGCCTGGCCACGGCCCTCATTCATCTTCCCCAGTGGCCCAGAGACAAAGGGCCTAATGTGTGTGCAGCTGGGCCTGCCCCGCATCATCCCTCACAACCAGCACCGATAATGGGCCTCCAATGAGTCCCCTGTGGCCACCTGCTGACCACGGGTGGCCGGGCAATGCCGCCTGCAAGCGCAGGGACCCAATGACAAAGCAAGCCTCTCGAGTGAGGGGGTGGAGCGGGAGGCATGACCGCGGCCCCACGGTGAATCCCATCGCTCATTTCTGACATGGATACATTACGCCTCTCAAACACCACTTGCCCCTGGACACTGAGCTGCCACATTAATTGACGGGGGGTCTGCGGAGGCAGCTACCACAGGGCAGGACTTTGTCCTCAGAGGCCCGGCCCAAGGAGCCCTCATCTGTGAGGGGAATTATCCCAGGCCAGAGCTCAGTGCCCTCTTGAGAGCTCGCCACTGTCGAGGGCGTGTGTCTATGTGTGAGTGTGTGTGAGTGTGAGTGTGTGAGTGATCTGGGAAACTGGGTCCCAGGGACAGCTCGATGGGCTCCAAGTGACAGCAGGTCCATGAGTTGGCACCCAGGGCTCCTGCCCACCCCCCTCCTTTTGCTCAGTCTGTGAGGCTTTCCCGCACACTGGGTAGAGCTCTCAGGTGCAGCTGGGCTTCCCCAGACTTTGCAGGGCCAGGGCCCCAGCCTGCAGTCTGTCTTCTCACAGCCCAGCCTTCCCTGGAACCGGGCCTGGCCTCCTTCCTTGCTGAAGACCCAGAAGGTGACAGAGCAAATGGGACATGGTGGGGGTTGGGGGGATGCCAGCAGCCCTGGAGTCATGGGTGGCTACTCCCCCAAATCCCAAGGACCCGTACTAGAGGGGCAGGGGGCCATGGGCAGGAGTGGGCATTGGGGGCCTCAGCCCCAGAGGGCACCTCATCGGATGGCCTGCGGGGTGGACATTACAAGATACAGATACCCCATGGGGTCCAGAATGACTTATCAGAATCACTTGCGTGTACTTTCTTTGTTTTTAATTTTAGTTATTCTTGTTTAGAGAGAGGGGAAGGGAAGGAGAAAGAGAGGGAGAGAAACATTAATGTGTGGTTGCCTCTCATGCACCCCCTACTGGGGACCTGGCTGGAAACCGAGGCACAGGCCCTGACTGGGAATCGAACCAGCAACCCTTTGGCTCACAGGTCCATGCTCAGTCCACTGAACCACACCAGCCGGAGCTGGTGCACACCTTATTACAGCAGGTTCTTCATAAGGGTCAGCTACAGCACGTCAGTAACTTGAAACTGCCCACGGGAGCTGTGTGACTACTGCAGCCATGGGTTAGCTCCTCCCCCTGGATCCCTGTTCCTCCTCTCCACACTCCTCCATCCAAGTGGGCGCCCCCCACCTTCCTCACACCCTCACCCACCAGCCTGCCCTGTCTCATTCTCTGCAGACCCTGATGCTGGCTCACAGCTGCCGTGCCCAATCCTGCCACCCTCCCAGGACGTAGCCTCCCCTGGCAGGCCCGCCACTCTGGGCTCTCTGGCTCACCTGCCTATCTTGGCTGCTTCCTAGGTCAGCAGGTAAACGACCAAGAGGCCTGCAGAGTCATGGTGGGCCTGGCTGCAGCAGACTTCTGTGGGCTGCTGGGCGTGAGCAGCCCCTGCCTTTCCCATGCTCAGGGCCTGGTCCTTCAGCTGCGTTTTCACTCCTCCCCCCCCCCCCCCCCCCCCCCCCGGGCTTGTGACTTAGTCTCCCGGCTTAGGGCGGCTCCTGCCCATTTTCTCACCCAGAAAATGGAGGCCCTGGAGGCCTTTGCTTGGGAGTCGCATAATGATTCGGCAGCAGCTAGTCCCAGCCTCCGGGTCCGGAGGTGCTGAGGACCGCAGTAGGTACCTGCTACTCCCCATCTCCTTCAGCAAGCTCCCGCCAAGTGGCCCAGAGCGGGCAGAGACTGCCACCGTGTGGCTATCCGTGGTAAAGCCCTAGGTCGGTGTCTCCATTGCTTAGACTGTCCAGGTGGAGAACCGGTTCCAGGTGCTTCTCTAGCTCAGCACCCGCGGACCCGCTGAAAGAAGGCGCGAAGGGTCCCCTGAGTGTTTGGATTTGAACCCGACTCCTGCCTCTGGCCCCCCTTTCCTTCCTGTGACCTGTTGCCCAACTTCCCCTCCCCTAACCCTGTGGGATGGGGAATGAAACAACTAATAGCCATCCGTCTCCCAGTGGGGCCCGAGTTCCCATGCTCGTGCTACTGCTGGCCCAGCGACCCTGGAGAAGTCCCTGCTTCCCCCAGCGCTGGCTTCCTTCTCTGTGTGAAACAGGGTGAATGAACCCCTACGCTGAGGCATTATCACGGGTATTCTGTGTCTGTTCCTTCACTGTGTAGCTCTCCAGATGTTTAAAACCAAGACACCACTGTGGAGGTGCCCGGGTCTCCCCAATGGCCTGTGGCTCCGGACGGTGAACAAGACACTCTTACATCTATGTTTTCAAGTCTAGTCTATTTCTTTTGGGGGAGCTACATAGTTGAATTCTTGGTTGACAAAAACTGACTTAATACCCGAAACAATTTGCTCCAACTGGATATTGACAGTAGCAGATTTGGAAGCAAGAGAACAGAGGGTGAAAGCTTCAGTTTTCTGACAACAGATAAAATTGAGAGGCATAAACGTGACCGGTGTGCCTTTTACAATAATCTGGAGGTGGGGTATTTACACTTGCATTGATATTTGTCACACTAAGAGCTTGTGACTTGCATTTTTTAGAACAAAGCGCTATTTCTCTGAAAATTTTTAAACATCAGATCCCGGGAAGTCATTAGGTTTAGTTCAACAGCCGAGCAGAAACAGAGAAACCCGAACCCGCACCTGCGGCCGCAAAAACGTGAACCTGCTCCTCTGGAGAAGTTCTCGCGGCTCCGCCCCTCGGGGAAATGGGCGGGACTGGGCGTGGTCTCCCCCGCCTGTCCACGCCCACTCCCCCCTGCTGCGGGGCTGGGCGTCGGCAGGGCGCGCCGAGGCGCGCGCCAGCGCCCTGGACGCGGGCGAGTTGCCCCACCCCCCTCGTGAGTTCATCACTGTGCGTCGCGGTCGCGCCGCGTGCGTCGACGTGCGCCCGGGGTGTGCGACTGGACATTGAGTGGGTGAGTCTGGCTTCCGGGCCGTAGGGTTACCCGTCGTCCGAGCCACTGACGGCCCAGGCCGGGGGGGCGGATGAGCCAGGGTGGGCCCAAGGCTGTCCCCAAGCGGAGCTGCTCCAGGCAGCGGGCTCGAGGAGGCTTCTGTGACTCCGTTTACCCTGCTGCCTCTCGGGGTGCATCCTGGGAATGCTCGGCGCAGCCTGGAGATGGGGGCTGGTGTCACTGCGGGTCAGGTGCCTGTCCCCGGAGATGGAAGCACCATCCTAACCGAACGTCTCCCGAGAAGGGCCACGCTGTCTCCCTAGGTAGCGAGCCCCCATCACCGGACAGGTCCAAGCGCAGCCGGGTTCTCCGTGCTTCAAGTCCCGTGTGGTGTCGTGAGTCATTCATGCCAGAGCGCTCCCACCCAGGCACGAGAGGTGCCTTTTGTAGACGCAGAGGAGCGAACGTGAATTCCGCTTAAGGGATTGTGAGATAATTGCCTAGAGAGAGAAGGGGGCAAAAGCGGGCTTTGGGGTCCCCTGGGCTCTGAAGTTCTTGTTACCAGAGACTGGTGTAGGAGGTGATGTAGCTTGGTGGCCTCTAACATAGCTTGTATCACCTACTGTGAGACCGTCTTTGGGGAAGCGTCCTTCACCTCTCTCAGACTCACTTCCCCGGTGAGGAAGGAGATGATAATAAGAAAACTCACCGAATGGGTTCTCCTACTGAAAATGAGGGTTCAGCGAGCTAATCCAAGTGTGTGGGCCCGACTCAATACATCCTCGAATGTGACCCCTTGATGGAATCACGCCATTGTCTGAGGAGGGTGCTTCTCAGAGGCTGGCTTCCTGTGAGCCTCCTCCTCTTTTCTGTTTCCCTCTGTTGCTGCATATGGGGGGGGGGAGTTGGAAGGGGAGAGGGCTGGTGCCTGAGCAGAGGTTGAATGCCAGTCACTTTGGCAAAACTGTCCGTCCTCCCCTGGGCAGTGTCAGCTCTTGGGTCGCACATGAATTGAGCACCACCAGCCTGGACGTGATCTTGACAGGCAAGGGTTATTTAGACATTGTGGGTTTTATTTTGTTTTATTTCCTGTATTCTTGGAAAAACTTCACAGTAGCCTTTTGGGATTTGCAAAGTTAAAGCAAGTAACCTGAACCTGGATGCCTTAGCTGTGTGATCTCTTTTGCTCATGAATAGAGTGCAGGGGGCCGTGAACATGGGTGAGAGGAAAAATTGCATCCTTATGTTCTCTAACCTCTATTAGAAATTTAGTGTTCTCTGCAATGATAAATGTAGGCAGCAAATCACAACATTAACAGTGCCACTTTGTCACCAGTAGAAATCACAAGTATCTTCATATTTGAGGATATTGTGTGAGGATAATGTGTTACTGACAAGTGGCATGTCACACTCGCACAAGTTTGTTTTCGATAAAATCATATTTCAGCATCCAGTCGATCCTTATTATTTTCAGCTTCTGTATTTGCAAACTTGCCTATGAGTGAAATTTATTGGTAGCCCCCAAATCAATACTTAGAGTGCTTTTGTGGCCCTCTGAGGGCGTGTGTGCGGTAGCGAGAAGTTCGGGTCACCTGTTGCACACACCACATAGGTGAACAAGGAGGCGCTCTGCCTTCTCATTCGGCTCACACTGTGAACAGGTGCCCTTTCCAGTCTCCGTAGCACCACGATCTGTGCAGATTTGTGCTTTTTGTTGGTGTTCACGGTTTACACTAGCCTCCAAGCACGGCACCAGAGTGCTCTCGTGGTGTTCCTAAGTGCAGGATAGCCGTGCTATGCCTGGCAGAGGCGATGCATGTGTGAGACAAGCTTCATTTAGGCTTGCACACTGCTGCTGGCCAGGAACTCACTGTGAAGGAACTATCGGTGCAGAGTGAGTAGGGTGTCGGACACAGAAACACACACACACACACACACACACTATGAAGCTATGTATTGATCGGTTAACAGAAATGTTGTTACCAGAAGCTTTCAGGGCCTAACCCGGTATTCCCCCTGGGAGCAGTGGAAGGTTAAAAGGGCCTATGGTTTATTTCTCTGATGAGCAGGAAGGAGCAGAGACTGGTCCCTCTGTGGTCAGACTTGGGGAGAAGAAAACATGGTAGGGGGTAGGTGTTAGTCAAGTCCCTGCAGTCCAAGGGGCTTGTGATGGGAACTCCTGGGATGGACCCATAGGAAAGGGTCAGGGCAGATCCCTGGCAAAGAGTTGCCTGATTTCCTTAGTCAAGGGGAACCTCCTGTAGCCCCCTCTGTCCTGGCGACACCCCCTAACTGAAACCCTGGTGTTGTTTCCGCAGAGCTGTCTGGCCTTCCGCCCTTCATCCTTGGCTAAGGAGATGACCAACCAGGTAAGGCCGAGGCGAGGAGAGGACACCAGCGGGTCTGTTAGGCGGGTGTGCACCGCGCTGAGGAAGCGAGGCTGCCATGCCTCCGAGGGCAGGTGAGGCAGCACCAGGGGAGTGCGCCCACTCCGGGGGGATTCTGTTCTCTGACTCTCACCAGGTCACAGAGGAATTGAGGAACTTACGTGAACTCGTACACAAAAACAAAAAAGAAACAGAGATCAGGAAAGGAGAGACACATCTTTATAATAAGCTTAGGGACAAAGTGAACGGGTTATTCTGTAGGCCGTGCAGCTTTATACAACTGCAAAAATTAAGCTGCAAAGTGGGCTCAGCTTCCTGGTGGCCACAGCACATTTATTAGTCCGTTTCCTTAGAGCTAACTTTCTTCTGGGGTGACTGCAAACCCTGCGTGAGCAGGAGCCCCGGAGCTGGCGGGAGGTGAGGGCGACACCGCGGAGACTGTGTCTGCCAGGGCAGGCATTTTAGGGAGGGGGTGTGAGGCGTCTGAGGTCTGAGCACGGGTTTAATGCGGCTTCTGTTCCTTTTCAGTACAGCATCCTCTTCAAACAAGAGCAAGGTAAGCAGCCTGCCCACTCGAACAAATTCCCCTGTAAAAACGGTGTTGTCTCTGGTGTCTCTTAGGATTTTTGTCACGCCGACCAGACTCCCAAGTGTACTTGCTTTGTGGCAAAATTGGCAGAGGCAGATGAAGACAAATACACTTAAACACAAACAAAAACAACAAAAATCAAACAAAGGCATTCAGATGACAGGCCGGAGCACTCCTGGCTGAGGATATAGCCGTGAGCTTCCCAGCTGCCAGGTGAAGCAAGGAAATGCACTGAGTGTCAGCTCATGGGGGGCTGAACTGGAGCCTGGCCCTGAACTCAGAACTTGCTTCGGGGGTCTTCACTCAGCCCACAGAGGACCTTTGACCTTAATGACAGTGCAGGATGTGACAGTGAGGTGGGAGCACCAGGGACTGCAGCAGGGGCAGGTCCAAGTCCTGGTTGGGAGTGTGGCTGGCCCGTGACAGTGGGCACCACACCTAGAAAGGGGATAGCGGACTCTGCACACGTCTCAGCTCTGAGCACAGCACGGATGAGTTGGGAAAGGCCCGGGGAGCGTGTGGATGCCTAATGAGTGTCTTCCGCCCTAAGCAGGTGACGTTCAGGTGGTCTGAAGTTCAAGCTAAAGCATTCTTCCACCCTAGCTGGAATGGGCAACTAGGAGCTGGCTGGGCACCCAGTCTGCTGTCTTGGATGCAGCCAGTGCCATCTGGGTCGCGTCGGGTGGGGACTGTCATCAGAGCCAAGACACTGTGACTCACAGTTGTTGAGCGAAGTGCCCTTACATGCACATCTTGCAGAAGTGTCCCTGCACAAGTGCAGCCAGGCAGGAAGACAGCTTCCACACGCACTGCCACACTCACGCTCCTGCCAGGGCTGCTGACCCGACGTGTGGCCCACGGGGGCAGCCTGCACACGTGCAGCTCCAGGGGCACTTTAGTTGCTGGAGGGATTGGCTTTGATGCCTAGCTCTGCCCTTCTTAGCATGTGAGCTTGGGTGAGCTACTAGGCCTCTCCAGGCCTCTGATTCCTCGTCTGTAGAAGAAGGGGGCCGTTAACAGTGCCTCCTTCCCAGGGTAGCAGTGGCGATTAATTGAGGAAATGCTCACAGAAGGACTCATGCCGGAACTGGCCCCTGGAGCATAGCACAGCTCGTGTGAGCAGCAGAGGACTGCAAGCACCTGCTGCGGCCCCCACACGAGCTGCCTGCTGCTTCCTAGACACCTGGCAGGTCGCTCTTAGCAGGTTTAGGTCTCTCTTCTGGGTGGTGGGGGGAGGGCTCCCTGCCGGTTCTGCTCGTTTGGGTCCGGTGGTGGTAGCCGTTCCAGACGGACGTGTGCTGGAGCTCTGCAGGACTGCCACCCAGCTGGGAAGTGTGTTGTGGGCAGGGGGCTCCTTCAGAACCTCCAGTTCTCGCGTGTGGCTCTGCGGTTGTAATAAAAGCTCTGTAGGAAGGCACTTTGTGAAACAGGAAGCAGACAGGTGGATTTGCCTGACAATTGTGGAACCGCATTTAGCTCATTCAATTTAGAGGTTGTGTGAAGTCTTTTTAAATGAATTTTTTGTGTGTGGTAAATTTGAATCCTACCATGTCGATAAATAACTTTTTAAATGTCCTCCATTCTAGCCCATGACGATGCCATTTGGTCAGTGGCGTGGGGGACAAACAAGAAAGAAAACTCAGAGACAGTGGTCACGGGGTCCCTGGACGACCTGGTGAAGGTCTGGAAATGGTGAGCATCCTCGCCCCTCACAGACAGCCTTGGAAATTGGCGCTGAAGGGTTTGCGTCCAGGCTCCCAAGGGAATTCAGGAAAGTACTAACTGTTAGCCAGGCAAGAAAGCAGCAGCAGCATGGGGGTGTGAAAGGGCAGCCCATCTCTCCCTCGTTTTCCTGTCATTCAGTGCTGAGCCCAAGAGTTTTTTAGAAAAAAGCCCGTAGTTACAACGTGGCTGCCTGTGGCATGCAGGGGCTCCTTGAGTGTCTCCGGTTCCCCACTTCTCAGACGCCGGGAGGCACGGTCAGGCGCCGGGCACAGTCAATTGTGTGTGAAGAAGTCCATTTGTTTGTCCCCCATTGAAGGCGTGACGAGAGGCTGGACCTGCAGTGGAGTCTGGAGGGACACCAGCTGGGCGTGGTGTCTGTGGACATCAGCCACACCCTGCCCATCGCTGCATCCAGTTCTCTCGATGCTCACATTCGTCTCTGGGACTTGGAAAACGGCAAACAGATCAAGTCCATAGATGCAGGACCTGGTAAGAGTTCAGGTCGGGCACCTGGGGCCCGAGCGCGGCCCCTCGGAGGCGGTGCTACACGTCTGTTCGGATAAACACTGTTGTCCTGGAGGAGTACAGGCAGATACTAAAAAGAGCTATTTGACTAATAAACCTTCTTTGTTAATTGTGCATTTTCTAAGTTAATTTGCTTTTTTGTAACATCTGCGATAGAGCTAAATGATTTTTATTACTTTGAAGGTGTGTGTGAAAATTTGTAAGAAAGTTTATTTTAAAACTCCCCCCGGAATATGGAGCTGGCTCATCTGTGCCAGGAGCTGCTGTTGACCAAGAGCCCAGGCCTCTCCTTCACTGTCCTGCGGGCTGAGCGGGACACCAAGTCCCTGGTCCTCGAGCCCCAGGATTGAGGCAAAGGACTTGGGGGGCAGCCTTTCTCTCCTTTCCCTCTGACCTGGCCGGCAGGAGGTGCAGGAGGGCAGGGCTGAGGGCGCGTCCTGTGGGAGACGGCCTGGGCAGCAAGTGGACAGCTGGGTCCGTCTGGGTCCTGGCCCCACCGGCTCCCAGAGTCCTGCCTGCCTGCGTCTGAAGGGGTTTCCATGCTCCCAAGAAGAAAAGGCTAATGTAGCATCCGTGGCCCACCGGGAGGCACAAAGCGCACGGGCAGGAGTCTGCAGCCTGGCCGTCCCATCCAGGGACAGAGCCCTTGAAATCAACTCAGTTGTACCAGAACACTAGCTGATTTGCCTTTCTAACCGCACCTCTTCCCCATCCTGATCCCTGTAAGTTTGCAGAAAAGACTTGGTCACATTGTGGTTTTGTGTGAGAGTGTTTCTGGTCCATCTTTCATCTGCAGTCTTAAGGAGATAGAACTTCACCTGTGTAATTACACTCTAAAGTTAAGTACACAGCTCAGCCAGTTTTAGTAGCGCACGGTGCTTGTGCGGCCGGCACTCCGGTCCATTCCGTTCCCTCGTGCCCGCTTGTGGTCCGTCTGTCGCACCCTCAGCATCAGGCAGCCACTCACCTGCTGTCTGTGTCTAGAGTGTTGCCTTTTTGAACAGTTTTATGTAGGTGGAATCGTATCGTCTGGCACAAATCATCCTGTCTCAGGCTCGACGCGCTCGGGGTCCTCGGTGCTGGGCACGGAGCAGCAGTTCGCTCCTCTCAGTGGCCTAGACGGTCCCTCTCTGCAGAGCCACACACTCATGCATCGGCTCACTGTCAGGGGGCACCACCTACCTCCCAGTGTGTGGCTCTGAGTGAAGCTGCCCTGCACATCCGTGGGGAAGCCTTGCCCCAGACCTGATTTTCTTTTTCTTGGGTGGATTACTGGCAGTGGAATTGTCTGGTGTTATGGAAAGTGTTTGATTTCACTTAAGAAACTGTCAAGCATTTTTCAAAGTCGCTGTACCATTTTATGTTCCCACCAGTGTTTTAGAAGTTTTTATTTATTTATTTATTTATTTTTGGATGTATTTATTGATTATGCTATTACAGTTGTCCCATTTCCACCCCTTCACTCAACTCCATCCTGCCCACCCCCTCCCTCCCACAGTCCCCCCCTATAGTTCATGTCCATGGGTCATACTTAGAAGTTCTTTGGCTTCTACATTTCCTACACTATTCTTACCCTCCCCCTGTCTATTTTCCACCTATCATTTATGCTATTTATTCCCTGTACCTTTCCCCCCCTCTCCCCCTCCCACTCCCCTGTTGATAACCCTCCATGTAATCTCCATTTCTGTGGTTCTGTTTCTGTTCTAGTTGTTTGCTTAGTTTTCTTTTGTTTTGGTTTTAGGTGTGGTTGTTAATAACTGAGTTTGCTGTCATTTTTACTGTTCATATTTTTTATCTTCTTTTTTCTTAGATAAGTTCCTTTAACATTTCATATAATAAGGGCTTGGTGATGATGAACTCCTTTAACTTGACCTTATCTGAGAAGCACTTTATCTGTCCTTTCATTCTAAATGATAGCTTTGCTGGATACAGTAATGTTGGATGTAGGCCCTTGCCTTTCATGACTTGGAATACTTCTTGCCAGTAAGGTCTCTTTTGAGAAATCAGCTGACAGTCTTATGGGAACTCCTTTGTAGGTAACTGTGTCCTTTTCTCTTGCTGCTTATAAGATTCTCTCCTTCTGTTTCATCTTGGGGAATGGAATTATGATGTGCCTTGGTGTGGTCCTCCTTGGGTCCAGCTTCTTTGGGACTCTCTGAGCTTCCTGGACTTCCTGGAAGTCTATTTCCTTTGCCAGACTGGGGAAGTTCTCCTTCATTATTTGTTCAAATAAGTTTTCAATTTTTTGTTCTTCCTCTTCTCCTTCTGGCACCCCTATAATTTGGATGTTGGAACGTTTCAAGATGTTCTGGAGGTTCCTAAGCCTCTACTCATTTTTCCGAATTCTTGTTTCTTCATTCTTTTCTGGTTGGATGTTTCTTTCTTCCTTCTGGTCCACACCGTTGATTTGAGTCCCAGTTTCCTTCGCATCACTATTGGTTCCCTGTACATTTTCCTTTGTTTCTCTTAGCATAGCCTTCATTTTTTCATCTAGTTTTTGACCAAATTCAACCAATCCTGTGAGTGTCTTAATAACCAGTGTTTTGAACTGTGCATCTGATAGGTTGGCTATCTCTTCCTCGCTTAGTTGTATTTTTTCTGGAGCTTTGAAGTGTTCTGTTATTTGGGCCTTTTTTTTTTGTCTTGGCGTTTCTGTTACTTAAAGGGGCGGAGCCTTAGGTGTTCCCGGGATGGGGTGGGGTAACACTGATTGATGCACTGTGACCTGTACGTGGGGGAGGGGCCGAGAGGGAGCAATGGCGCTTTGCCACTCTCCACCAGATTTCAGTCACTCCCTCTGCTACCCACAATCAAATTGGGCCCCTCTGGTGCTGGTTCCCAAGTGGGTGGGCTTGTGCACACACTAGGCCCCTGTGGGTCTCTCCAATGACCTCTCCTGTGAGGCTGGGAGTTTCTCCTGCTGCCGCCCCAACCCCCACGGGCGTTTGCAATCAGAGGTTTGAGGCTTTATTTCCCCGCACTGGAGCCCTGGGTTACAAGGTCTGCTTCGCTCCCTGCCATTTGTCCAGGTTTATCTGTGGGCGAATGTGGGGCCACAGGGTCTGCTAGTGCTCAGACTGCCTGCCCAGTTCATCCCACACTCTGCCAGTCTCGGTCCCGCCACGGCCACGCGAGTCCTCTCCACCCCGGTACCCGTCTCCACCCCTCCTACCGGTCTGGATATATGTTTCTTTTTTATCTACTTGGTGTCGGACTCCCTTGCCGTTCGATTTTCTGTCAGTTCTGGTTGTGCGAGGAGGCGCAATGTGTCTACCTACGCCACCATCTTGGTTCTCCTCGTTTTAGAAGTTTTTAAAATTAACGTCACATCTTTTCTCATGGGTTTTTTTTGTTTGTTTCTTTTTTCCTATTCAGTGGATGCCTGGACTTTGGCCTTTTCTCCTGATTCCCAGTACCTGGCCACCGGAACTCATGTGGGAAAAGTGAACATTTTTGGTGTGGAAAGTGGAAAAAAGGAATATTCTTTGGACACGAGAGGAAAATTCATTCTTAGTATTGCATACGTAAGGAAACATTGCTCTCCTGTCTGCTTCTCTGCGTTCACCCCCCAGCCTGCTGTGTTCTGCGGGGCAGGACCCAGGGGCTTAACAGACAGCTGCCGCCTGCCTGCTGTGTTCTGTGGGGCAGGACCCAGGGGCTTGACAGACAGCTGCCGCCTGGCCGGTGCTCTGCCTGCCGGCCAGGGAGAGCTACAGCCAGTGATGTGCGCGTGTTGGGTGGGACTGGCCCAACGGGGGGGTCTCATGTGTCCTCCACGTGTTGTGTGTGCAGAGTCCCGATGGGAAGTATCTGGCCAGTGGAGCCATAGACGGAATCATCAATATTTTCGACATTGCGACTGGAAAACTGCTGCATACACTGGAAGGTGTGGCCCGTCGCTTCCTTTTGTGCAGACGGGGATGTCAGACCCCAGAGGAAGCAGTATTGCTTCACTGAATGGCAGATGAGCAGTAGATCTGCAAGATAGCAACCTCAGAAACCTGGGGTGCCTCCGAGTTTCAGTTCTGTTGCTGCAGCCGTCACCTAGATAATCAGCTGCGGAGAAATAGCTCCAGGAGGAGGGGCCTGGGTTATATGGATGATTCCAGAACATGAGAAGGCAAGGTCTAGTTTGTACCCTCCCCTCTGGGAAGCAGCCCAGTGTTGTTAGAAGGGACAAAGCTGGTAGGACACTCCTGTGAGGGACAGGAAACAGTGGTCACCAGGTTAACGAGGGCCTTTGTGAATTTCAGGCCATGCTATGCCCATCCGCTCCTTGACCTTTTCCCCGGACTCTCAGCTCCTTGTCACCGCCTCGGATGACGGCTACATCAAGATCTATGATGTGTGAGTTACCTGTTGAGACCCACGGTGTCTCACGTAACACCAGTGCCTGCTTGTCTCTCATTGTTACTGTTAAAGACTTGTGTTGGGGTCGCGGGGGAGCCTCTCCTCCCATCAGGCCGCCCCCGCCTGTGAGTGCAGAGTGTCCTGCGGGGAAGTATGCGCGGGTTACCTGCTGGGACCGGAGACTTGCTGCTGTGTTTCAGGCATCCTGTCTCTGGCGGGGCTCACTGGTTGTAAATTCTTTGGGGTAGGTAAGAGTAGTGGGAAGATGGGGAGACAGAGCCCTGACTGTAGCTGCCCAGGGTGATGGCCAAGAGTTCCCTAGGGGCGGGCCGCTCCCACCGGCTCTCCTCTGCGCCGGGTCCAGGTCAGGGAGCCTTTCGCTATCGGGGTCTGTCCCAGGATGGGCCGGAGTCAGTCCTCCTCTCTGGTTGACGGCTCTCCTCTGAAGCCTGGTGTTTCCCATCGCCCTCAGCCCCACGCCTGCTCCCCCGGGGCTCCCTCTGAGGTGGTAGATGTGGGTCCTTACACTTTGACTCGATACTGCCATCAGCGTGCCTCTGGCTTCCGGCTCCTGAACCTGGCGTGTGGACCCACAGGGCGCGTGTGCCAGTCACGCCCGTGGCAGTCGGGGCAGCACTCCTTGCTGGTTTTGATAGACCTGGAGTCAGACAGAGCTGCAGCTTCTGGAGAGCCGCACGAGGACGGGTGGCCTGGAGGGGTGCGGCAGGCCTGAACGGCCCAGCTCTCGTTACTATGGGCCTTCATCGCTGAGTTCCATCCGTGCTCCCTCCAGCCCGTGAGGTGGCTGCACGGAGTAGCGCCCCTACATTGCAGGGGGGAACAGGCTGAGGTGGAGGTACTGAATGAAGACCCGAAACTTCCCATGGAGGCTGCATCCTTGTACCCACTGGGGTCTGTTCACAGGGATCTGTTCACAGGGGCGAAACTGCTGACCTCAGTCAGGCCTTAGGGTTGTTCTCCTGTTGTAGGTCATTTCATTTCACTTTTTTGGAAAGTGAAAATGGCAGTAGCAATTACACTTGCACCGTCCCTGGTCAGGTTAAAAACAGTCTGTGCCGGTGAGCTGTGGAGGCGCCTTGTGGAGCCTGCTGCTGTCCGCAGCCTCCCGTCCTCGGAGCCCCCCCCCCCCCCCCGCTGAGCCCCTGGAGTGCGGCTCCTCCTTTGTTTTGAGCTTCTAAGCTCTGCTGGTTGTGGACCTTACTCTTGGCTCTTGGTGGCATCAACACGTTTTGGGTTAATGCCGCTGTGAAGCTTGCTTTCTGTGGTGTGTGATGCTCCTTCCCTGAAAAGGGGGTTTTAGATCTACTGATGCTGTTGTAAGACTAGCACATTCAGTCCAATTAAGCAGGCAGAGTTAATAACGTACCCGCAGTGACTTACTCCGAAGCTGACGACATCTCCGTCTTCTGTGACACTTGCTCATTTCAGACAACATGCCAACCTAGCGGGCACGCTGAGTGGCCATGCGTCCTGGGTGCTGAACGTGGCGTTTTGTCCCGACGACACTCACTTTGTTTCCAGGTACTTATGATTCTCAGCCCATCCTCAAAAATGTGCACTGCCTTAAAATGTGAAGAAGGTGTGACCCATGTTTATTCCAGTAGTCTTTGTCCTCTGCAGCGTGGTTTTTTTCCGGTTGCAAAGTTAGCTGCCCTTGGCTGGAACAAACGTGGATTCTTTTGAACAGTTCCACTCGTAGTTTTTCCTTATAAACTGAGGATTCTGCCTTCGGGGTTAAGGGATGTGAGACTCCTGATGAGACCCCACAGGTGAGGGCCGAGCGGGTCACATCCCCCGGGAGATGGCTGCTCTGGGAGTGGACAGCCACCCCTCAGAGCCCGCACCCTGGCCGGCTCCGGGGTGAATGCAGGCTGAGTGCGGTGGAGCGAGAGTGTGGAATGTTTGGTCAAGAGTCCTTCCAACTTCAGACCAGTCTGAGAACTTTTGTAATACAAATACATGTTGTAATACAAGTATGTTTTCTTTTTAAAATAGTTCATCTGACAAAAGTGTGAAGGTCTGGGATGTGGGGACGAGAACTTGTGTTCACACCTTCTTCGACCACCAGGATCAGGTATGACATCGGTGCCATCAAAGTGCTTTGTCTGTGGCTTGCTAGCATTGACCGGCCGCCGCGCTAAACTCTCCTTTCCTCACCCCGCTGCCGGAGTCGCGGGGCCAGTGGACCCAGCGCCAACTGCTGCTGCTCGGATGCCCTGCAGCCTGTGTGCGGTGTGCACTCCCGGGCAGCGCGGGGCCTGTGTCGGCCAGGAGCGTGGTGCCAGTTGCCGGCCTCTGAACGCCCTGTTTGGAAAATGCTTTGGCGGTGTCGGGGGCCCTTACCTGGGTGCAGCCTGGCTGGGTGCGGCTTGGGCGGGACCTTCCTTTTCAGAAGTTTGCGCTGCTTAAACAGTCATCACTTGTCATTTCGGGAGCTGTCCAAGGAAATGATTTAATTAAAAAAAAAATTATTGTTCAATTACAGTTGTCTGCATTTTTTTTTAATTTTTTAAAAAAGGTTTTATTTATTTTTATAGAGAGGGGAAGGGAGGGAGAAAGAGGAGGAGAGAACTATCCGTAAGTTCTCCTTGGGAACCAACCAAGGAGAGATTGGTTCCCTCTTGCTCGCACCCTCCTGGGGACCTGACCTGTAACCCAGGTATGTGTCCTGACTGGGAATCAAACCGGTGACCTTTTGGTTCACAGGCTGGCACTCAATCCACTGAGCCACACCAGCCAGGGTGGAAATGAGAATATAGTAAGGATGTTCATTCATAAAGAATAAAGGCATTAGCAGAACTTTTTTCTTTATTTACAGGTCTGGGGAGTAAAATACAATGGAAATGGCTCAAAAATTGTGTCTGTTGGAGATGATCAGGAAATTCACATCTACGATTGTCCAATTTAAATGTCAAGGTCTTCCACGCTGATGCTGCAGAGAGAATGTACAGTTCGAACATATCATTCCTTATCTTTGTAGCTTGTTTCAAAGAAACACAGCATTTATTATAGCAGAAACATAAATTTTATAGATACAACACAAACCTTTTCACGTTTTATTGGAAATGCTGCCCACGTGTTCTTAGCGCAAACACCAGGTGCTTGAACGTGCTCCTTTTTCGTGTGCCGTTTCACTGGCATGCGTGAGAGGAGTCGCATTGTTACGTGAAAGTGGCTGTCGGCCTCCCACGGAGACGCAGGTACCTACTGATCCAGGCACAGCCTAGAAATACAGGCTCAGCCTGGGGTTCCAGGACATTGAGTTGCGCAGAAGCTGTGACGAGGAAGAGCATGTACTGCAGGGAACAGCGGGCTGGCTGGGGACGTCCCTCCATCCTTCCTATTTGGTGTACTAGTAACGGCCCCGCCACACTCTCTGCTTTACCCTGCTAATTTCAGAGGAGTCTCTAGCTCGCTGGTGGACATCGATGCCTTAACAATGTGTAGGCTCCCGCCCACGCCTACCGCTGACTGCGGCCTGCCCATTGGCCCCGGGCACCTGTGCCTGAGACTGGTCTGCATGTGAACGGGAGGTGTACGTAGCTGACACTGGAGCTTGCTCCTCTTACTGGTCGTGACGTCATGTGCCTGTGAGTCAGGTCCTGTGCCCCTGCTTCTCTCTCCTGCCTGCTCGCCCTGCTCACTCCCTGTGACCACACAGGCCTGGATGGTCCTCCCTCGGGCTGCTCAGGGAGCTGCTCGGGGAACAAGGCCCTCCCACTCCCTGCCGCCCTTTCCCGTCGCTCTCATTCTTCACAGCCATTGTCACTGCCTGCTGGTTGGGTCTGTCCCCCAAATGAAGCTCCATCAGTGGACACTTCATTCCGCTATATCAACAAGCTGGCACTCAACGCTGTTCATTTGAGGTCCAGAAAATAAAACACCAAAGTCCTTTGTCTCATACCAGCTCAACTTTAATTTTAAAGTGACAGACGTACAGGCGGAATAAATTGTAAGCAACACCCTCCAGATTCCATTCACGTGAGAAGGAGCCAAATGTAACTGCCCCATCGCCAGCTGAACAACGCTCTGGCGATGGTGTGTGAGGAAGTCACGGCACAGGAACAGGGCGCCCTGCAGGTGTGGTCGGTCTGTAACCGGTTTCCACGTGGGGTCCGTGGGAAGCACAGGTTTTATGTCTGTCCTGACCAGTGACCACAGCGGCACCATGGGCTCTTCTATACCTACGGCGAGCAGACCCAGTGACTGAGTGTCGGGGGCTCTCTCTCCCCGACACTCCCAGGGGAGGCCCCGGGTCTGCGCCACGCTCGCAGGTGCTGTGGGATCTACTGAGTGCGTGTGACAAGTGGCCTCTGCTTTAACCCCGCAGCTCAGAAGGTAGTTTTTCCTCGTCACTGTTCCGGGAAGGAGAGGAGTAACGGCTCGAAGTTGAGGTAACCCCAAATTTAACCTGTGGCCTACCTGCTAGGGGTGAAAGAACTCGTCCTGAGCAGGAAGCCCGTCTTTATGGCTGCGTGGCGGGAAGCATGACCCTTCAGGAGGGGCTGAGTCTGGGAGGATGAGGCGGAACACAGATGTCGTGTGCCCCTCCAGACCCACCAGTTCTCCAGGAAGTGCCAGGGGCAAACCACCTACATTCTTCGGTGGCTGCACTGAGGCTGCTGGAGACATGGAAGGTTTCATTTTCTTCACAAGGAAGCACTTTGGTGGCCAAACATTCCAACATTTGTTGACAGAAAATCATTAAAACCACCAAGAACAAGGTGCAGGAGGCACAGGCAAACAGTTACATCCATGTTTCACTTAAAACAGGTTTGTCCTCACCACGAGGCTTAGAAGGTTCAGGAAGCCCCCAAGAGAGGTGATCAGACAGAGTAACACTCCATTCCATTCACTCGGGTGCAGAACACTGGGAGCCAAGGCGGCCCACGGCCCAGTGCGCGTGGACCGGGTGCTGCAGCCAAGACTAGTCCACAGATGTGCTTCTACGCGTGAGGAGGGTCAGCTGGAAGCTGGACTCTTAACGTCATGTTAGCAGCCCTGAGATCAGCCCTCGGTGCCCCTGCCTCAGAGGGAAGGGAAAGAGACCCAGACCAGGGGTGGGCGGGGGTCCCAGGGGGCTGCAGACCGAGGGCTGCAGCCTGAACTGTGCTTCCGTGGGAGAACGAAGGCAGGCGAAGCCTCGACAAGCTCCCCACATCCCTGCAGTCCCTGGCCCCACCACGAATCCCGAACATGGAAATAAACTGATTCCGTATGCAGACTGGAGGTGGTTTACACTTAAAACATTTAAATATAAATTAAGCTATAACAGGTTACAACCAAAAGAAAACCCAAAAGGACACTCAGCCATTGAGAATGCTGAACACATACACAGGACACCCCAACCAGCCTGACAAAGCGATGCCGTTTTCATTGTGCCAACTTTACACTCATGGTGTGCTCGTGCGGCGGGGCTGTCACGCGGTCTGGCACTGCACCCCAGCCCGGGGCCCGTCATCATCCTCCTCGTAGGCCTCCCGGTGCTGGCGCCAGCTCTGATCATTGGGGTCGAACTCCTGCAGCTCCACTTGGTCCATGTCTTCCGTGACCCTCACTTTCTGCCGGGGCGGCAGCAAAGCTTCAAGCTGAGAAAGCCTGTCTGGAGGAAGCCAGTGTTTTTCGGGAAAGATCACCTGTAAAGGGCGAGATGGGGGGAGAGCAGTCGTGGTGCGTTCCCTTCCCAATGAAGCCACGTGCTCTGCCCCAGGAGAACCAAGCACCAACTCACCAGGAACTGGATGATCAGGCTGCCTTTCTCCAGGGGCGCTTTGTAGACGGGCATTCCCTCGTTCCGCACGCATTTCAGGTCCCCGTGCTTGACCACGTCACCTGGCACGGAAAAGGTGGTTATGAGACGGGGGTGGAGGAGCCCTGAAGGTCAGACTCCCGCCCTCTGACTTGACACCTCAGACGGCCACAGGAAAAGTCGCTCACACCCAGGGAGGGGGGCGAGGGTGTGTGGGTGGCTTAGCCTCCCCCACACCTATGCAGACCTGTGACACGGACAAGGGACCTTCCATGTTATTCTGAGGCAGCTTCAAGCCAAGGTGCTAGCCTGGCCTCCCCTCTTCAGCGTGCCTGCCGTCCCATCCCCTCAGCCCCTTCCAGGCAGGGCGCTGGTGCCCTCTCGCACTCCCACCCTCCCGGGAGCTGGGAGCCTGGTGTCTACGGGAGCTAGCGGACTGAGCAAACTCGAGAACCTTTCTGGTTCCTCGAGCAGCTCGCTCCCACTCCTGCAGGTGTGTGCAGACAGTCCTGTGGATGCCTGCAGGGTAAGCTGACAGGTCTGTCTTCAGGAAAACTCCGTTTTTAAAATGTCTCTCACGTGCAGTCAACAACATTGAGGCTGGAGGAACGTGCGGACGGCTCACAAATAACCACTTGACAGAAAACCACCTATCATCAGCTAGGTCTTCCTCTTACGCAAAAATTAAGTTTAAAATTCTAGTTACATTGGCAGTTTCCAGGTAGAATCTTAGACCCCCAAGATTTCCTGTTTGAGGCTCTTCCCCCCACTCCCACTGTGAAATTTTTTTCTAGGAGATTATTTTAAAATTCATAAATTTTCCAAGCCAGTAATGATGACTTTAAAATTAGACTTGTGTAAGTCACCTTAAGTCACCTTAAGGGTGACACTAGGCTAAGTGGCCAGTGGCTTCAAGCCAAACAAACACAGCGACAAGGCTGGGAGCATGCGTGGCCCTGACCTGATTGGGACGTGATAACGAGGACTCGGTCGTCCAGTGTCTGTATGGTCTTCTTGAAGCCGCAAAGGGCTTCCGAAAGCTGGATCTTCATCTTCATGACCAAGTCGTGGCCTCGCCGCTGGAAGACGCTGTGGTCCTTCTGGTCCAGCACGATGATGACGTCCCCGGGCTCCAGCTCGGGTTCTTGGTCGCCTTCTCCGTGGAACATGATCTTCTGCCCGTCTTTCATGCCTACAATACATTGTCCCTTTTTGATGAGCCGTTTCTCTCAGAAACCACACTTTGTACGGAGCACTGAGGGGAGCCCCTGTGCAGCCTCACCTTTCTCAACATGCACCTCGATGATCTTCTTCTCCCGGATCACCTTGGCGCCATCACAGCTCTCACAGCGGTCCTTGGGGTTGATGCGCTCGCCCTGGCCCTTGCACTCGATGCACACGGTCTGGATCTGCTGCACCATGCCCGGCCCAATCTGCTGGATGTGCACCTGCATCCCGCGGCCCTTGCACAGCGGGCACTTCTCCACGGAGCCCTTCTTCCCACCGACACCTGCGGACAGGGTGGGGGGACAGACAAGAGCTCAGCTCTTCCCTGAGAGGCATGGCTGCTGCAGGACAGCCATGGGGAATGAACCACTACTTGGACTATTTATAAAGATGACTAGCAAGGTGTATGTGGCTGGGTGGTTCTCGCTGAGACGACGGGAAGATGTTAATATGGTATCTCCACCGTTTGTGGTGTTGCTGGTGCCAAGCCAAATTCAGTACTAAAGCTCCGTCAGCTGTGGTTTCTTCCACCCCAGGGTGGAAAAACACCCATGGCACAGGCGACCGAGTAGGGTGGGCTGCAGAAGAGCAGAGAACACAGCCCCGTCATGGGGTGGGGCGGCCACCTGGCTCAGCCCGTTCTCTGTGGGACTACGTGGACCTGACTGTTCTTCAGAAGTCAGATTTTTAAAATTGCATAAATCACATGTACATTTAAGTCAAGGATCCATAAATTACAGCCAGCAGATTGTGTCTGTAAATAAAGCTTTATTGGAACACAAGCACATCCGTTTGTTTCTGTATTGTCTGTGGCTGTGTCTGCACTGAGCTGAATAGTGGTGACAGGGACCACGTGACCCACAAAGCCTAAAATATGTACTATCTGGCCCTTTACCAAAAACGTTTGCTGACTCCTAGGTTGGGTGAACTGTCTTATTTTTAAATTTTTAGAATAATTGTCATATATTAAATAAATACTCAGCCGACACAAAAATATACACACGAAACACATTTGCTGCTCAGGTCTGCGGCTGGCAGTCTGAGTCTGCGCTCCCTCTGAGAAGGCCGTTGCATTCTTTTCCTGAATTACAAAACACTCAGAGTCGTTTCCAGATACAACAGATCAGAACTTTGACAGTCACTGAGAAATCGGTTTTTACCTTCACATTTCTCACAAATTATATTTTTCTGCAGGGCCAATTTCTTTGTGACTCCATTATATAAATCTTCAAGAGTTACCGACAACTGATGGACGACATTCTTGCCTTACCAAGGGGGGAAGAAAAAGCGATTAGTAACATGAGTAAACATACCACGGTATCAAATGCCGCCCATATGACCCTTGTGTGAAGTCTCTCCAGAGGCTCAGGCCTGGGCCCGTGCCGCTGTCCCCTCCCCCGCCCACTCCTCTGGCTCTCTGCCAAGGATGACAATAATACCCTTCTAGCTAGGAGCTAATTAATCATTTATAGACTCCAACACGGAGACTTTCCGTCTTTATGACCAAACCAAATCTGAGGACAGCGATGGCGGAGAGAACCTAGAGCGACACTACGATGAAATTGGTTGCCTAGGTTCTCCCTGCGAAAGGAGCCCTTTGCTCACAGCGCGGTGCGTGAAACTTCCTTCAGCCTCACGCACTTGACTCTTTGAGCCCGCCTATAATCTGTGTCCAAGTGGGAACATTTTTGTCTGCGCAAGCAGGACAGTGGGCCTTTTGTCTTCAGGGTGGCCGTCCGTCTGTGCTGGCGCAGTGCCCGCCTGCCCAGGCCCGGAGCACTGGGGCCCTCGCTGCTGCTCGCAGCCCCTGAGACAAGCCGTCCTTGTTTACAGGCTGTCAGCTTGGAGAGATGACTGAATTAAGGGCAAGAAGTCGTTCCTCTCAAGACAGTGAGAGAGAGCTGGGCAAGATATGCCCAAGGTTTTAATCACATCCACATCGTCCGGTCTATGGGCAGGCCGCACACCCAGGCAACAGGGCAAGGACTTTTCCCTAAAAAGCACTGCGATTTTCAGCATACAGTTCACAGAATCGCCAGTCAAGCTTTTTGAAGCTCAAAGTCAACTATAATGTGAGAACCAGTGCAGCCTTGTTTAGGGGCCTCTTGTTGACCGCCCACCACCCTTCGTAAACCCCGAGGCAGAGCTTTTTTGTTCTGCTTTTGTCAGGGCGGTAATATTGGTTATCCGCCTGGTACGAGGTCCTAAGCACCTTATCAACAGTACACTGAGCAGGAATGGGGGCTATGAGAGATCACCAGTAACAGTCACAGGGGACAGCCTGTAGCTTGGCAGGAGGTCAGAGGCAGAAAAATTAGGAGGAGCGAACCCCGGAACTCAAAAACAACAGCCTAGGGCCATTCAGCTCAGGACTAGATCCTTCACTCATTTCATGGGCATCAGACTGCTAATCTCAATGCATTCTGAAGGGGGAGGCGCTTTTACTGAGATGTTTAAACATAAAAGGGTAGATTTTGTTGCCTAGAAAGTATCCTGAGCAGGCTGAGAAAAGGGGGCCACCCTGCACACAGCGGAGCACCCACCCAGGGCAGAGGTGGGGGGGGCAGAGTGTGGGCACAGAGTGTGGGCACTTGGCAGTGACGTCACTGCCAACCCCAGGGGGGGCCACCAGGCCTCTCAGGACTCTCAGGAGCTTGACCCCAATGACAGAAGAAGAGAGCAAGATGAACCTGACCTTCCTCCTTCCTCCGCACCCCTCCACCTGCTCCTGTACACGTGGTATTTAGAGGGTGGCAGCTTACTGCTAGATGTGCTAAGAGATCCCAGGAAGCCTGGATGCTAGACGACGGACGAAGTAGTTAAAACTAATGGTCCCAAATCATGACAATTATACCCTCTTAAGACACGATTTGTCCCGATTCCAATAATGAACAATTTGGAAACTATGCAACCTGCGTAAGGTCTTTGAAAGCACTTACCTCTTCTCTCTCTGGCCATCCTCCCTCCGCCTCCAAAGAACATGTCGAAGATGTCCATGGGGGAGGAGAAGCTGGGGCTGCCCAAGCCCCCCTCCTTGATCGCCTGCTCACCGCCCTGGTCATAAATCTCCCTTTTCTTTGGATCTGAAAGCACTTCATATGCCTGGGATATGAGCTTAAACTTTAAAAGAAAAAAAAAAAAAGAGCAATTAAAAAGAGATAAGGTGCCCTGGCCAGGTAGCTCAGTTGGTTAGAGCATCGTCCTGATACACCGAGGTTACAGATTCGATCTCAGGTCAGGGCACATACAAGCAGCAGCCAGCGAATGCATCAATGAGTGGTACAACATATCAATCCTTTTTCTCTCTCTCTCTCCCCCTTCCTCTCTCTTTCTCTACAAATCAATCAATCAGTAACATTTTAAACGAGGTAAGCTTTGGGTTGTGTTATTAAGCAAACCCACCATATGAATGCAATGTTGGCGGTATTCTGCACCCAACTCCCCAAATTAACTGGTCTGACCGTTATCTGGAACTCGATTTTTCCATTTACTCCCCTTGTAAGGTGGGAGACACGCGACAAACATTATTACGGGACTAGAGGCAGGCGGGGCCCCTGCAGAGAAATAAGGGACGGCAGTGGGAAGGAAAGTATCCCCTACTCAGGTGGCACCAGACAGGAAAGTCATATGGAACTAGGAGGCAGTAAGCCCAGGCCAGGACTTCACCTACAACCGGAGCCAGCCCAGGACTCCTAAGGATTGCTTTACAGGGTTACGAGCATGAAATCCAACTATAGACACCTTGTGAGCGCCTGTCCGCCGCAGGTTGCAAGCAGTGTGTGCAAACCTACACTTTCCCCCAAAGTCCTGCCCCTCCCGCAGTTTCCCCGATGTGCCAGTTATTGGCAAGGCCAGGACCTCCTTTCCTCTCCCTCCTGTCTCACCTGTCAACAAATCCTTTGGGTGCTACCTTCAGATATGTATCTTCGGTGCCCTAAGACAGACAAGATACCCCAAGTGTCGCATTTCCACCAAAAATGTGATCACTGGAATCCACTTGTAAAGAGATAAAATCAGAAAACTGAAATCGAAGGACATTTTGCAAAACAGAAATACAGGAAAACTAAATGCAGCTTGTGATCCTGGAATGCACCTTGCGCTGGGGTGGGGGAGTGGGGAATGGCGCCTTTATGATTTTTTTAACTCTCATGAAAATCTTATTCAAACTAAAAGTTCCAGTGAAATGGGCCAAAACAACACAGGCATCTGGAAAGTCGGTTAAGGTAACAGCCAAGAATGCAGCCCTGTCCTTGCCCCTGCCAAGGAGGAGCTCCCTGACTCCCCCCACCTCCCCGAGTACCCCACCCCACCGAAACCAGCCCGGAGGAAAGAAGCACGGACTCCTGCAGAGCGTCCAGTGCTAAGCAACACGGGACAACAGGCCACAAAACAAAGACCAACACACCAACAGCGTCTCAGTTGTCCTGGAGTCCGAGGGGACAGGGCTGCCTTAATCTATTTTTGAAGAGGCATTAATAATACAGTGAGGGACTCAGGAGGAAAAAGGTTCCACCTACGGCGGCTGAAGTGGACGAGCGCTACACACAGACTTGCACAGAAAGAAAAGGGCGACACAGTGTGCCAGGCGCACGGCAGGACCAGGCGGGGGAGGGGGGGGTTATGTGGTGAATGAACGAACAAACGAGCTCTCTTTAGGGACCGTCTCAGCAGTGTCTCTATCATCCCCTTCGATCTCCAACCCCGCTTCTGCCCATCTGCCAATCCCCCTGCTCTGCAACAACTTCCCTCCCCGAGCGCTCTCGTCCTCCTCCCACGCGGAGTTCTTTCTGGCTCCATTCACTCAGCCAGCCTCCCGGCACGCGTGGGCGCACGGGTGTCTCCCACGGACTCGCACTCACAGCAGGCTGAGGGCCGCTCAGGGGCTCAGCCCAGGGCCCAGGGACCGCCTCCCGGAGGAAGTTCCGGCTGTGAACACGGGTGTCTGGGCTTTGCCCTTCTCTGGAGGGTGGGCCCGTCGCCTGCTGAGGGGGACCTGGCAGACTTGAGCAGCATGAGCCTCGCTTACGTGACACTAATTCAGTGCTATTCACAAGCATGGGGTTAAACCAAACAGCGCATTTTCGGGCGCTGCTTTCGCCCAGGCCGCCTCGGTCCCGGTCAGAGGGCCCCGGTGGCGCCCCTCTTCCCGCGGATTCTCAGACACCGGGTTCCGGGGGTCACTGACACCCCGCCGCGGGCCCGAGCCCAGCCGGCCTCAGACACACGGTCCCGCAGGGAAGCTGTTTAACTTGTGACAGCCCCAGGCGGCACCTGTGGCTAAATATAAATATTTTATCACTGTCGCCACCCGGCCACCCGGCCTGAGCAGCTGTCTCCAGCTTGGCAGACAGGTTGTTTGGAATTAGCGTCGGTTGCCCCGTGTAACTGCGAGGGTGGAGGATAACCGGTGACTTCCAAAGCTCCTAGAAAAGCCACCCCGCACCCCGCTGGGGACAGCCACATTTTATAACAAAATGACGAGTGGCGAGGGAGACCCGCTTACAGGGTCCGGGCCTTTGGGGCTAAAAGGCGGGCTGGGCCCCGGGTGAAAAGGCGAACGGCGGTCTCCAGGACGCGGGTCCCAGGGGCCCCTGCTACTGGGGACGAGCCGGGAGTCATTTGCCACAGAGGGAGCGTGGAACCATCGCGTGAAACAATGTCTCTGTTTGAAAAAGGAAACGGGACCGCGCGGAGGAGCCCGACCGGGTTTCTCCGGCCGGAGACGCGCGCAGCCCCCACTTCCGGCCCGGGAGCGCGGGAAGCCAGCCCCGCCCCCCGCCCCCGCCCCCGCCCGCGGGCCCCTCACGCGCCTCACTCCCCCAACGTCCACGCCGCGACGCCCCCCGCGCCCCGCGCCGCCGCACCTTCTCGCCCTCATCCGGGTTCTTGTCCGGGTGGTACTTGAGCGCCAGCTTCCGGTAGGCCTTCTTGATCTCCTCGGGCGCGGCGCTCGGCTTCACCCCCAGGATGTCGTAGTACTCAGTCTCCTTCACCATCGTGTCCCCGCGGCGCCGGCGGGCGACGCCGCTCAGGAGGCCGCTACGCGCCTCGCCGCCCGCGCGGCCCGGTCACCTCCCAGCCAGCCCCCTGTCCCGTGAGCCCTGGGCGCGTCACGGCCACGTCACGGCCGCGTCCCGTCACGGCCTCGGTCCCGTCCGTCGCGCTCCCGCTCGCGCTCGGGCGCCGGCGTCTCCGCGGCGGCTTTTATTGGGCGCGGGCGGTAGTTTCCGCGGGGACGATGACGCCACAAACGCCCAGAACTTTCCGGGGGGTTCGGCGGCCGCCTCTTCGGACCTCCCGCGCGGGCCGTGCGGGGTCGGCAGGGCCGGCCGGGGGCCTCTGTGCGGTCACGGGCGCCGGGCACCCCCAGGCGCGCGGAAGGGGGCCGCGTGCGCCCCGAGACCCGTCCTGGATCAGACCTACACCCAGCAGCCATCGTGCCTCCTCCCAACCCTGCGCACCCCCAGGGGACACCCCCCCACCCCGTCCTGACTTCTAAAACGTTCCCTGAGCCTTTTCGTGCATGTTACATTAATGGAGTCACCTACTGGGGGTTTTGATGTTGTTGTTTGTTTTGCGCGTTTGGCTTTTTTCCTCGCTGTCCGGCTGCTGTTGGGGGATGTTTGAGTTGTTTGCAGGGGCGCCTTCTGGGGCGTCCTCTGGGGCGTGGAGGTGACGGTTTGCTGTTGGTTACACTCCCAGGAGGGGAGTTGCTGGGTGGGTTGAGAGTGACTTGCCCCTCCAGCTTTCCCACTGTCCCGCTATAGAGATGCCTGTTTCGTGCTTTGACAGACCCCCCGCGGGACCCCGTGTGCCCCTGAGACCCCCGGGCTGCCCTGTGGAGACAGGGCAGGGGGCAGTAGTGCGCACAGCCGGGCTGCAGTCACTTGGCCGTCCGTGGAGCTAATGGGATAAGCACAAGGCCTGGGACTGCCAGGTGGGGACTGGTTCTGCTGCGGCTGCTGGTGAGAGATAATCAGCTCCCCTCGCCCAGCCTCTGACCCAGGGTGGGGTGGGCCCCACCCTCCCAGGACACTGTCGCTCCACCCAGGCAGGGGCTGCGTCTCTCTCTCCCACTCAGTCCCCAAGGCCCAGCGCAGTGTCTAAAAACACGGAAGGTGCTTGGTAAATACTGGCAGTATTTAATCCAGCGCTCTGAAGTGCCGGTGAGCCTTGGGCAGTGCGACTCTCTTGGTGGCAGCGTAAGCCCATGAAAAGAAGGCCGGCAGGCTCGATCCCCAGTCCGGGCGTCTCTAGGAGGCAGGCAATCGATGTTTCTTTCTCTTTCTCTCTCTCCCTCTTTCTCCAAAAAGTAATAATAATAAAAAAGTCCTCCGGTGAGGATCAAATGCCAGCGAGTGGAGGCTTCTGAAAGCCCCGGTGCCCAGCACAGTCCTCGCCTGGAGCCCTGCGTTCGTTTCTTGGGCTGCTGCCACAATGCCACATTCTGGGTGGCTTCAGACCACCCGCTCGTTCCCTTCCAGTGCCGGAGGTCAGGGCTCCGAAATGGGCTTCACTGGACTAAAATGAGGGTGTTGGCGGGACTGCGTGCTTCCTAGAGGCTGGAGGGAAAGATTGCGTTTCTTCCCTTTTTCCAGTTTCTAGAAGCTTCCGGCCTTGGCGGGCTCATGGCCTCTTTATCTTCAAAGCCAGCGGCAGCAGCACAGCGTCTTCAAATCCCTTGCAGGTTGTGTGCATCGGGACATCTTCCCTCTCACCCGCCTGCCTCCCTCTTATAGGGCAGGGTCCCCGAGATTACGTTGGACCCACTGGATGATCCAGGGTAGTCACACCTCAAAACCCTTAACTTTATCACACAGAGTGCTTTTGGGGGTGTAAGCTAATGCTCGCAGGTTTGTGGGAGTAGGGCACAGACATCCTTGGGGGCCCATGTCAACATGGTCGATGCACAGGTGAGGAGTTGATGCCCTGCCCCCGCCGCCACCCACTCTGCAGCTTCAGGGGCAGCAGCAGCGCCCTCCGCCCCAGGAGAGCCCTGGAGAGAGTCATCCAAACCTCCGTTTTCCTCACGGTGACCTGCGCCTGTCCCGGTTAGAGCTTTCTAGGGTCCCAGTGACAAAAACAACAAAAGACCAGCTCTGCTTGAAAGTGTCCACACTGCTCTAGTGCTTTCTGTGTGCTTAACTCACTGCAGCCTTGTGAGGTAGGAATTCCTGTCTTCCGGAGGAGAATATTGAAGCCTTGAGCGGTTGAGTAATGTATCCAAGGTCACGTAGCTTGTAAGCAGCTATTTTGTCCCAGGTGTCCCTAAAAACAGCCCACAGAAAGCTTATCCCTGAGGCTTCATTGGGAGCCGATCCCAGGACACAGAAGTGCGGGGGGAAGGAAGTGAGGTGCAGAGGGAGGAAAGCGAACACAAGGTAGTGAGAGTATTTCTGCGCTGCCCGCTGTTGCATGAGAAAATACAGGTCTGGGCTACATACATCACATGGGACTTCCAGACCGGCTGCTGCTCTGCACTTTGGACCGGTCTGTGGAGGGCGGGACCCAGTGTTGACTGAGGACAAGGAGGTGGCAGGCGCAGAGCCCGCCCAGTCTGCACCCCTCACCCCCCATACTGAGTTGTTCACCTCGTCTTGGGTCGCATGACTGACTGTGCTGTCCTTTTGCTAAGCTGGTGTCAGTTCGGGTTTCTGCCCCTGCAACCAAGACGTCCCATGTTACAGATGAGGAAACTGAGTCTCAGAGAAGTGAGGTGACTTGGCCTGAGTCACATAGCTAATTCAAGAACCATTGTGGCCCCGGCTGGTGTGGTTCCGTGGATTGAGTGTTGGCTGGCGCCCAAACTGAAAGGGTCTCCAGTTGGGGGGGTGTGAGAGGCATCCAATCAATATATCTTTCCCACATTGATATTTCTCTTTCTTTCTTCCCCTCTCTCTAAAAGTAAATAAAATGTTGAAAAAAAAGAACCATCAAGCCCCACCTCTGTGCTGGGCCATCTAGATCCATGGACCCCTGGCTCCCCAGGCCAGGGAAGAAGGTGCCTCCTGGGCACAGGGCGCTGCCTTCCTTCTTTTCTGTCCCAGCTTCCTCCCCTCAAAGGGCCTAGTCCTCGGTGGGTGTGTCACCCACTCGCGGCCCTGTCCCTGCTCATTGGAATCCTGTCTGTGCCTACTTCTGCCCTGCCTGTAGGAGAGCTGCCCTGGTGACCTAAATCTCTGAGAGTCTGAGTCCCTGGGGGAGAGATTTGAACCTCAAAACTCCCTGGGTTCTCTGTGGAGCTGGAGGAGACTGGGCTCTGACCCTGGGACCCACCCCCCACCATTCAGCTCAGAAAGGGACCTGAGAGGACAGGGCCGCAGCACACCCAGGTGCACTTGGTTCCAGATGTCAGGCCCACAGTGGTGGCCGGGAGGCGGCGGGAGGAAGGTGGTGGGAGGAAGGTGGTGATTGCCAGGTCTCTAAAAATCTTCCTTAGGGGTGGGAGGGGGAGGGGGAGAAATTTTCCTTGGAAACTTGGGGCGGTGGGAGGTTCTTCAACCATGAGGGGCCAGCAGAGGCTGGTAGTTCTGCCTTAGCCCTGCCCCTGGACCAGGAGGCCTCTAGCCAGAGTCCCAGGCTATCTTAACGGTGACAAAAAGGTAGGCCAGAGGCTGATGTTCAAAGTACACAGCAGTCCTCCTGTCTGGCCCCCAAGACACCTTTCTCTCTCTGTCACCATTTCCGTTCCGAGTGCCTCGTTCCTGAGGGCTTTGCAGTGTGAGGGCAGATGCAGGTCTCTAGACCTTCCCTGGGCAGCCTGCAGGATAGCTGTGGGCAGTGATTCAGCTCATCTCCCTCAGCCCCTCCCCATCATTGCACAGTTCTCTGCTCCTGCGCTCGAACAGGCCTTCGCTCGCCTTTCGTCTCTCCCCATCCACATCCGCAGCATCTCGCAGCCCTCAGTGAGGATGTGAGCGACCCGTTTCCCTCCTGTCCTCAGCCAGCCCTTCCTTAACTTCCTCTTGTTACCGGCAATGACATTTTGCGTCCTTTAATGAAAACAAAAAAGAACGTTCCCAGCTTTTTCTATAAAAGGTTCTAAAAGTGTTCTACGATGAGATATTAGAGGTGGTATGTGGACATTTGAAAGAACAGCTTCATACTCATTTTAATAAACGTTGGGAAATACCTTTGTAAGTTGGAGGCAGGAGATAGTCAGGAAGGACGAAACTCCAGAGCTGCCCCAGGGCTAAGATAAAGGACGTAGATGCAAGACGGAGACCCCGTTCTAAGACCGGTGGTTCCACTTTCTGGAAAAGCCCTGAGTCGTGGTGACTCATGACTGCACCTGCACAGAAGGTGCTACAGGATCCCTCCTCCATTGTAATGAGTTAGCATCATGTAGCCCTCTTCTCCGGGGCCAATCACAGAGAATTGTGGGAGACCACGTGCACAGTAGCTTTAAAGTAATACAACTACTGTACATGCGCAATAAATCCCGCCAAAAACTAGCCAGGAGGTATCCACCCTATAAGAATAGAATGCCTCCAGCCCAGGAGGTCAGCCTCTGCTCGGAGTCGGCCGGCTCCCATGTTCTGTGGAGTGCACTGTTGCTGCATACATCAGCTCTCTCTCTGTCTGCTGTAAACTCTCAGTGTGTGGGGTTCAGATCTTTGTCCGTGATCATGGGGAACCTGGTTGCCTGTGCCCACCTGGGACACGCGTGTGTATATGTTATGAGCCCTTCAGTCTGTGGTTTCATGATTTAACTGCAGAGGCTGAAGGTAGAGTCGATTTTTGTATTATAAAAGTGAACCAAGGTGAAGAAATCAACTAAATGATGTGCGGTCCCAGAGGCTGGTGTGGCCAAAGTCGTGAAAGGGGGTCAGCGATGGGTCGGAAAATGGACGCTGATGGTCAGTGTGGAAAGCCAGGGGGCAAGCAAGGACGTGGCTGCGGCAGTGGAGTGGCCGCCTGCAGTGATTTCGCTCCCAGTAGGCCGGGGCACAGAGTGCTGCTGACCCTGATGCCACCTTCCTACTTGCCCCGCGATTTATTTCTTCAAGTTGTTGTCCTCAGTGTTCCTAATCACCCTGTTTTCTGTTGTTGCCGTTCACCAGGCAGCAGCACATCCTTAGGTTGAGTCACCGCCCGGGTCACACCGCCTGTTACATGGAGTCCCCTTTCTGCTCAGAGACACCCAGGAACCCTCTCCAAAAGGAGCTGCCCCAGTGGTCGGCATGCAGCCTCAGCTGCTGTCATCGGCCACAGGTCATCACTCTGAGAGATGTTTCCTGCGTGCCTGCTCTGTGCCAGGCAGAGGAGCCCCCGCCTCCCGGGAGTCTGCATTCCAGGCGATAGACAGGTGATGCAGTGCACAGGGCTGGGAGTGAGATGCTGGTGCGAGCGTGGTGTTAGATGGGGGATCAGGGAAGGCCTCCCCGAGAGGGTGGCGTCGGGTGATGACAGGGAGGTGAAGGAGAGTCAGCCGATAGGCGGCATTGTGTGGCCAGGCCGAGGGACCGTCCGTACAGAGGCCCCAGGCAGAGGAGCGGGATGCAGGCCAGGGTGGTTGGGTGAGGTCACAGCGACTTTGGTCCTACTGGGGCCTTCGTGGCCGCCTCCCTAGGTGGAGGGCCGAACAGCACCGTGCTCAGGGCACCCCCTCACTTGGGTCCCCAGCTGATGGAGGGTGGGGCTCTGCCCTCAGTGCATGCCGTTTTATGAGTCCCTTCCAGCCCCTCCCCACCCGTTTCAGGGTCTCCTCACCCCTCCCTGCCCCACACGCCCTCCTTCTCCCTTCTCACTACTTCCAGTCTCCTGGCTCATCCCTGGGAGTGGAAAAACTGGCTCTGTGCGCCTGTGCCCTCCTGTTCCGGCCAGCAGCTTTCCGAATCTTTGTTCCTGCCTTTGTGTGGACCCACAGGGAGAATATGGTCTCCACCGGGCACCTGTGAAGGGAAGGGAGCAGGCAAGTGTGCAGAAACTGGGGTACGCCCTAAGCACCCAGCAGTGCCACGAAGAAGCCCTGCCGACCCCGCTCCATGTGGGGTGCCTCCCAGCATTCCTAGCTCACTCCTCACCGACACCTCCAAGACCCACTCTCAGGTGACAGAGTTCAGGTGCAGAGAGCAGAGTCCCTTGCCCAAGGTCACTGAGCAAATAATCACAAGAGGCAAGAGTTGAACCAGGTCTGTGTGACACCAGAGGCTGGAGTTTTCACGTCTCCTGGTTCTTCCCTGGTGCATGCAGACATCCCCCAGGATCTGCAGAAGGCTAGGAGCCCTCCCCTAGGAAATACAGACAGACACACAGACACGTGCACACATACCACACACGTTACCAGTGCCTTCAGGCCTGTCCAGGCTCCAGGTGAGGACACCTGCGTCATCCTTGGACTGTCTCTGCACAGCGTGCCGTGGGCTGGGCCCCACCTTGCCACGCTCTGCTGGTCCCCGGAGCTCATCCGGTTCCAGCTAGCAATCCTGATGCCCCCAGCAGCCCCGCCGGACTCACTGCCCCCTTCTGGAGACAAAGGACTCCCCACCAACATCTCCTGTATGCAGTTATACTGGGTAGAATCACGTCCCCCCAGAGCCTTGGAATAAAAGCTGCTTTGGAAATTGGGTCCTTACAGCTGTCATCAGTTGAGACGGCTGTGAAGATGGCGGCAGGAACTGGAGGGATGCATTTGAAAGTTGAACGCAGGGGGTGGCCAACAGCCACCAGTAAACGTCCTTCCCTGAAGCCTTCGGAGGGGCAGGCCCTGGTGACACCTCAATGTCGCACTCTGGCCTCCAGCACTGAGCAAAGGCACTTCTGTCATCATAAGCCACCGCCATCCCCCCGTGCCCAGGGACTGACACACGGTGAGTCTCGGGGCAGACGTCTGCTGCTCAGGAGAAGCCCTCTGTTCTCCCTGCCCCTCGTGTGTGGTCAGCAGCTCATCTGCCACTGCCACTGCGCCTCCCTGTAGCTGAAGGACAGACTGTGCTGAGGTGCAGGTGCCCTGGGCGGTCACCTCCCAGGCCCCCTGGGTCATGTCACCTGACTAAAAGCCCCCGCTGTTGGCCGTGTCTCCTGGAGGGCAGCACCCAGGGTCTTCCTCGGGCCTCCAGCCTCCAGCGTGGGCCTGGGGCCGATGGGCCAAGAGGGTGAACCCGTTCCCTGGGCTGCGTCCAGTGCCCGCGAGGTGAGGCAGCGCAGTGTGGGCAGTGGGGGTGCAGCTTGGTGCTGGGGAGGTTTTCTGGGGACCCAGAAGCCTTGAGCCCATTGGCCAGGCTTCCTGGGAGACCGGGAGCAGATTTGCATCAGAAAGAACACTGGCTTCATTGAAATTCTCCTCCTCATGAGTGGAACAAAACCGCCAAGGAAAGTAAAGTTTTAATTCTGAGCAACTTCACCACTGAGGAGAGTTGTGAGCTTCTAAAAACAGAGAGGAAATGGCCTCTGCAGTGGCCTCTCCCCCGACCCAGTGCCCACCCCTGCTGCCCACTCACGGCCGGCCTTGCGCGGTGTGAGACTGAGCCCTCTCTGGCAGGTTCCCGAGGTGGACACTGCGCAGTTCTGGGGCTGCCTGCAGCCACCCCCCAAGAACCACAGCATGCCGGATAGCAGAGAGGTCCTGCAGGATGGCCAGCCAGACACATGCCCGGGGACCACCCAGGAAAAGTTGGGTACCGGGTGAGTTGGCATTTGGGTTTCTGTCCACCGAGCGTGGGGCCAGGGCCTGGACTCTGCTGTGTGAACCTGGGCAAGCTGCTCTGCTCTGTGAGCCTCAGTTTCTCCACCTGGGCACAAAGCAGGTCTGGATGGAGAAGCCCTGGACTGAGGCGTGTGCTGGGTGGAGCTGCTCCTCAGTGTCCCCCTGTCTGCGTGGCCAAGGGGGGCTCAATGGAGCGACAACTCACATGCAGGGGTGAGAGTCGGGCTTCGGCGGGATGGAGGAAGAATTTTCCAGTCGCTAAGACTGTCCCGTCCTGTTGGGCACTGGACTCAACGACAGACAAGGCCTGGGGCAGCCAAAGGCTCTGCTCCTGTTTGCTCTGTTGACACTCGCAGGTCACTGCCCCTCTCTGGGCTTTGCCTCCCTGTCTGCCTGGGTGCAGCAGGTCAGGGCTCTCCACCGCCTCTCTACTGTGTGCGTCCTGCTAATCGGCGATTCAGAGGGAGGAGCCCAGGCCCTGTCCGTCCAAGGTGGGGGGACCCTGAGAAGCTGGGACCCACCCTGGCCCCAGAACTCCCCAGCGCATGGAGCCCCGAGTCCAGGAGGGGCACTTGACACAGGTCTTGGATGGTCAAGGGCAGCATCAGTGGGAGAGGAGAGGAAGGGCGTGCGGGCGGAGAGAACAGTATGGCTGCAGTGAGGAGACACATAGGAGGATGGGAAATTCGAGGGCGGGATAGGGCTGGGTGGTGGTGGAGCGCAGCATGGGGAAAGGCTGGTCTGAACCCTCCGCAAGGCCACAGCGTGCGTGGTGTGTGGCTGTCTCTCACGGGGTGGGCGGGCTGGGGGGAGAAGGTGGAAGGGCGGAGCACAAGGGAGTTAGTATGAATGTGCTTCAGGCGCAGAGCCCCCCACAGCTGGGCAGAGGACCCAGAGTGGACCCCAGCTTCCAGAAGTAGGGGCTCCTCACCCACAAGGCCCCGAGAGCATGAGGTCCAGCTGTTCACTGGGCAGCGAGGCTGTGGCTGTGGACCGTGCCATCCTTGGGAGCACCATGCAGTGTGTCTGGAGGAGTCTCCTGCTTCTGTGGACCTGATGCAGCCCCAACTGGAGGAAGGGCTCCAAAGGACCTGGAGATGGGGCAGCTCGTCCTGGGTGTGGAAGGTGTGAGGGCCCGGGGGCAGGCAGTGGCACCGTGTGGACTGAGGGTGTGCTTAACACAGGGCAGGTTAGGCCCAGGCAAACTCCTAGGTCTGGCTAGGCTGGTGTGGCCAGACGAGGGGCAGCCAGGCATGGGGACGGCCAGGGCCACAGGAGGAGCGCAGGGGGGCCCTGGGACACGCAGTGGCATCAGAAGCCTGGGACAGCCTGGCTGGGGGGAGTGGGGGTCTGGCAGTGGTGTTGAGTTGGGGAGGGCTGGAGGCAGGAGGCCAGGAGGAGGGAACCTGCGGGGTCGAGGCTGGCCCGGGAAGGGTGGTGAGCAACCGAGCGTAGCGCACCTGGCACCCAGGGCTGGGTGCAGAGAGGGTCCCTCAGACCAGCACCCAGCTGCTAGAGCGTGTCCCGTAGTTGAGCGGTGCACGGCGGCAGTGAGGACACACACAGTTCACTGCCTGCTGGGGTCCTTGGTCCTCACAGAGAGGGCAGCTCCGACCCAGATGGAGCCTCCCACACACCTCGGCCACCATTCGGGTCTGCTGCTCCTGGGCTGCCAGCCCATGCAGCGCATTGCTACCCCAAACAAGAGGAGATTGAAGCAAGCAGGGCAGGAAATGACGCCATGGAAAGTGAGCAAACACGAGCTGCCTGAGGCTGCTGCTGGTGGAGCACAGCTCACGGGCTCACAGCGAAGTTGTTGCTCGCTCACAGAGAGTATGCTGCAGAATGTGCCGAAAGCGCTGGCACGGAACACGCAAACCTGCGGCACAGCGGTCCGCAATTGTGAGCGATGAGTGTGTGCCGGACACAGTGTATCCGCTGTGCTTTCATGCATCTGGCCGGCAGGAGGCTTGCACCTGCAGCCTCACGCACGTGGGCGCGGTGCAGTGTGCTGCCTATCAGGAGGGCCATGGCGTTGCTGAGTGACAGGAAGTTTTCCGCTCCGCCGTGATCTTATGTGGCCACCGTGGCTCTGAGGTCTGTCCCCTGAAACACCGTGGCTCCATCGTGAGTCATCACGTGCGCCTCGCTTATGCACAGAACTCTTCAAAACACAGTTGAGGGACGGGTGTGCCGGACGAATGATGGGCAGCAGAGCTGCAGAGAACCGAGGGACAGCCCCCGCTACACCTCCTCATTTTCCACTGCTGCCCCTGCCGCCCGCCCATCACTGCGTAGCCCCGAGACCGCGGGGTGCGGCCTGCTGGTTAAGAGCATGAACTCTGATGCCTGCTCGCCTGAGTCTGTACTTCGACTCTGCCAACCAGACGGCCTTGCCTGAGTTACGTGACCTGTCTGCACCTCAGTTTCCTCATCTGTGAGGTGGGGATGGGGCAGCAACTGCACTGCCGGGCTGCTGGGAGCACTGAACCAGTCAGGTGCAGGCAGCAGTGCAGGGCACACAGTTCCTGCCGCGGTGTTTCCCCTCACCCCACAGGCGGGCGGCCCAGCGGCACCCCGCCTTGAAGCCTGGCCTGCCCTTGCAGCGGGAGGCCAGCCAGGCACCTGTCACAGCCCCAGGGATGTCGGAATGCCATTTGTCTGTGGCGTAGCTGAGGAAACTGAGTCCCAGACAACCAGGGACTTGCCCATAGTCCCCCAGCTGAGGCAGGGCCTAGGCTAGGGTCCTGGCATCTTGATGCCCAGACAGTTTCTCCTGGGCATGGCCAGACTGCCTGCCGCCTCCTTTTGGACTTTGAGGCTGACCTGGTGACCAACACTTGGTCTGTGTGACCCGGCTCCATGGGGTTGGACAGTATGGGCGCTGCCAGCTGGGTCAGCAGTGAGTAGCCTGGTCACGTTGCCCCACCCCCTCCGCAGGAGCCAAGGGGAGACCTTTGGGGCTGTGGCCTTAGACCAGGGGCTCAGGGAAAGCCAAGGGCCCACCTGGGAGGATATGTCTTAGACTGTACCTCTCTGTTCCAGGAGACTGTAGGTCCCCAGAAGTTCTCTGCCTTGGCAAGCCCTGAGTGAACTGGGTCTCTCCCCTAGGCCCTGGATCCGCACCCCCCTGTGCAGCCTTTCCCACTGCCCATTGCCTGGGGCGCTTGCCCTCTGTCTCCTGTGGAATAATCACATCTCCTCTCCTTAATTTCGTTTTTGCCCACTACCCCAGCCTGGGTCTGGTGGCTCCACAGTGACCTTGAACGACCTTTGTTTATTGATTGCCAGTCCCATTGTCTGTGAGCCTTCGAGGCAGGGACAGGCTCCCTTTGCTCACCTCTGTCCCTGCAGCGCCTGCGCTGAGCCTGTGCTACATTGCTGGTCATGGTCCTTTGAGAGGCAGACAAAGGTCCCTTCCGCCTCTGGGGAGGTGCAGTTGAGATTTTCACTGTGTAGTAGACGGGCTATGTCTTAAAACGCAACACCCAGAACCTGCACACCAAGTGCTCGGGAGGGGCTTGGCCAGGGCAGCTGCAGGAAGAAGCATGCGGGCTTCCTGCAGGAGGAGGGTCTGCCAGGGCAGGGAGAGGGGAGGTTGCGAATTTCCGGAGCCCTCCTGATCCGGGAATAAGCCCGTTTGCCCACCCTCCTCATTAGTTTGGTAATTGCATCCAGCCTGGCCATCAAGCTGCCAGGAGGGGCTAAGCGATTGTGGCACAGGTTCTCGCCACCCCCAAGTGACTGCCATCCCCCACCCACATTCCTTGGGCCACCTCCCGTCATTGCCATCAGTGTGGGAGCAAGAACAGAGGACAGGAGGGGTGGCCTGGCTTTGTGGGGTTTGCTGGGGTGGGGTTCGCTAACACAGCTCGGGATTCCAAACCTCTAGAACCCGAACCAGCAAAGAGCATCTGGGTGCACCGATGGGAGGGGTGGGGGGACTGTCTCTCGGCAGGTTCTCAGAGAGGCTCATAACTAACTGCGGGAGCCTCGGGCCAGCACCCCAGACCCCAGTCGTCAGGAGCCTCTCCTGAGGTGCCGTGGGCAAGGGTTGCTGGGGAAAGAGGCCTTGGAGGATCTGGATTCTGGTGGAGGGCAAGATTTTCTGGAAGTTGGTGCACTGGCTGCGACCTTGGTGCAGCAATCTGGGGGTTGCCTGCCATCTGCCTGGGTGGAGGGCCTTGGAACAGCTGCGTCCCCGCCACTGCCCCTCAGCCCTGCACCTTGGCCTTCAAATGAGCGGGCTGCCTCCACTCTTTCACCTCTTCCAACCACCCTTGCCCCAGAGGCAGTGTAGAGTTCTGGAGTTGGGGCAGGGATCTCTGGGGTGGCTGGGGGACAGGGCTCTGGGAAGCAGGGGCCCTGGTCTGAGAAGATGCAGGTTTGATGCCACAAACCTGCATATCTCTGCGGTGAGTGAGGAAGTGGAGAGGACACTAGGGGCAAAGGGCTGGGTGCAGGGACGCCTCTACCATGGAGCGGGGGCTCTGCGAGCGAGGATGAGACAGTTGGCTGGGTTTATGATGCAGACAGTGGGTAAGTCGGCAGTGTGTGTGCGGAGTCCAGGTCTCAGTCTAGGTCCGTGTCTCGCAGGCCGGATCCCGCCTCTGGTGGGGCCTCTGTCACTTCATGTGGAAAACGGAGCTTTGACCAAACCCTGGTCAAAGCTGCCTTGAGGATGCAAGGAGCCAGCGCAGGTGAGGCACTGGGCACAGTGCAAGCACTCACTCAGTAAGGAAGAGCCAGGAAGGTGAGCTTCCTGCCAGTGGCTCCCGGTGAGTCAGGCTGCTGCAGCGATGGTGTTCCTGTGGCTCTGCCCAGGATGACAGCCAGCACCCGCCTCCCCCACCCACACCAGCAGGTCCCTCTTAGGCAAGTCCCACAGGTGGGCAGTGGGGCCCATGCTAGGTGGGTCAGAGGTATCCAGGGCCACACCTTGCAGGCAGCCCCAGGCAGACTGGGCTGGGTCCCCATTCATGCCCAGCCCACTGTCTCGTCACCTGGAACTTGGGTGCTGGCAGTGTAGCTCCCACACTCATAGTGCCTCCACTGAGCACACATGGAATGCTGAGCCCCTAGCCTGCCGGCCACCGGGAGAAAGCAGGTGAGTTCCCCCGCAGCCAGGCCCTCCTGGCACACCCTCAGGAGTCCTCTGTGGGGTCTTCAGGTGGGTGGGGTTGGTCTTCAAGGTGACAGGCATGCAGACTAAGAGAAGTGAGGGGCGGGGTTCGCACACAGGGGCCTGGAGAGGCCGTGTGTAAGCTGCTTGCAGACTCGGTGGCCACAGACCCGTGCGCGGAGGGCCCGCTTTCCTCCCGCACGGGGTTCTCAGGACTTGGAGAGTGGGCAGCGCTCTCCTTAGGGAGCATTCTCTGTTGTTCCAGGCAGAGGCAGGGCCTGTCCACGGGCCCTGAGGACAGGGAGCCAGGATCCCTGAGGCAGCCACCGAGTTCAAGGCCGTGTGGGCTTGGGAGGGATTGAATGATAGTCAGGTGCTCGGCCTGGTGAGTCACAGCCAGGAAGGAGGGCGACAGCCCTGGCCCAGTCCTGCCATGACTCACGCTGTGTCTCTGTTGCAGGGCAGTTTGGTGGCACTGGGCCTCTCAGAGGCTGATGCTGCCCCGCTGGGGGACACCAGGACACGTTCTCTGAGGCGCTCTCCTGGGTGAGCTTGTAGGGTGCGGCCACCCCTCAGGGACCATGCCAGAGGTGCTCCTGCTCAGGTCTGCCAGCTCTGTCCTGAGGACCGTGTAAGGAACAAGGGTCCCCCACCCCCGGCCCCTCGCTGCCACTCAGGGACTATACCTGGGCCTGGCATGGCACCTGAACCTGCAGATGTGGGTTCAGCCCTCCTGATTTCACCAAAGAACCTTCTGCTGCTTACTCCCCCAAAAGATCCATGGGAGCCCACCAGTGGTGACGACGAGAGCTGATTGTTTCCTGGGCATTTTTCATGTATCGCGTGATCCTCATAGTAGCCATAGGGCTGAGGCAGAAAACGGGAGGCCCAGAGAGGTACAGCGACTGATCCACAGGCCCCAGCTAGTAAAGCCAGTTGAACCCAGGCAAGCCGACTCTGGTGAACCTCAATGCTGTGTTGTAAGAAAGCATTTATTGAGTACCTACTGCGTACAGAGCAGTGGCCTGGCTGCCGAGGGCTGAATGGGAAGAAAGGGCTACAGAAATAAACAGCAGATGGATCCTCTTCTACGAGGGGTTCACGTGGGAAAAGAGGGCTCCCTTCGATGTACGAGTATCACATGCAGTGAGAACTCGAGAGGGGTTCGGTCCAGCCAGTGTTGGCTGAGCCCCACGGTGCACCTTGGTGGTACTCGGGGCTGGGGGACAGAGTGGGGTCAGGCAGGGCCCTGCTCTCAGGGAGCTTCCCAAGCCACAGGGGCCTTCAAAGGCCAAACCCGAGTTGAGAGTGTGGGAGGGTGCTGGGGATAAGCTTGGAGGGCTCACTGATGGAGGGGCCGAAGAAGGCTTGGCAGGGTCTGTCTTCCTACAGTTCCCGTCCACTCCTCTGACTAGAATAGCTGCAGACAGGAGAGGCCTCTGGACCAGAGGTGGCTGCGAGAAAGGGAGAGAGTGGGCTGTCCCAGACCTCGCTCCCTGTGCTGTGGACAGGTGCTGGAGAAGTGCTGTTTTTGTGAGCGGAGGGTAAAGCCCGGTGCTTCCAGTGTGTGAGAGAGCTGGGTGTGAGTGCACCCCCCGTCCTCAGCAAGCTGGTCCTTTTTGGACCTCCCACGGGAGGGCAGACATGGTCACGGCGGCCTCCTCAGCCATTTCCCCAGCACTGCTGGCTTCCTGTGGCCCCGGGAACTCTGCCCCAGGACGGCAGCCAGCCCCGCAGCCCTGCATTCAGAGGAGCCTGCCTGTCCAGAGTGGCAGGTACCCCGCGCTCATCACTGTGGATGGGCTCCAGATCTTGATGGCAGGAGTCCCGCCTCACCTGTTGGGATAATGTCCCTGCCACTGGGCCTGCCGCGATAGCAGCTGGAACTGGAAAGGCCCCCAGTGCCCTTGGGGAGTCGAGACTGCTCCCCAAACCTCGGGCACTGGCCTTGGAGGAAAACATTATAAGTTCTGCCGTTGAGACCACATCCTCTGCATTAACCGACAGTCCTACAGGCTTGGTCGTCCAACGTGGTCACCTCATGTCCTAGTCAGCTGCAGAGTAGGGGACGCCGGGTTGCTGCAGTCCAGCCCGCTGGCCATGGGGAGAGCTGGCCACTAGTGATGCGAGAGGGGCTGTAAACACCAGAACCCCCCAACAGCATCTCCCTCGGTGACGTGTAGGCGGTGGCCACATTGGGAAGGGCACATGGGGTCATGAGCCCGGGACAGCACCGGCTGTGACAGGTCATGACCCTGGGTGAGTAGGAGTCGCAGGGAGGCTTGGTGAGTTCTGTTTCAGATGATGAGCAGGGGTGAAATCCCATTCCAGGGGCTCAGTCTGAACGGTGCCAGCGAGGGCAAGGCCACCCTTTGCCCTCCCCCCACCCCCGGGGAGTTGAGTATGGACTGTCTCGTCTCAGGTACCAGGCACAGGAGTTGCATAGTACCTGCTGTGGGCTGTCCACAAGGCCGAGTGAGGTGTTCCTGTCACACGGAGTACAGGCAGGGGGCCAGAGTCCACCCAGCCACTGAGCGAGGAAAAGCACAGGCAGGGAAGTGGACACAAGCCATGTCTGAGCCGCAGGAGAGAGCTGCTAGATGCGCCAGGGATGGCCCCCCGGGGAGAGGGTGCTTCCAGCAGCTCCTCTTCCCCATAAACAGAGGGTTCGCATCACAACGAGGACACTTGGCCTCGGCTTCCTGAGCGGCTGTCTTTTCATTTAGTGTTTGTTCAACTATTTTAAAACTAGAACCAGTTTACACAGTTTATTAGGTTGAAGAAATGCTGCCTGTTCCTCTTGATGGTGAGGATTCAAAAACAGACTTGTTTGTGAGGAAGCAGGGAGGAAAACGGGTGATTACAGCCAGGGCCGGCCTCTGCTAATTTGGGGGTGGCGGCCCAGCTGCTGATGGCAAAGGCCTGTCAGCTCTATGCCCTCGGATGCCCTGCGGCCAGCCCTGTCTCCTGAGGATGGCCCGAGCCAGAGCATGGACATTGCACCAGAGTGGGGACCCCCGGCCAACTGTGTCCATGTACCCTCGTTCTCCGTGACTGTCTGAACCCAGAGCTCAGGGCCTGTTTGGTAACATTGTAGTCTTCTCTGTCCCAGAGTGGAGGCGGCTTTGTCTTGACAACCCAGAAGAGGAACAGCAGTACCAATGGTCCAGAGTCAGCAGGACAAGTTCTGTGGCATTCAGAACCTTCCGTTTCCCCTGTCTGGCACAGTAGGCCTTGCTCCAGAAGCCTGCTGTGTCATCTTCACACCCTTGCAGCAGCATCCCCTCAACTGGTCACCGTAGCAATGGTCACCATAGCAACAGAAGGGCAGCTGAGGCCAGGCCTTGCTCAACAAGTTCCCAAGAAGGGGCAGCTCAGCCCCCACTCGTTCCCCTCTGTCCATCCCTCTCCTTTCATAACCTCCTGATATCTTTTGCTTTAAAACCTACCTCAGGTTCTTAAGCAGACTGCCACCAGGTGGGCCCAGGTGTATTTGCAAATTTAGTTTGAACCCGTGGTACCTGCAAGGCGGGAGGCCGAATCTCAGAAGCAGGTAACTGGCCCAGCTGCCTGGGAACTGGGCCCCCGACAGACAGGCGCCCCAGAGCCCGGGGCCGCCCTGACGGCCGCGCAGGTTGCTCCCCACGCCACCCCGGTGGGCTCTGTTTGCAGAGCTGGCGGCTGGAAAGTGTCCCCCCGAGCTGTGTGACGCTGCCTCCCTGCTCGGCCCTGCCAGACTCTATGCTCGCCCACCCGAGGTGGGGCCTGTCCGGGGTGGTGCCGAGGAGCAGCGACCTGAGCGGACAGTGGAGGCCCAGTAACCACCGGGGCTGTGCCGGCCGGGAGGGCGTCCAGGGTCACCCAGCCTGGGGGGGGAGGAAGGGGGGTCTGGGCCAGGCATGAGGGCATGTGGCGTGAGCCCCCAGGTCCCGTGCCATTTTCCACGTGGGTGACCAGACAAAGGGCCCACCCACAGGCACCACCGAGGAGGAGAGGCTCTTGCCGGGCCTGCTCAGGACCTGGGAGAGCCTGGGAACGCCCTCACTCCACTCTGAGCGTCTGAACGTGGCTGTTCTGGGTGCCTGTGGGGGTGAGGGGTCGGGACTCCTCCCAGCTCTGAAAGGCTGCTGTCCCCTGCGGTGGTGCCTAGAATCCTCCAATGACAGTCCAGGAGTTGCCTTTCCAGACAGGGACACTGAGCCTAGAGAGCCATGCACTTGCCCAGAGTCACACAGCAAAGTAGAGCAGAGCCGGGTGTTGTTTCTCTTTCTGCTGAGCCCTTAGAACCTGCAGGGAGAGGCGGGCTGGGGTGGTAGGGTGAGGTCAGCCCCTGCAGGCATCCGGTCGCCAGACCCCTGCTGTCCGGGGCAAAGGCCAGGGCTGAGACGCAGGTCTGCCGTGTTCTAACAGTTGTTTCCCCGCCCTGCCAGTTCCCTGACTGATGGGCACACACTTTCCAAAGAATCCCTAAGCCATGCTCTTGGTCTCTCGTCCCCAGAGAAGACAAAGGATGCTCCGCAGAACTCTCCAGGTGAGCCAGCTGGGAGCCTGGGCAGGGCGAGGTCGTGGCTGGACTGCAGAGATGCACGGTGTTGAGGACAGATGAGAGTGCAGGCAGAAGCAAGTAGGGCGGAAGCCACCGGACAAAACCTGAGGGACAGGACAGGTGGAATCGCCACCACCATCAGGGCCCAGCGAGACACAAGGGGGTGGGGGAAGATTTCTTCTTGTAGAAGTTCAGCAAGGGGACAGTCAGAGGCAGGGGCCACTAAAGCCGCGTTGGAGCCAGGACCTCAGCTGGGGTGGCACTGCTTAGGACAGGAGGAGGCGCAGGTCAGCGTGGCCTTCCCGCTGCCCTCTGGAGCGGTGGGACGAGGGGCAGGCCTGCGCCATAGCTGGGCGAGCTCGCTTTGCAGGCTGACACGGTCACAGGTCCCTTCGTGACCTTCCCCGTCAGACAGCTGCACCTCATTCGTTTTTATTGGCCACCCAACACTGTGGCAGCCACAGAAGTTTAGGGGGATGGACTTGGCTGTGGCAGAGGGTCGCGTTGTCCACACTGTGTGCTGTCCTTGGGATGGAGTGTTGCTGCTGCCCAGTCACCTGCCTGGGTCACCTGCCAGGGGTGCAGGGGCCGGGTTTCTGGCTGCAGGGTGCTCGGGCAGTGGGGCGCGGTTTGGTGGGGGCTGACTGTCCTGGCAGAGGTTGAACTGGTGGCGTCTCTTGCAGGCTGTCCCGCGGTTTGCCCGCACCTGGCCTCTCGCTCATGGTTAGATGGGCTGGGGCTCGGGGGCATGGGGGAGGCCCTTGAAGTGGGGCCTGCCAGGAGCCCAGTGTCAAGTGTCTCTGAACAGGGCAGTGATGAGGGCAGTGACGAGGCCAGAACAGGGACGCACCAGCGGGTCTTAGTGTGGCTGTGGCAGGGAGCCAGCCTGGGGAGTGCCCTTCCCAGGCGTGACGCTGCCTGTCATGCCCGTCCCCAGAGATAAAGAAGGAACTGGACCGAGGGAGGACAGGCAGGTGTCTGTGGAGGGGGCCTCCTGTGTCCTCCCAGAGCGAGGGCACCTGATGGTGGGCCTGGTCGCTCTGGCAGGTCCATCCGTGGGCCCAGGCCCCGTTTCCGCAGGCTGGCTGGGTCCTTCGCTGCAGTGCTCGAAGAACGGCGGGGTATGGCGAAGCCCTGGCGCCCGGAGAGTCCTGGCCATGGTGGTGGGACTCGAGGGGCAGGCAGGGAGCCAGTGTGGGGACAGCTCAGTGTCCCTTGGAGCCCGAGAAAAGCATGGGTGTCCCCAGGGAGGGACAAGTTATCCCAGCCCTGTGGCCTCCGTAGCTCTGCAAGCTGTCATCTGGCGTCCCTGCGGCTGTGGGTGCTGGGAAAAGCAGGTCCCATCAGGGGGTCTGGCGTGGGGTGAGGGAAGCATGGGACCTTGGACCCGGGGGCGGGGTGGGGAGCCATCTGCCGGTCAGGGGAAGGCCATTCTGGCTCATGGGGACCCTGGGAAGCTGGTGGGGTGGCCCATCAAGCATGTGCCCCAGGTACTGGGGGACTGAGCTGCACAGGCTTCTCTCCACCCTCCAGGAGCCGCTATCCGAGGGTGCATGGGCCAGTGATGAGGAGGAAGGAACAGCCTGAGAGGGGCTGAGGGGGCTTCTCAGCACCACTGCCATCAGCAGGTGTCCAGGACAGGTGCCCCAAGAGACCCCAGCCCTACCCAGACAACACCACGCAGCCTGGTTGGCCTTCTCAGGCCTGGTGTGCAGGTCCAGCTCCACCCAGCCCACCTCACGCAGCCTCTGGTGTGTCTGGGCTGCAGCTGCAGCGAGACCCAGAGTCAGCACTCCCGAAGGCCTGCCTCACGCCAGCCTGGTGCTGGGCTCAGAGTCCCTCGTCTCCACGAGTCCTCTGCAGCTGCAGGGGCCTCTCGGGGCTCTGCTTCAGGGAGGAAACTGGAGCAGCCACACCTGGGCCCATGGCAGGGGGGTGAGAAAAGGCAGCTCTCTCTGCAGTCGAGAGTAGGGGGACATCTGGGGACTGTGAGCGAGGCCAGGGCCTCCTGCCCTCACAGCTGCCCCCTCACAGCGAGAGCACAGACAGACCGTGTGCCCGGCTCAGAGGGACTGACTTGCATTCCTTCTTTCTCTGCGTGGCTGCAGCACGGTGGGCACTTGCTCATTCCAATCTAATTGGGGGAACTGAGCCCAGAGAGAGGCCCACAGCCCATCCAGGTGGATCTCTAATTGGGCGTCTGCGGGGCCTGGATAGCAGGGAGCACATGGGGGTCCCTTGGGCCCTGCCTCCTGGCTGCTGAGCAGGCGGCCTCTCTGGGAGCTCTTCAAGCCTTGCCTTCAGGAATTCAAATTCACCTCGGTCTCCCCAAGTTCACAAGAAGCTTGAGGTTCCTCAAGCCCTGGCCCCCAGGTGCATTCCCAGGGGGCAGCCCGCCTGAGTCAGGCCACAGAACTGCCAGAATCTGACCTCCGCACAAAGGCAGCCTTGTGCTGGCCCTGGAGACACAGTGCTTTCTAGACCTTTCCAGGCTAAGTGTGAACCCCTGCCGGAACGGGAGGAGAGGGGATCTGGCAGAGCAGCTGCCAGGGCTGGGCTGGTGGAAGTCTGGGGAGGGCCTTTCCCACCCCCACTTTTCTAGATAATTCCCATACCCGCTGGGAACTCCGCCCAGCTTGGTCTCCAGCCCAGTGAGGCTGAGGGGTGCACGGAGCCAGCCTCTGCCCTTTCGCCAGCAAACAGGCAGTTGATGAGGCACAGGCCAGCGTCAGGCCAAGACCGGTGGCAACAGGACAGGAGAAGGGAGGGAGAGGGAGGGGCAGCAAGTGCCTGCTGGGCCTTGGGAAAGCCTCCCACCCCACTTCCCTTCCTGCAGCTCCCACGCCCAGGCTGAGATTCCTGCGCACTAGGCTGTAGTGGGCCCAGGCGGGCAGGACGGGGAGCAGGGCAGGGCCTCGCCAGGCCTGCCTGAGGCTCTCTGGCATGCAGGGAGCGGGTATTGGGGGGCGGGAAGGCCTGGGACCCTGGATACAAAGTCAATCAGGTTAGCCCTCCCAGGACTGGGGTGGGACAGAGGCTCTCTTGTCCTCCCGCAAGGGCGCCCTGACCTCTGCGTGGGGCTGGGCTGTGCATGCAGGGCCTGCGGCCTGGAGGGAGTTGGTTACTGGGACAGAAGAAGTTACACAAAGGAACTCAGTCCAGCAGTTCCATCAAAATTGTAAATGGTTTTGTTTTTTGCTTCAGTTAGCCCGCTTGTAGAAACCTGTCCTTGTGGGAAGCCAGGGGGCCTGGTCTGTGTGTCAGTGGGGAAGTGGCCAGACAGCGGGGTGCCCCCGCACCCCCAGTGAGAGAGACAGCCCTGTCAGAAGTCACAGGTGGGCGGGTTGGCTCGTGGCTGTGTTTGGTTTGGTCCACATAATATTTTTTTCAAGTGTGAGCCAATGTTTAAGAATCAGGTGATTACACACCAACACCCACCTTGCAGGTAACTCTTGTTTCCTTTCCAACTGGGTGCCAAGTCCTAACGTGACGGCTGCCCCCCGGTCCGCCTGCAGTCCCCACCACACCCTGCTGCCTCCGCACAGGTGGAAGCGCCATCCTCGGTGGGGGCCGCCCAGGCTGGGGGCCTCGCCTTCCTGGGAGGCAGGAACGGGAGAGCGAGCCGGGGGCCTGTGCCGCTGGGTTCCGCCCGCACGTCCCGGGTCACCTCCCTCATTCATTATTGATGATCATACATTATTTATCGTGACGTGGGTACATTACTCACCCGGCCCCTCAGCGCATTTGGGTTTGCTACCCTCAATAAACACAGTAGTAACGTGATCCTTTTCCCCACTTTGTATAAAAAATTCCAGCAACAAAGTAAAACCGACCTCCTTGGACCCGCGTTTCTGTAATGTGGTGCCCACGCGGTAGCGTGTTGACCGTGGGGTGGGGGGGGGGGGCGGCTCGGGAGGGCCTCCCCTGTTTATGCCTCATGCTTCCAAACTGCTTCGGGTGTTTTAGAACAAGTACTGCTTTTTGATTTTTAAGAAAAGGTGGCCAGTGCTACAGGTAAAAACTTCTGGCTGAGAAAGAGTCTAGTAATTGCTAGAAAAGATCATAGCAATTACCTCCGATCCTGGCAACTGGTGAAGGGGAAGGGCCCCATGCCTTTCCTGCTGTTCCCTCTCTTCCTTCCCACCCTTCAAGGCTGTCAGCCCTCCTCCTCCAGGCAGCCTCCCTTCCATCCCAGCCCCTGGCCTGTCTGCCTTGTTGCGGCCGAAGGGTGGGCAGCCCTGCTCAGGGGAGGAGCAGGGGTGGCAGGGGCAGCCCTGAGGCAGCCTGGCCCCAGCTGTGGTCTCCCTGCCCGCAGAGGAGGCGCTGTGGACGACTCGGGCAGATGGGCGGGTCCGCCTGCGCATTGACCCTGGCTGCCCTCAGCCCCCTGACACTGTGCATCAGATGTTCCTCGAGGCCCGGGACAAGTATGGGCACCTCCATGCTCTGGGCTTCAAGCGCCAGGGCTCATGGGAGCACATCACCTACTCCCAGTACTACCTGCTGGCCCGCAAGGCCGCCAAAGGCTTCTTGAAGGTGAGTGACCCTTGAGGCGGGCCCTTCCCTCCCCAGGCCAGCACTGGGCCCTCACAGCGCCCCCCCCCCCCATTGTGATCACATTCAAATCTAAGTGAATTTGGAAGCTGGGTGTTGGCCTGCAAAGGCCCTGGGAGGGGGAGCAAGGGCTGCTGGGTAATGGACACCCCCCCCCCCCACAGCCTCCTTGGACTGAGTGGGACCCCGGGAGGGCCCCGAGGTCTGGGAGGGGGACTTGATGGGCATGGCAGGCCCAATTCCCTGTCGGCTTACCTGGCCTGTCTCTGGCTACAGCTCGGCCTGGAGCGGGCGCACAGTGTGGCCATCCTCGGCTTCAACTCCCCCGAGTGGTTCCTCTCAGCGGTGGGCACCGTGTTTGCAGGGTGAGCTCTGGGGCCTGGCAGAGTCCCGGGGTGGGGGTGCGGTGCAGGGACTGGAGAGAGGCCCCACCCTTCCCCCACATCCCACCTCTTCCCGGAGACCCTCTGCGGAGCTGCTGGGGGAGCCCTGCCTGCTGGGGTGGGGGGGCGGGTGGGGGGCTCTCTGGGGCTGGGCTGGAGAGTGGGGTGGCCATCTGCATCTGCCTGACCCCAAGCCTGGGTCCCTGCAGAGGCATTGTCACCGGCATCTACACAACCAGCTCCCCCGAGGCCTGCCAGTACATTGCGCTGGACTGCCGCGCCAGCGTCATCGTGGTGGACACGCAGAAGCAGCTGGAGAAGATCCTAAAGGTTTGAGGGAGGGGATAGGGCTGCGGGGGCTAAGGCTGAGTGTCCTTGGGGACTTGCGGCTTGCGAAGGACTCCCTCACCTCTAGCCACAACCCCCATGCTCTCACAGGTCACCGCACTGAGGCCCAGAAGGTCCCAGGGACATGCCCCATGTCACTCCATAAGCGGGTGACTGGGCCTGGGCTGGAACACTCAGCCACCCCACGGTCTCCTGTGACTTACTCAGGGCCGGGCCCCCTGTGGGGCCAGGGACCTGTGCCAGGAAGGGCCAGCTGCCCTGAGGTGGTGGGGGGCCGCAGGGCGGGCTGTCAGGACAGAGCAAGAGCTTGGCGTGCTTGCGGAGCCAGCTGGTCTTTCTCTGGGGGCTGATGCCACCTCGTTCACGTTATGTCCTGTCGCCACATGCACCACACAGGCGTGTGGTAGCCTGGGGACACCTAGGTGTCGGGATGTGCCCAGCCACATGCGAGGCCCTCTGCGGGCTCGGTCGGCCCTGCCCATGGGTTCCCGACACGCAGGCTCCCTCTTGTGCGCCCCTGACAATTAGTGCAGAAACCCTCTGCCGCTGCACTATGGACCTGCCTTCTCTTACTGTTGAAACGGGCTCCCTGTATCGGCGATGGGACTGTCCTTCTGCTTGGGGGTCCTGGTCCATCTCCACCCCTTTTGGGACCCTGTATTTTCCGGATCTCCCATTCTGAGTGTCTCCATCTGTCTGACTTGGACCAGTGCTCGGGACGGGGAGAGGAGATGTGGGTGTGGATGATTCGTCCCAGGGTGAACTGCCCTTCTCACCCTTCCCACCCTATGCACCAGGCCCTTCACGAAAGCGATAAGGGACAAATTCTGAGGATAGGGGCGGGTTCCTGGCCTGCCAGCTGTCCTACAGCTCAGTGGGGCCCTGATTTCCTCAGGAGTGTTGGCTCCGTGGGCCCAGAGGCCCCTGCCGAGAGCCAACCCCCTTTTCCCGGTGTTCCACCAGGTCCCCATGGGGAGGGCCTGGCACTTCAGGAGCCCCCAGGAGGCTGTGCCCTGTCCCTCAGGGAGAGACCTCCTTCCTCTTCATAGATGTAGATCGAATCCACAGGCCCCCTCCCAGCGCCATTTGCAACTGAAGAAACCAGCCCACAATTAGGAAATGTCCTCTCTCGGCAGTCACCCAAGTTAACAGTGATCATGAAAGCTTCCAGACAAACTCAGACGAGAGCACCCAGTGGGCCCCGCATATCTGTCATCCAGATTTCACGCTCGTCGGAGATGTCTCACCACTCATTTCACCGATTCATTCGCCTTTTGTGCTGAAATACTTGAAGGCAAATCTCACGTTGTCATTTCCATCCTTGAAAATTTCAATATGCATCTCTTAAAAAAAAAAAAAAAAGGACACTTAAAAAAAATAATCACAGTAACAGTCACATTTAACACGAGTAACAGAAGCCCTTCACACCCAGTCCCCACACTGCCTCTTCACGGCCAGGTCGGTTTGGCTGAGCCAGGATCCAAGCCCTGTGCGTGGCGGTCTCAGTTCGGATCAGAGCCACTGGCCCATGTGGTCCCAACCAGGGAGACCCCACCCCAGGGAGACCCCACCCGAGAGAGACCCACCGCCTCTGAGCTCAGCGTGGGCCCCGTGTGCTGCCTTCAGCACGTGCTGGTGAGCTGACACAGCTCCCCTGTGAGAGCCTGTGGAATCTGGGTCAGCCCCGCTGGACCGGACTGACGGTCCACAGCTTCCCACAGCTGCCTGCTGGCTTGTTCCTCTGACCTTGCACTTCCTGTTACATCACTGGCTTCATGCATCGCAGAGCAAACACTGTGGGGCAAGAACACTCTGTAGGGGGCGCTGCTGACTTCATTCTGCACCACCTCACGAGGCAGGTGCTGTAGGTGGCCACGAGCTCATCCACTGTGACATTCCCATCGACCTTTCTCCATGCATTATCTTTACTTGGGGGAGCCCAGTGACCTTTCCCACAGTGTCTGCCAGGCAGACTGACCCTTGGAGATGGGGCTCTTCTCCAGAGGTGACTATTTTTAATGAAACTCCATTTCTTTTTCCTGTCAACACAGATCTGGAAAAGCCTGCCCCATCTGAAGGCAGTAGTCACGTACCGAGAACCCCCTGCGGAGAAGATGGCTGGCGTGTACACGGTACGGGCAGAGGGCCTGGGCTTCCGGCGGGGCTTGTCTGGGCCCGTCCCGCTGACCGAGACGGCCCACTCTCGCCCTCCGGCTGCAGATGGAGGAGTTCATGCAGCTGGGGGAGCAGGTGCCCGAGGAGGACCTGGACGCCGTCATCGACACCCAGCAGCCCAGCCAGTGCTGCGTGCTTGTCTACACGTCTGGTACCACCGGCAGCCCCAAGGGCGTGATGCTGAGTCAGGACAACGTAGGGCCAGCACCCCACCATGGATGGGCAGCCCTGGATCTAGGCAGTGGCCCCCAGCAGCCCTGGGGAGGCCCCTCTGGCCTGCAGCTCAGGGAGCGGGGATGCGTGGGGCACCCTTCTGTCTGTGGTCCAGACTGAGCCCAGTGAAGGGGGGAGCCTGTCCCTGGGGGTTTCTTGCAGAGATGCCCAGGAGGACAGACACCCCAGGGGTGCCCCAAAGAAAGAGTCCAAGCCTCCAGGGACCTGCACTTGTGAGCACGGCCACAAGTCCGGCAGGCGGACACTGCCAGGCCCGGCCCTCCTTCTCCAGGTCACGTGGACAGCACGGCACGGCAGCCAGGCCGGCGGCATCCAGTCATCCGAGGTGCAGCAGGAGGTGGTGGTCAGCTACCTGCCCCTCAGCCACATCGCCGCCCAGATCTACGACCTGTGGACGCCCCCCCGGTGGGGGGCCCAAGTCTGCTTTGCCGAGCCTGATGCCCTACAGGTCAGCCTGCCCTGGGCCCGCGTGGGTGTCCGAGCGTGTGTGCCAGGCCCTGGGCGTGCATGAGGGACTGCCCTGGCTGCCTGTGCGTCTCGTCAGTCAGCATTCCTCCAGGTACTTCAGCACAGCCCTCAGCCGCTACACAAGAAGGGAAGCTGATGGCACTGCCTAAAGGCAAGTCGGGGCAGAGTAGTTCTGGGGGGCCCAGCGCCATCGAGGATGGGCCATCCTCGGAGGAAGGTCACAGATGGTTGCAGATGGCCACTGCCTGCCCTGCACCTGCCTCAGCAGCTGCACCTGTTCTTTGCCTCCTTGTTTTAACCATAAGGGCTTTCCCAGAAGTGCCCCTCCCCACCCCGCAGTTGACTTGTCCCCATCTGGCATCTCACTGGCCCAAGTGGGGTCACATGTCCACTCCTAAACCAGTCACTGCTTAGAGGGGTGGCGTGTCACCTTGAGTTAGTTAAGGAGGAATCACCAGGCAGGACTCAGGAAGCATCAGAACTATGCCAGGGTTTGTTGGCAGGAGCGAGTAGTGAGCAGATGGCTGTGGAGTGGCAGCCGACAGCACATCTGTATGCACGATGCCTGTGGTGTGTGCAGGGTGACCCTGGTGACAGGGCCTCCTGCCCCTGCTGGCCCTGAACCAGGAGGCCTCTCTCCCTCTGGCGGCAAGCAGGGGAGCCTGGCGGATACGCTGCGGGAGGTGGAGCCCACGTCCCACATGGGGGTGCCGCGGGTGTGGGAGAAGGTCATGGAACGCATCCAGGAGGCGGTGGCTCAGTCCGGCTTCATCCGGCGCAAGATGCTCCTGTGGGCCATGTCGGTGATGTTGGAGCAGAACCTCACCTGCCCGGAAAGGTACGGGGGGCCGGGTCACGCCCCAGTATGCAACGGAGGATCTGTTAGCGCAGGCCTCTCCCGGCCCAGTGGCCCTGTGCGGGGGCCCCGCAGTGGCTGGGCTGGAGCCCCTGTCCTCTCCCCAGGCCCCACGGGACTCTCTGGGTTCTGTGAGGACTGACTTGCTGCCCCAGGTGCATTCACCTCCTGGGGAGCAGCTCCTGACCTCAGCAGCTGGCCAGAGAAGGGGCCACAGTGATGGGCTTTTCCAGCCTCCAAGGGACCACTTGGATCTCTCCTGCTGCCTTTCGATCACCTCATAAACTGCCCCCAGTGCTGCGGGAGGGTCAGGGGCAGAGACCCGGCTGTTCTGGTTTAGAGACATTTCCCAGATGTTCCCTGGGCAACCTGTTGAAAGTACACCATGTCTCATGAGACAGGTGTCCATGTGTCTGCGCCGCCACTTCACATCATACACACATGGAATGAATGTGTGTGACAACCTGGTCATGAGCTTCAGATGGGCTCACACACGCTTGCATAGACGTGTCTGTGCATGCATGCTGCCAGTGCACACGTGTTCTCTTGTGTGCGCATGTGTGCCCCTACACAGCTGACTCTGCTTGACTTCTTGGCTGAAGACTTATTTGCACACATACTTCTGTGGGCGTGCATGTTTATTGGCAGGGCCAGCATTTAAATTATGTAGTGGCGGGTTCAGCATTGGCCCCAACCAGTCAGAACAGAGAACCAGCTGGGCCAGTGTGCACCCACTGAACGACCCGCCCTGTTCATGTGCTCATGTGTTTCTCTGTGGCCCATTTTCCCTCTTCCACCAGCGACCTGAAGCCCTTCACAGCCAGACTGGCAGATTACCTGGTGCTGGCCAAGATCCGCCAGGCGCTGGGCTTCGCCAAGTGTCAAAAGTGCTTCTATGGAGCCGCCCCAATGACCGTGGAGACACAGCACTTCTTCCTGGGCCTCAACATCCGCCTGTACTCGGGGTACGGCCTCAGTGAGACCTCGGGCCCCCACTTCATGTCCAGCCCCTGCAACTACCGGCTGTGCAGGTACGCCTGGGGCGGTGCCCGAGCGCACACTCCCTTGTCACAGCCCTCAGTACCGCCTGCTGACTGGCCCTAGAGCCTGAGCCCCTGGGCCACAGGGTCCCGGAGCCAGGTCCCCTGGCCAGGCCACAGTCTCATGGCGGTGGTCTCTGCCAGTGTCCCACGGTCTGTGGTGGAAAGCTGACCAACGGCCCCGGGACCCTGGAGCAGGGCTCTGATGGAGGAATTCCCCTTTGTGCCCCCTTCTGTGAGGAGGCTGTGATAAGTGTCCCAGAGTCACTGATAGCACAGGTGCCACCTGGGGTCAGAGTGCAGGGATAGGCCAGCCTCCTGGGGGCAGAAAGGACAGTCTGACTTATGGAGTGAGTCAGAGGACCCTCTGCTGGGCTTAAACACCTTCCATCCCTGCTTGCCTGTCACAGAGCCTCAAGTTTGTCCCATTAGGGACACCCACTCATTCATCCACTCACCAGAAAACCCTCGATTGGCCCCACTCCTCAGTTCTGGGTCCCCAAGGCCTGGGAGGGGCACCTTGTGGGCATCAGTGGAAACAGAGAGATTGGGGATCCCGGGCTCTCAGGGGCCTGACCCGGGGCTGGAGGAACCAGCCCCCTCTGACCAGGCCTCCGGGCCCCCACCCCAGCTCCGGCAAGGTGTTGCCTGGCTGCCGGGCAAAGCTAGTGAACCAGGACGAGGAGGGCACCGGCGAGATCTGTGTGTGGGGCCGCACCGTCTTCATGGGCTACCTGAACATGGAGGAAAGGACGCGCGAGGCCATCGACACTGACGGCTGGCTGCACACCGGCGACCTCGGCCGCCTGGATGCCGACGGCTTCCTCTACGTCACAGGACGACTGAAAGGTGCAGGGAGGGGCCCACAGCCACCAGCACCTGCACCCATGACGAGCAGGGGAGTCCCTAGGTGCCGCCACCCTGACAGACGCCACTTTCCTGACCCTTGGTTCCTGTACAGCAGGTGTGATTATTAGCCCAAGTCCCTGAAGAGGGCGCCCAGTCATGTGAGGACACCCAGCTGGTAGACGGTGCAGCTGGGACTCAGACTGCTGGGCAAGCGAGGCCAGCCTTCCCAGAAAACTTAAAGGCATAAATGTGTGTTTTTTACATGAAACGTGGATATGATGTAGAGCAGAACACGAGACTTCCAAAAAGTTTCTCACGAAGAACGTGGCTTTCCCAGGGAATAAGCGGGACTCCTCCGTAGACAGGGGCTTTGCTGACTTCGCTCTAGTGACCTGATAGCCACCTGGCCAGGTGTCTCGCTCCATTCTGTGTCCGCGGCCTGCACAGGACCTGTGCACAGAACGGGACCAGCTCATCTTTCTTGACTTGGACAGACTCGGGGGGCCGGAGCACAGCACAGTGACATCAGTCAGGCTATGTTTATGAAATGCCCTGGCGTTACCGTCCAGCCTGGACGTAAGCCGTCACTCTGTGAGCAGACCATTGTGCTGAGGGCCCGGCTCCTGGCCCCGCACTCGGGCACCCAGTACGCATGCGGATGAAAGAGTGGGCCGTGGACAGGTGGATGGGCGCGGGAGAGCTCAGAGAAAGCAGAGTTAGTGAGAACGGGGAATTGCACAGGCTTCTTGAAGGAGGCAGCTGAGCTGGTCCTTGCAGAATAGGCAGCCTGTTGGGAGAAGGGGAGAGGGCATCCCTGAGGGCAGGTGTCAGCAAGGGGAGAGGCCCCCTGGCAGGGTGAAGCACTCACTGCACTTGCATCAGCTCTGCCGTGTGGCTGTGGAGAAACTCTCCATTTTCCTGTCAGAAGTGGGAAGAGTGCCTGCTTCTGTATCGGCCTGCAGTGAGGGTTGAGTGAGTTGTTACGTGTAGCACTTAGCGCAGAGCCTGAATGTGGTGAGTGCTGCATAAGGGGCAGGGGTGGTCGCCCAGCAGAGGTGGGGTGTGACATGGGAGATTCAAGGGTGAGGTGGGAGGGTCAGCGAGGACCTGGGTCTGGTAGGTGTCGGAACAGGCAGAGAGCCTCAGGTGGTGAGCACAGGAGAATGAGCACTGGGTGAGCGTTTGTCTTCCAGGGGCTGCCCTTGTCCCCAGCAGGTGTGAGGGGCTTCTGAGGGTGCTGCTGATCCGCTGCCACAGAGGGCACCTCTGGCCTCCCTGAATGGCCAACAGTGCTGCCCGCTACTATGGCCAAGGCTTGTGTCCAGATTCATCCTGGGCCTGGCCTTGCCTCCCCAGAACTAATCATCACGGCTGGCGGGGAGAATGTGCCCCCGGTGCCCATCGAGGAGGCTGTGAAGGCGGAGCTGCCGATCGTCAGCAGTGCCATGCTGATCGGGGACCAGAGGAAGTTCCTGTCCATGCTGCTCACCTTGAAGGTGTGTCTGTGGGTCTGTCCCAACTGAAGACACATTCAGACAGGACACGCCTGGATGTCAGGACTTCGTTCTGGGACAGGCAGTGCTGCAGCCCTCGGGGGCAGCTGCCCCTCGGGGACATGCCTGCTGCCCCCACAGGGACAATCTGCAGCCCCTGCCGCGACAATCTGTGTCTCCCAGCACAATCTGCTCAGCAGGAGCATGGCCTGCGGGGGCCGGGCGTGGCAAGGGTTGGGTTGTCATTGCCTGGGGTGTCAGTCTCAGTCCTCTGCTCCTCTCACCAGTCGGGGCGGCAGTTGCACCCCAGAACCACAGCTCACACGATCCACCTGCTGGGCGCTCCTCCGAGCTCAGGCCGCATCCTGAGCAGCGGGGCGTGGCGCTGACCCCATCTCTGGTTTGCAGTGCACCCTGGACCCGGACACCTCTGACCCAACCGATCAGCTGACTGAGCAAGCCGTGGAGTTCTGCCAGCGCGTGGGCAGCAATGCCACCACGGTGTCCGAGATTGTGGGGAGCAAGGACGAGGCTGTGTACCAGGCCATCGAAGAGGGCATCCGGAGGGTGAATGGTCAGGCGGCCGCCCGACCCTACCACATCCGCAAGTGGGCCGTTCTCGAGAGGGACTTCTCCATCTCGGGTGGAGAGCTGGGTAGGTTTGCTCTGGCTGCTTCCCTCGGGCCCAGGTGCTGTGTGGGAGGACAGGGCCGTGGCAGGGCCTGGGAGCTGCCTGTCAAGCAACTGTGGCGAGTGGAGGTCCCTGACAGCCCTTCACGCCAAAGGGCACTGCCCAGGGCATGGGCTGTGCCGGAGAGCCCGCTGCATGCATAGGGATGTGCTGGAATGAGTTACTTTGAACATGCGACACGTGACTTTGCTTTGACTCTAGGCCCACTGTCCCCTGAGGTCACCGTGGGGCCACCTGGCAGACACCAAGGCCCTGCTGATGGTTGGGGTGGAGCTCCTTGGCTCCAGGGGGTGAGACCACCATGACGTCCTATGACGTCACCTCATCTGGCAGGAACAGTGGTGAAGCCCTCTGGACCGTGGCCCACAGAACCCAAGGGACTCTGCTGCGGCCTTGGCTGGGGTCATGGAGTCTCTCATGACAGCTTGGGGCACTTTCGTGGCCCAGGGGAAGTGGCAGGGCTCCTCCAGGGGGGCGCCCTCGGACCGCTCGAGGCTGAACACAGACACAGTGACGCTGAGCAGTGACTGCCATCAGGTCTGGACCACCAGCCACACGCAGGTCCCCTCTCAGCAGTGCTGAGAGGTGACCCTGAGTCTGGGCTCTCCAGTCACACAGACAAGAGTGAGTTGGCACAAAGTGGACTTGCCGCTGCCCAGCACCTTGGGTCTGAGCCATTTTCACCCTCGCTTCTAAGGGAGAGCCGAGGCCTCTCAGCTGGGCGCCCCGCCCCGCCACAGGCAGTCGGAGCTCGGTGTCCAGCGTCATCGCAGGAGCTTCCCGAGTGCAGGTGTGACTTGCACGTTAGTTACTGTTGTGTAACAACGTACCCCCAAGTTCAGCAGCTTAAAACAGGAAGCACCTTTCTTAATTCCTGTGGGTCAGAAACGCAGGCAGCTAAGTTGGGTGGTTCCAGCTCGGGGTCTCAGGTTACAGCAAGCGTGGGCTGGGCAGCAGCCCCTGGAGCTCAATGGGCTCTGCGTCCCTGGCTGTTCGCCAGCCTGGAGGCCCAGCGACAGCTGCCAGTGCGCTCACAGCATAGCAGCGCTGTGCCCCAGAAGCGCGATCCTCAGCGCCTGGGCCAGAGCCTACAGTCTTGCCGTGTGGGTCGCTTGAGTCATGGCTGCATTCAAAGGACAGCACATAAATGCATGGAGGTCGGACATGGGTGCAGGTCAAGGGTAAGACGGAGGTGGCTCCCACCACCACATCTGTGAGAGAAGCCTGTCTGTCGTGACCATTCTCCGAAGTGACAGACACCACTCCTGTGCTCTGTTGCCACTGTGACCGATGCCGCTGCCCCCTGGGTAGCAGGGCTCAGGTACGGCCATCTCGGAGGCTGGCTGCCCATTCATCCGGCTTAACTCCAGTTATAGGACTCGGCGGGTCTGGATCTTCACCACGCACCTCAGAGTTCTCGGAGGCCTCGTGCACTCATGTTTCCCAATCTGCTTTAGGTCCCACGATGAAGCTGAAGCGGCTCACAGTTCTGGAGAAGTACAAAGACATCATCGATTCCTTCTACCAAGAGCAAAATAAGTAGTGCAGGAGCCTCCTTCTTCCTCCCGAAGCCGACAGGCCCCCGGAGTGACCTGATGCATGTCCTCTTCAGTCTGGGCGCAGGGACTTCCGGCCGGTCTGTTAGGTCTCGAGCCAGGTACGGCACCAGCATCTGCGTTTGCCAGGTCTCACGCCAACAATTCCAAGAAGCTTTGAGTGCACATAGTTTTAAGCGTCGCCTTTTGTTCAGGTGACAGGAGACCAGCTCTCCTTCCAGAACTGAAGTGCTGACACTTTATGGCTTTAGTTCCAGGTAGAATTTATGGGCCGGTAGCTCACTGAGCGGCCTGCCAGTGGCAGGCTGTGTGGAGGAGGGAGGGGAAGTCAGCTCATGTTACTGCAGGTGCCCCCGGGACAGTGGCTGTAACTCACTCACTCTGGAACGTGCTGGACAGGCCACCGGCCACTGCACACCCAGGCTGTCCCCAACATGCGCCTACTGACGTGCTGCTTCGTAGGGCTGCTGCTGCCTGTATGTATTTAATGTATGATCTGGATATTAAACTTCTTAACAACTGTCAACAAGTATGACTTTTCTTGTCAGCGGAGCAGGGGGGACCAGCCCAGACAGTGGCAGGTGAGTGAGGGGCCACGGGCACCTGGGTAAGCGGAGGCACTGCCCCCGCCTCACGGCCCTGCAGCTCAGGAGCCGCTCCTAGTGTGAGGCTGGGTCCCGGACCTCGAGAGAACACACATCTCAGTCGATTTTGGAATTCTTTATTAGTGTGAACACAAGAATAATTCGCAAATTTCAACAAAACAGAGGAAGCAACAGCCGAAACAGGAAAATACATGTGAGGTTGTAAGTCTGGTTAGAAGCCTTAAAAAGCACCCATGCAGGAGATGCCTGTTGGTAAGGTGTCCTGTGACCTGGGCGTGTTACACAAAGCCTCAGGTTTGCGTTGTTACACAAGGAGCGAGGGGCAACACGAGCTGCCTTTGGTGTGGGGCTGAAGGCTACCTGTCCACGCAAACAGTGACTCACTCAGCGTCTGAGAACGAAGAACCACCACCGTGCGGGGGGCAGGGGGAGCGGTGCCTGAGGGCAGAGGCTGAGCCCAGGCCCTGTGCTGCTAGGCTCTGTGACCCCAGCTGCTTCCTGGGGGTGCTCTAGGGGAAGGGGGTGGCCTCTGAAACAGGAAATTAAGTGTGGTCAGGCCTCTCGGCAGGACAGGCTGGAGCGGGACACACGTGCTGCAGAATTGTGACCACACATGGGCCGGCCGCCACACCCGTCAGTTGGGGCCTCCATGGTGTTTAGTGTGTGTCCAGGGAAAAGAACTTCGGCCCTTCACTTCTTGAAAGGCTCAAGGTAACAAAATAATTCAGCAATGTAGTTTTATCTTTGTAGTCGTGCCAATGTATTACTGTATCTTATTAACAAAAGTTACCTCTCATATTTCTTGGATCTGAAGTCTTTATTCATAGCCAGTAATTCATACAAATCTGCCTTAATTTTCCATATCATAAAGAAATATACCATAGTCATAGTTTGTGATGTGAACTTTCCTCGGAAATTTCTCTGGTGCCTGTTCATTTGATAAGAATGTCATCTTGTGCTATTATGTCAATATTCTGTTTTATTTCTATTATATTTTTCATAAACTAATGACAACTTTTTCTTTACAAAGTTAGATATTTTCTCTTGTTAATTCTGTATCATATTTACAGCTGAGGAAAATGGTTTTAACTGAAGTGTAAAATGGTTAACAATGGCAATACTTAGAGTTTACAAAAAGTTTATACCAAATAGACATCAATAAATAAAACAAGCACTTGGAACAGTCCTTTGAAAGCAGACCTAGGGACACCACCCGCACCCTCTGCAGACTGTGTTGAAAGGCCGGATGTGGAGGTGTGCTCCCAGGAAGCAAGGGGACCCAGTGCACTCTGAACGGGACGTGTTCTCACACAGCTTCACGTGGCATCGGCAGCAGGGACTGACGTGGGTTCCCTCTGGAGAAGCCTTAATCCAAGTCTTTCACTCGGTGACAGATTTCTTGTGTGAAGTCCGAGCATTTTGCATTGCCTCCCAAATCTTTTGTTAAGCTCTGAGAAAAGGAAAAAGCAAGAGTAAAAATGTATCTCACGGTAAACCAAAGCAAGGATATTTTTGTTCAAAGCACATGGCGAGACACTAGCTGAGCAGGCTACCTGGCTGCTGTCTCATTTAGTTAATTTCAAAGCTGCCCCCACTCACCACGTCTGCCTCCCCAGGAGGATGGCAAAGTGCCAAGAAAACGTCTGATTATGGACATTTAATATCTAAACGAGGGATCATAAATCCCATGGCGAATGGCGAAAAACTTCAGACATATTTTGGTCTGTTTTTAGAGGATGGGAAAGAAACACTAAGGTAATTTAAATCACTGACTCCTAAAACTTCCCTCTACAGGCAAGACACTCTCCCACACAGCACTCTGCCGCCAGCATGTCCCCCCTCCACTCCCAAACAGACCTCCGCATACCGACCTCAAGTCACCGCACCCTGCGTAATTTAAAGGGCCTGCTGTGTAATTTGGCCCCTCTCTGCTGGGCTATCTGTGAACAGGTTAAATTCACAAATACAGTGTCGGAATAAAAAACAAGATGATATATGCCCTTCAATAGGCCTATTGGGCTGCTGTCAACAAGCTTGGGTTTCCCGTAAGAAGCAAGTAGCTACCATCTCCTCCGTGCTCCCTCGGTCAGAGTAACCCACCGCACCCCTTCTGGGGCCGCAGGTGCTTATGGAAGCAGGGAAGTTTGTTGGGCAGGAGCCAGACTGGGTGAGAACCCAGCTCTCCCATGTGAAGCTGTGAGACCTCTGACCTCATCTCTCTGTGCCTCGTCTCCTCATCTGTGAAACGGAATTCATTACAGGACCTGCCTCACAGAGTGGTGAAGCAGATGTGCTGAGATGACATCCACAGAGACCACAGAGCACAGGGACTGGGTTAGCACCAGCCATGGCTGACACTGCGTGTCTCTGACGCACATGGTACGTGTGCCACCACGGCGTCACAGACACAGCTGCGTCTGCATCTACTGCTGGCTTCCAAGTCTTGGAGGCCAAGACCTCATCCTATTCCTCAGTGTGTTTATGCTTCACACCTCAAAAGGTACGCAACAGACTTTTGTTGGGGGGAGGGAAAAGCCACGTAGACAGAGGTAAGGGCCTTGACCACGATCACACTGCCAACCACGGGACACCTGGGCCTGGACCAGCTCTGACTCTCAAACCCTTGCTCTCCCCACGGCTCGCTCAGTGCTTCTCAGCCCTTTCCAGTGAAACACGTGGAGCCTCCCTTCAGGAAACACGCGTGTGTACACACACCCCTCAAGTTCACTCGGGCCCGGGAGGAGAAAGCCTGTCCAGCATCAGTCAGCTCCCTCCCAGGTAAAACCGTGGAAGACACGCAGGAGGACAGACCGCTACGTACCTTCCCGTCTTTAATGGTGGCGAAGCAGGCTGCCTCGATCCGCGCAGCGTGGTCGAACAGCCCCATGTGGCGCAGCATCATCACCGCGCTGAGCAGCAGGGCCGTGGGGTTGGCCATGTCCTTGCCGGCGATGTCGGGGGCCGTCCCGTGAACCTGCCTCAGGGAAACACGGCATGGTCAGGGACACAGGGCTCAGTCCTCTCTCCTGACCAGCGAACATAGTCGCTGAACAGTGGCTGCGCCCGACTCATCAGACATCAGACACAGGTCTAGAAACAAAGCCGCAGAAAAATGAAGGGTGAAAGTAACAGTTTGAAGAAATTGCAAAACTGTGGACTACCTTTCTGTCAACTTTCAGTGAAATATTTCAACTGAGGAAGTTTAAATATTAAGGATACAACAAAAACAACCAGGAAATGAATGAATAAACCATGTGTATATTAAAAAAAAAAAAATCCCTCACTTTATAAAAAAAAAAAACTATTTTCTTTTAACTGGAAAAACAACAAAATTGGAACACATCTGTGCAGATCACCCATCCTGGGTCCTCATGCCATTCAGCCCAATTTCTGCTTTGCATGTCAGCAGGGTCCTTACCGACTCGAAGATCGCAACCCCGTTGGCACCAATGTTGCCGCTTGGTGTCACGCCAAGACCTCCAATCAATCCCGCACACAGGTCACTGGGGGCAAAGAACATCAGGAGTGTGGGTTTGAAAACTAAAACGTCTCACCCAGCACCCAGACATCCCCTTTTAAATAGCATCCTCCACTGCAAGTAACCGGGGCTCCCTGGAGAAACGGCCAATCCCAGGACTAGGTTAGGAAGATAGGGGTGAACCTGGAGCATGGGACCATGTCAGGACGCAAACAACAGCTCAGCAGGGTGCCCCTGGCCAGGTCCAGACCCCCCAAGTCTCCACATGAATGATGGTGACAGGTGTAACACGGAACAAAGAAATGAGTCCTGACTGACTGACACAGACACATACGTGGCAAGGAGAAGCCTGTCCCTCAGCAGAACGCCAGGTAAGGAAAGTGAGAAGGAATGATGGACTCAGAAAATCACCATTTGGCCAACACTGAGTGTGAGTGTGTAAAGAGAGGGAGAAATACAGTATAAGTGGTAAAATGTTGACATCTGGGGAACGTGGGTGCTGAGTACACAGGAATTCTGTGTACCATTCTTGCTACTTTTCTGTAAGTCCAAAATTATGTCAAAAGTTATGAAAATGATCACCCACCTACTTAGCGATACAGAAAACATTGAGGTCAATCAACCAGTAAAACACACGAAGACTGTGCAGAACTAGCGATCAAGGAGCAATGGCCAGGAGCCGAGATGGCACAGAAATGGGGAACAGCCCACCCGCATGTAATCACAAGCCACCCCCCTGAACTGTTACAGCTCAGCTCACGTCCTACAGCAAACACGACTCATTTTTGGACCTTTATGAAAGACACTACAGGCTATAAGGTGCAACCAGACTTACCTCAGGATGTCTCCGTACAGATTTGGCATAACAAGAACATCGAACTGGGACGGATCTTGGACCATCTACAAGAAACACACGTGTGCATTCAGCAATCAGACGGACACAGTAGGCAGACACACTGCACGCCACAGAAAGGAGCAGGCCAGCAGGCATGCACACTTACATTCAAACATACTGTGTCGAGGTACATCTCGTTAAATTTAATGTCTTTACAGTTTTCTGCAACTTCCCTGCATTTTTGCAGAAAAAGCCCATCTGACATTCGCCTGTATTTAATCAAATAAAAATTATTGAAAGCAAAAACATGCAGAAAGAAATGCATCAAATCAGAGAAGTAAAAGTTCCGAAAGCCAAGATGGGTGATTGCAATTACAGTAAATTATTTCTTAGGCAGTGGTGTTACTCAACAAGAATTAAGAAATAAGTATTTATAAGAAGATGCTAAAATCGCTTTAAAAGGTTGACTGAATTGTTTTAACAGTTTGACTCTTGTGCATGCTCAACTCGTTCTCAGGTCAGGAAACCCGTTTCTGTCCACATAGACAAGGACCTTTAACCGCTGGGGCTGAGGAGAACCTGATGGGCTAGAACTGCACACCTCGAGGATGAGCGCTGCAAGCGCTGACTACTGCAAAGCCCCCGAGTACGTGACCATCACAAACACTCCCGCTGTGCTATTGCTGCAGGGGTTCCAGACTCTACAGCTTCCTTCTCTTTTATTTCTTAGTCCCCCCTTAAACTCCCAGGACCTGAATTCCCAACCACCCCCTGCCCCAGTCTGCTCCAGTCATTCCCCCATTGAGGACATGAAAGTAGGAGATCGTGACAGAAGTGTCTGACCCTCTCACTGGTAAAAGGGGTGTTTTTCGGAGACACCAGGAATCAGTGCACAAGCTGGACAGAAGAAAGTAAACCCCACTGCTCCCCCACAAAGCGTGACAGGGCGCTGGGCCCACAGGCACTCACATGATGTTGGCTTTGTGCACGGCGGTGACGTTGCTCCGGTGATTGTTCCGGGCATACTCAAAAGCGAACTCTGCGATGCGCCTGCTCGCCTCCTCGGTGATGAGCTTGATACTCTGCACAACGCCATCCACGATCTGAAAGAAGGACATCAAGACAGAAGTCCTGCGCTGCTGGAAAGGGGGTGGCGATATCCCAGCCCTGGACGGCTGTGTGAACCGTTATCATCTTGGGCGTGCTCACAGTGCCAGCAACCATGGCCAGCATCCTGCATTCAGTGCACCAATGGGGTTCATGTTGATCCAGCCCTATGAGGTAGGCACTGCAAGCCCCATTGCACAGATGAGGAAAACAGGTTCAGAGATGGTCACCCGCCCAAGAGTACCCCTGTGAAGTCAGGATTCAAAGTTCACACTGAGGGCATGTTCCCAGGCCCATGCCATTGCCTGGGCATCCACGTGAGCACCGTGGGCAGAGACCCAGGGCCGAGACAAGCGGCCACACCTCAGGCCAAAGTGTACTGCCTCGGGAGCTGTTCTCACTGGGAATCTAAACAACGGCCCGAGTGCACAGGAAGCAACCCAACTAACAACAACATACCACGTGCTCGATGCCACTGTACTCTCCTTCTGTGTTCTCGCGAATAGTGACAATATTTACATCATTGTAAGGGGTTTTATAGCCTTCGATGGAGACACATGGTCGGACATTTGCATAGAGGTCGAAGGTTTTACGCAGCAATAAGTTCATAGATGGGTGACCAGCTGCTATTGGGGTCTTCAAAGGGCCTGTGAGAAAGAAGACCACCCAGACAATAGGATCTTCTGTTCTTCTTTATAAACACAAGTACATAAGGTTTGTTTGAAATGGCAATTTGGGGTTTTAATTTTCCATCAGAATTGTATTTAGGACCCTCCTCTAACATGCTGCTTCCTGAACTGAGGGACACTTTTATGAAAGAGCAGAAGGACAGACAGGTGCTGTTTGTGAGCTGCATGTTCTCTTCCTCACGGGGGAGTCCATCCTGGCTGGTCACCCTCGCTGGTCATTCAGTGCCCACTGACCCCGCCCCCAGGATCCTTGTACCTACGTTCTGCCTCAGACTGTACCCATCCCTCAGATTCAGCTGACACAAGGAGATCTCCTCAAGGGAGCTTTTTGGAACATTCACTGAGCACCTACTGGCTGAGGACCAAGTGTGACATGATCTAATCCTCACCACCATCCTATGAAGTGTCAGCTCTGTCACTGTCACTTAAAAGTAGAGGAAGAAAACAAAATTCTTTTTGAAAACCAAGAGTAAGAAATCCATGCAGACCTCCCAGGCAGTATGTGGCAGAGATGAGATCCGCATTTGATCTGTCTGGATTTAAAGCCTGCCGTGTGCTAGGATTCTGAACCATGACCTTAAGCATGTGTTAACTAAAATACATTTGACCTTGGCCAATAACACTCCGTGTTTTCACTGCAGAAAATATGTTCCGAAATGAAAAACACATCATCTTACTATGAGTGAGTGGCTTCATGAGAGGCTAGCTGTATTCAGCTTAAATGCATAAACTTTCAAAAACATAACACTGGGAGCAGCAATCAGAGCTACCTTTCAGGCCCATCTTGTTCTTGTCCATGGACTCCTTGGCTTCCGGAGGGATCATCCACTTTCCTCCCGGGCCTTGGATGGCAGTGACGTTCCGCTCCTCCCATTGAACGGGCGCCTGGACGCCGCACCACAGAGCACAGTGAAGGGAAAGACTGTCAGCAACACACTCCTTCACCTTTGAGTGCAAGTGGCGACAACGCACTCCGTAAAGGTCCAGAGAGTCCCTGGCATGCGAGGATAGGTGTCGTTCTCTAGCCTGCCCTGAGGGATGTCCACCCCGTCCAGTCAGGCCCCTAGCTGCCACCTGCCCACTCCAGTTTTTCACAGCGCTTAACATGGCTATAATTAGAGTATGATCATCGGCTGAGAAGTACGGTTGGTAGAAATGTTACACAAAACCGGTAAGTGGATGAACCGGGAAGACACTAAGCTAAGTGAAGTAAAGCCAGTCATAACTGACTCTGTATCATAAGCTTCTATTCACATGAAACGGACAGAGCGAATCTGTGGAGACAGAGTAGCTTAGTGGTTACATGGGCTGGGGATGGGGGGTAGGGTGAGAGAGACGGGGAATGGGGAGTGGCTGCTGATGAATACGGGGTTTCTTTCTGGGTGATGAAAATATTCTAAAATTAGATTGTGGCGAAGGTTGCGTAACTCGGTGAATGTACTAAAACCATTAAGCTGTGCACTTTAAATGGTGAGCTGTACAGCGCGTGAGCTCTCTCTCAGCTGTTAAAAAAGAAAGCTATTATCGTATAACCTACGAAGGCAGCAGTTTGAAGGCATAAACCACAGCATCATCCTTTCTTCCCACCCACATCCTTGACGTACACATGAGTGTGCACATCGAGTGTGCCAGCGTCAGGGCAGAGCAAGCATGCGCCTTGTGAAGGACACGGGCTCAAGCCCGTCTCCATTGTACTGAGGCGCTTCTGCACCAGCATCACGCCCTCTGCAGGCGTTCTATTTACAAGCTCACAAAGAAAAACAATGTGCGTATATTTTAAACAAATTGCATTCCTCCACTCACAGCTGTTGGTATCATAACCACCACTAATTTAATCTTACACATTTATCACCTGCAGCTATAAACCGCAATAATAAAGCATCATGTCAAAAAAGGTCCAAGTTTCCTTATTTCCCAAGACAAAACGAAGGCTGGGCTCTTGGAATAATACCTCACACTTGATGATAATACCACATCAGAATTTTTTCTAACCTTTCAAAATCGGCTATGTAGTGTTTTGAAACAGCAATCCTATTCTCTTGGGCAGGAAGGCAGAAGGCGGTAGACAGGTGACTTGGCAGAGCTGAGATCTGCTTTCATCACTTTGCACAGAACTGGTGCCAATGTAGCGGCTTAAAACACCAATGTTCCAGTTAAAATCGTGAGGATTAACAGACCGTACCACGCCATGTAAATGCGAACAATTCATCCTGAGAGGTCACAGACTCCCACAGGCTAAGAAGCTCTTCTACAAATTGCTATTTAAGGTATGTTTAAAGTCCACTTACTTTGGCAGCATCAAAAATCTTCATAACTGAGGCTGAAATCTCTGGGCCAATACCATCTCCTGGAATTAAAGTTACTGTCTGAACCTGAATATAAGAAATCATCAAAGACGACAGTAAGAATTGATTTTTGAAGGTTTAAAAAAGCGTATCATTGACAAATCCACTTTATGTGTGTCGGGTGTGGGGCGTCTCAAGAAGACCCAAATGCCATTAAGAAAACAGACCTACCTCCCATGGGCTCATCGAAAAAGGTAAGATTCAAGAGACTCCACAATTCTACTCTGTAGCAGAGCTCAGAGTTATAAAAACAACTCAAGCGATGGTCTTTAGATAAAAAAATAAAGTACCAGACTTCCCAATTGCTATTTCTTTTCAGGTAGGCTACAAAGGGACCCGTTAATTGAAGTCTATAAAAGCAGAGAGAGCAAAAGTTTTCAACAGTGTTCTCTCACTAAAACTGAGAGGGCTTCCGTGAAGGCAAGTGCTTTCCCTCCCCTGGGGTCCTGGAAGCGGAGTTTGTCACACAAACCCGGTCAGTCTCATCAAACACCGTAGGACCCACTTCCAGAAGCGGGTCTCGGAGATGAGATCTCCCAGTAAGAGAGGGTCTCTGTTTTTCTGAGTTCCTCTATAAAACTGGCTACTTAATGACAAATGTCATTGAAATAAACTCAGCAAAGCTGACTCGTAACCAATGAGAATAGCTCATGCAATTATACCTGCACAGTGCGAGTTCTACTCAGAGTGACAAGTGTATTTATAGAGTACCCTCAACAATTTAGTTCAAAGGCTCCAAACCAAATGAAGCCAGCATTTCAAACATAGAAATAAACATGTGCGAAGGGAAATGAGGAGAGGACTTAAATTAGTTAAGATAATATTCAGTCCCTCTCTCTCCACTTAGAAACTATACATCAGTGTTTGCGGACTTTCCTCTACCTGGAGGTTTGGCCCAGACAAGGTCCCTGGCCTTTTCCAGTTCCAGCTGCCTGTGCTACTTTTTTTAAATCACCGGTTCAAGTTTCCCTGGTCTTTTGCCTTCCAGTGATACTCCTTGAGCAGGTGGAGTAATTCAATTTTTCTGTACAACTGAAGAAATCTTTTCAAAAATTAGTTTCTCCTCATACTTCTTTCAAACATACTCCCATCCCCACCAGGCTAATATTTTTTAAGAAATGGAGAGCCTGAAAACTAAGTCACAGCAGAGCGCAATGATCCTTTCATTAGCTTTCCGAAACGCATTTAAAAAGCTCGCTTCACTGTTCTTCAGCTTCAAGTGCAGCCGCACTCTGCATCTGTGCAGGAGCAGAGCCCACAACCTCTGGCTTCTTCCTGTTCTAACATGTTGCAATAAATGTCATCAGGCCACCCAAAAAACCTACTTTATTCTACAGTAGAGAAAGTAAATGAAAAAAATACGCCTTAGCCTTATAAATGCCACATAGAATAATATGTGATATGGGAGCAGAGGAATCATGAAATCCAAACCAGACTCTGCAAGAAGGCTAAAATAAAAGCACACAGGAGGAGCCACTGACCCACAGTCTTAGAATGCTCTAAAAATGTGGTATCAGCTTTTAAAGCATAGAACTCCAGCGCCGCGAGTTCCAAAAGCAGCAGATTTCATGAAAAACAGACATGGACGTGACAGCCTGTAACGGCCGCGGAAGGAAAGAATAAGCCCGCGGGGCTTACGGGTGTTTGAGACACTCCTACTTAGCAACCAATCTACTATTTTCAGGGACGCTCACAAAATAAAAATGCAAAGCAGGTTTTGAAGCTTCTCAACAATTTTTTCTCAATGTGTACTCATTTTGAAGAAAAACCTGTCTTACCAAAATGAGACTGTGACATAAAGTAACAAGCTCAAGGGAAATTTCTATCTATTTTTAACAAGGCTCTTTCCAGATATTATTAATGTTACAGACTGGCATAGCCAGCTGTAATGTAATTCTTTTAAATGTGACCTAATAGATTTCTGCATGTTAGTCAATAATTTCAATATACAGTATAAGTATGGCCAATTTTCCCTAATTTTAAATAAATGCAGATAAAGGGCTACATAATGCGTTAGAGCATCTTTCTTGAGAAACTTCTAAAAGGAAAAAATAAAAGATGTAATTATACTCACACCACCAGCAAAACCTCTGGTCACCTGTTTTGGGCTGTGAAATGCCCCCAGCAGCCGAGAGACCTATGTTAACACCAACAAAGAAATGTCATGCACAGAACTAAGGCAGAGATGAAGTCACTTCTAACAGCTGCTAATGCTGCAAGTTTGCAGAGATATTCGGGAATATTTTCTCATATATTAGCTCAATGTGGTAAGCTACCTCAGATCTGAAAATCTACAGCATTCAAATTACCTTTTGCTTCAAGAACGTAAGTAGTATATACTACTCCAAAAGCACTTTTATGAATGTCAACTGTCAAAAGACGTTGAAGGCAGAAGGAAACTATGCTTTCTCGGGTCAAACAGTGGATGTTCCTCATCAGATATCTTTGAGGTACCTTCTGCTCCAATCTGTAAAGGGAGAAACTGGCCCCACAGAGGTCAATGGACTGTGAAAGTTCCACAGAAGTCTATGCCAGGGGAGAACCTCCTCGCCTTCTGATTCCCCAACCCAATGGGCTCTCAACGCCTGTGTTTTTTTCCTTGTAGACCACACTAAAGGCAGAACAAATTGACCAGTGCTTTGATTATCAGCGCACAGTCCCTCCTCTGAAGGCTTCCCTTACCTACCACAGCTGAATGAGGTGCTAAGAGTGAGGGAATGACTTCTGTTGAGACAGTGACACAGTAGCTGCTTCCCCTTCAGGAGCAAATGTGACATCAGTTACCGTCACAGACAAACCCAGGTCTGAAGAGGTACCAAGCAGAACCCAGTTACGGAAGAAAATTGTTAGTGACGTTGGAGAAACTTGGCCTGCGTGAAGACTGTAAAATAAATCTGTTGATAATCCCTTAGGGACGCTTCAGGCATGTGTTCCTTCTGCAGGAAGCAGGTGATTTTACTTTTTATTTAAGCCCCAAACAATTCTGTGAAGCAAGTATAGATATTTTAAACATGGACACATTAAGGCTCAGAGATGTTAAGTAATTTGTTCAGGGTCACACGGCCAATTAGTGGCACCGTCAGGATTTAAACCTAAGACTCCGACATTCCAGTGTAGACCTTTCCCCACCAAATAACAGAGCATGTAAACCTCACTTTAATCTCAAAACAAAGGAAAAACTGTATCAAAATCTACAGGGGGAAAAAATTAAGATTTTTATGGTACATTTCTAGGGGATTTTTCTTGATCAGCACCAGGAAACCTGAGAGCCTGTTTCTCCCCCGCGCCTATAATCTGTGGTGTGACCTTGGCCCCAGAGCAAGCAGAACGGGACTAAGAACCGGGAACATCCACCCAGTCCTCTGGGTTTCTCTCGGTCTGACACCGACTTCCTGCGTAACCTTGAGGATGACCTCTAAGGACGCGAGTGAGTGCCACCCAGAAACCAAGAAGCCGCAGAGACGGTGTGAGCCCTGCCGAGCCCTGGCATCCCATCTGTCTGGATCGCGGAAGCTCTTCAGACCGCAGACCCTCACCAAAAAGGTGGAAGAGCTGTACGAGGGCTCAGGTAGCAATTCTAAGGTGTAAGGTGCCCGTGTCCTTCGGAGGGAGCAGAGCCGCAGGGGCAGACCGGCGAGAGCCGGGCAGCGGCGGGGGAACCTGGAAGGAAGCAGCCTGGGGTCGCCCACGGGACCTCGCCCGCCCAGAGTGCGCGGCCGCGAGGTGACCCGGCCCCGCCAAACGGACCCGAGGAGGCCCAGCAGGACGACCTCGGGCCGTACAGCTCTGCGCGGGGCCTGGGCTCGGGCCTAGGGTACCGCGGGGAGCAGGGCCGCGCGCCCCCTTGTCCTTGTCATCCCTCTCCAGCGCGGTCCTTCTGATGCGGGCTGATCACAAGCCACGCGCGGGCCACCTCCGTATCAAGCCCGCCGGATCCACGCTGCAGCCACCCGCCCGGCGCTCACCTTGGACATCCACGCGGGCCCCGCCATAGCGTCGCTCTCCTCACCGCGGCGACAGAGCAACTCTACTGCGCAGTCGCGAAGCCCGCGTCGACTCACACGCCAGGGCGGCCCCGCCCCCTAGAAGCCCCGCCCCAGAGCCCACCCCGGGAATTCCTGCTGTTCGGTGGCCGGCCTGGACACGCACCGCCTCCGCCTCCGCTGGCCAATCGCGGGGCTCATCTCTTGGTGACGTAAGCAGCCAGGGCCCGGAAGCCGCGAGGTTTGGCTCACCCAGGCTTCTCCGGCTCCTCCATTCATTGACTCACCATTTAGGTAGGATTGTGGCTCTGAGCCTTCTGGTTGCTAGTCACTTCTCACTATCTGCCTTTTTGATTATAGCCATCCTTCCTAGAGTGGGTGAAGTGGTATCTCACTGCGGTTTTGACTTGCATTTTCCTGAAGCTAACATAAATAAAGCCTTTCTTGACCACTGTATTTTAAATGGCAACCCTTCCTCCCTACTGTCTATGCCCCTTCACTGATTTATTTTTCTGTAGCACTTATCTCGCTGACATACCATGTATATTTCACTTATTTATTTGGTTACTTTTTGTCTCCTCCCCAGGGAAAAATTCCAAGAGGCGAGGATTTTTGTCCCGTGCACTGTATTCTCAACGCCTATAGAAGCGGTAACTACGGGTACCCCTGCGCTAGTCAGGGCCCAGATTTAAACCCACCGATTACCAGCTGTATGACCGTGGGCAAGTTACCTTCTATGAGACGATTTCTTCATCTGTGAACTGGGACTATGACACTATGACTTAAGAGGCATTTGTAGAATAATTTCCAGTAAATGGGCACAGAGCAGATAATCAATGCTGCTTTCCCTCCATCCAGGATCCCCGTGAAGAAATACACACACTGTCTTTCTGGGAACCACACCCAACATCTGGGAGCCACAGGAGCACGTGATTTGGAAAGAGGTTGGGTCTTGCTTTGCTAGTTTCTAGGTGGGTGGTGCTGGGCAAGTCACTTTGCCTCTCATCTGTAACATGGGAACTCCTCACAGCATTGTTGTACTAATTCAAGAGCCTCATTCAGGGCACTAGCAATAGCGATCAAAAAGGATTTCTTAGGGGAATTTTCTAGTCAGGGTGGTGCTTCTATTTTTCACTTGTTGGGGGAGGGACCTCAGAACTGAAAACTGAGTCTTCTGCGGAAGTTCTGGCTTTTCAACCTGGAAGGCTGAAGTTCCAGTGAACAGAGATTAACAATTGTCAGAGAATGTGCCAGAGCAGGTTCTGAACAAAGAATACTGGCCTGTTCACAGGGAAGAAGAACTTTTATAAAAGTGATTGCGTGGTTTGGAGAAGTTTCAATTTCTCCATGGGAGAAAGGGGAAGTGCAGATTGGGGGAATCTTACAAAGGCCGTCCCTGCTCTAAAATTCCACATTCTCTGAATTCTTGGTCACATATACTAACTTCTTTACCGTTCCTGTTACCGTGTCTGAGGCCCTTATCCCACGTATCCAATATAAACAAAGGATGAGGACATGGCCTCTGAGTCCAACCACTTCTTGCCCCTTTCCAACCATGGGCTCCTGGGCAAGTTACTGCACTACTCCAGCCCCGTGTCCTCGTTTGTAAGATGGAGATAATGCCTGTAGAATTGGCTGTCCCAAAGTTAGAAATAACATGTGTGAGCTGAACCCCTAAAAGGCACTTGGAGGTGATGGCATTTGCATAAAAGCCCCAGAAAACGCCCTGACCTTTGTCACAGCCTCTGCACACAGTAAGTCCTTTAAATCGTATCAAGTCTCTCGTGTGTGTTCAAGGATTCAAAGATAAGCGAGCAAATCTTGTTCTCCCATCTAAGAGGCCCAGGGGCCTGAGGTGCCCTGCCCTGTTGCTAGTGTTGCCTTACGAGTCAGCCAGAGTGACCCCTACTCCGCGAGGGACGGACCGGAGAAAGGCCTGATGAGGGTCGCGCCCACAGGTCTGGGATCCCCCGCCCCTTGGCCAAGGGAGCCAGGCCCCTCAACTCGTCCCGGTGTAGCTCTCCAAAGAGTCTACATTAGACCCCCAGCCGCGCGCCTGCACCTCCGCCGCCGGAAGTGCCGGGACGTCGCCACGCCCTCACCAGCTGGAACAGGACATACTAGCAGGGGCGGTTTCTCCCAGCGGGCTGTAGCAGAGCCGTAGCGCAGCGGCAGCCCGTAGCACGCTGCAGCCAGGGACCCGCATCTTTCTTCTGCCACGCCCCACTGCTCAGGCCTGCCCCTCTCTGGGACCATGCCCCGCCTCTGCCCTCAAGCCACGCCCCACAGCTAGGCTCCGGCCCCACTCTCAGACCACGCCACTCCCCGACTACACCCCTCCAGTGGACTGCGCGGCAGGATGCGCGCGGGGCTCGGCGTGCGCTGTGGGAGGTGGCGTCCGGCCGGCCACGCGCATCATGGGGAACAAGCAGACCATCTTTACTGACGAGCAGCTGGACAACTACCAGGTGAGTCCGCGCCCCTGCTCGCGTCTTCCCATCGCTGCCGGTTTCCCGGGTCACTCCTGGCCTCTGCCTTCACTCCGAGCATGACCTTGGGTGGGCCGTGACTCCTCCGAGCCTCACCGGGACAGCGAGCCTCTGGAAAGCACAGCCGAGCTGTATCCTACCTGTGTTGGAAGTCAGGTACTTCAGCCCCCAAAGGCGGCTGTAAGTGGAGGTGTCTTGTTTATCCTGGGGAGTCTTCCTCTGGCCCAGCATGGAAATAATGGAGCAAGGAGGCGAGACGGTACCAGCCTTACTTACGTGGTCACTCTCCCCCGCACCCCCCACTGAGCGCTCTGCATACCCCCTGGACCCTTCCTCAGGAGCCAGGGGCTCCCAGACGGGAGACCGTGCTGTAGATGACGCCCATGCTCCTGGGTGCCTGCCCCTCCGCGTGGCTCTCACCCTTCAGAGCCCCGTTCCTACGAATGTGGGTCCTTTGCTATGGGCAGCCCTAAAATGAAGGCCCCCCTTCCTGGGCACTCTAGTGTGAATAACAGACTTCCCAGCTCCCCATGGGACAGGGATGGAGACCCACACATTCCTGCAGCACCTTCTGTGTACCAGGCACTGTACTTCTGCATTTACTTATGGTCAGCTCCTTCAATCCCAGGCTGGTGGATTATTGGCCCCATTTTACAGATGGGTAAAGAAACCCATTCAGGACCCTGCTGTGGGGCTCACGGGGAAATCTGAATCATGAATGGGGCTCACTCTTTGTTGGGTGGTGGGGCTGTGTGTGTCCTTTGTCATCAGGAGAGACAGTCGCCTCCAGTGCGACTGGAAGTGTGTGCCAGGGGAGGGAGCTAGTGAGAGTGGGAGACCTGTAGGGAAGGGGGCTTTTGCTTTGCTGGAAGGTTCAGAAATAAGGCAGCCCTGCAGCAGGCCCAGCAGGGCTGGCAGGAGGCGTTCCAGGTGGAGGGCACAGCTTGAGTAAATGCCTAGAGGTGAGCACAGGTCAGCAGGTAGACCAGGCTGAGGAGTGAAGAGTAGCCCCGTGGGGGAAGGGGCCTGGGTTCCTTCTCAGACCAGCCTGACGTGGGGTTACCCTTGGCAACCAGCCCCTGTGTTGGGTACTGATCCTTTGCCAGAGCCTGGCTGGACCCTGCCAGCTGCTGGGATGGGAGAAATGAGAGCCGTGAAACTTGAGAGCCTCACACGTCCCCCCCTCTGACACTCAGACTGCACCGGGCCAGCCAGGGGGTTGTGGACAACCCTGACTTACAGCTGCTCCCCAAGTGATCTGCAGGTTTTTGTGTCCTCCCTTCCCAGCTGCCAGGGATCCCTAAGGTTCAGGGTTCTTCCCAGACCACTTCTCTGCCTTGCAGATCCATCCCCCAGACCCCTCAAGCTCCAGAGCATTGCTGGCTGCCTTCCCCAGACCCCAGGCTGCTCCTCCAGCTGATCAGTGAAGTCTGCGTCCTGTAACTCAGCCTCCCTGGGGATCCCTCCTGTCTCCACTGCCAGGGCCCAGCCAGGCCTCTTCAGTCTCATAGACTGAAGGTCTAACTGCGCTGTTGCCCCCTTTCTGCCCCCTCCAGCCACCCACACCTTCTGCCACAACCCCTTGCTTTTCTCACCCCACCCCATCCTTTCTCGCCCTTCCCCCCCTCCTTTCTTTCTTTCAGGAGACACGTTCTGTTAAGCATCACCACTATCACACAGCTTTTTCCAAGGAGAAAGAGTTGCAGTTTGCTGAGCTCCCATCTCTACCCAGGGAATCAGCGCTGCCCCCACAGCTAGCAAGGAGGATGCAACGGGGCATTGCATAGTCAGAGTGCCCCGGGACCAGGCCCCTGAGAGCCCAGGGGGCTCTCAGTGATAGAGTCAGAATCACAGATAACCATCGGGGACCTCTCCCCTCCGCACCCGCCCTGCCCCCCAGCTGGGTCCACTTGCTCCCTGGGGCACAGCCCTTCCGCCCCCATGGACCCTGTGGTGTAGTCCTCAACTTGGGCTGCACCCGAGTGGCTTTGAAAATGGCTGATGTCCCTCCCCTGTCCCAATGCCTCCAGTCACTCGCTGCCACCATCTTCTCCCCCGCCCCCCGCCAGCCTCTCCACTGCTTTCCCGATGTGACCTTGTTGATTCCTGTGGCTTTGCTGCCAGGAAGGTGCCTGGGACTCTGTCTCCGAGCACGAGCACGAGGTTCCCTTCTCTGGGGCTGCGCTGTGGTGGAGGCTGTCTCCCAGGGACTGACTGCCCCTCCCACCCCTTAAATGCTCTCCCTCACAGCCCTTGTCCTGGCACCTAGTCCCCTGGGCCCGGTCCAGAGTTTCAGGTGGGTTCTGTACCCACGAGACTGCTATCCCCAGTGGGCTGGGTGGTTGTGAGTTTGCCGCCCCAGCACTGTCCAGGGCCGCCCGTGGGGGGTCTGAGGAAGGAGGAGTTGGGACTGCTCAACCGACTGTGCATGCTCTCTCTACAGGACTGCACGTTCTTCAACAAGAATGACATCCTCAAGTAAGTGCGCGGCTCTGGTCTCCCCTCTGAGTGGGGACAGGCGGGGAGGGGCCCGGGACCCCAGCGGGCCGGCTGCACTGGCTGAGCAGAGGAAGAGCGTCCCCTCTGTCAGGAGCCAAGTGCAGGAACCTCCCACCTCTCCTGGACCCAGATTTCTCTGCCAGGAATGGAACATCTGCTGGTCGTGTGCCTGCCTCTGTGGTGGGTGGTCTCAGGCACATTTTCATGTAACCTTCACTGCCACGTTGCAGTGGGACGGTCCAATTTTATCCCCGGTGCAGCCATTGTCACATAGCTAGGGACTAAAGACATGGCCTCAGACTCCTGGCCCCTTGCTAATTTCCTGCATCCTGGGGCCTCTCAGATGAGAGGTCCCTGTTGGTCAGAGCAGGGCCCCTCACGGCCCTCCGGCTCTGGCTCTGATGACCTTTGAGCCCTGGGAGCCTGAAAGTTCTGCAATGCATCCACCACCCTTGGCTGTCCACTAAGCGTGTCTTCCCTTCCCAGGCTACCCCCTTTCTTCAGGGGCTGGAGGGCTGGGCCTAGACAGAGAGGTGAAGTGGGTGGCAGTCTCAGGGCGCCAGGAGAGCAGACAGACGGTGAGCAGGCACACAGAACACCAGGAAACCCGGCCCCCTGCCTGGGCTATCAGGTGTCACTAAAAGCCTCCAGGGCTCGGGATCACTTTCCCTGTAGGTCCACCGGGCTGGGGCAGGAGCCGGTGGCAGCTTCCCCTGAGGGCTGTGGGGGTCCCTGCCCCAACCACTCGGCTAGGACAGGCCATTCTTCCTCCCTGCCCCCTTGGTGGGCAGGGACACCCCACCACCCCACTTCCGCCACCTCGGAAGGCTGGATGAGTAGCAAGCCCCTCCCCACCCTACCTCGGCATCAGCACACCTGGGCTCTGCTGCCACCTCCCAGGTCTGAGGTAGCCTCCGGTGACATCTGAGCCTCGCTGAGCCTCAGGTCCTTCTATCAAATGGAGATCATTATCCTGCCCCCAGAGCACACCAGGGTGGGGGTTTGACCCAGGCCCTGCTTCCAGGGGCCTCTGAGTGCTGCCCCCGCCCCGCCTCCCTCCACCCCCATCCAGGTGGGTTTCTGGGTGAGCTGCACCCCAAGCACCAACCAGATGGCGAGGAGGAAAGGTGAGCTATAGGTTCTTCTTGGCAGCGTGGGGCCCAGCTCAGGGATACTGAGTCAGAATCGCAGATAACCATCGGGGGCCTCTCCCCTCCGCCCCCACCCTGCCCCCATCTGGGTCCGGTGGCTCCCTGGGGCACAGCCCTTCCACCTCCACGCTGACCTCGGGTGGGCAGCCCCCCATTCAGCCACGTTCACTCAGCACCCCAACTCCTCCATAGTAAGTGGGCCGAGTCCTTGTCCCTTCGGCCCGGAGAGAGGCGCACCCAGCAAGTCGCCCTGGTCTTTGCCTATGGGTTTCTTCGTATCGTTCATTTTAATTACTCTTAATTTTTTTATTCCACATGTGATGCATGACCATAGAAAAATTAGAAAATAACAGCAGTCGAGAGAGGACAAAAAATGGCCTCCAGTCTCCCCGCCCCACCCTCGAAGTCATGACTGCTAACCTCTCGGTATATTGAACCTCTGGGCACCTCGCTCGGCCAGTGTCTTCCCTTCGTGCATATTTATCGAACATTTGGATCGCGTTGTGTAGTCATTTCTTTAAAGTTGCTTTTCCTTAGGCAAATGGTAAAAATAGATAAGAAAAAAGTGATCTCACCACCTCCATAATGCATTTATGTATTTATTATTTTTAAGATTTTATTTATTAACAGAGGAGAAGAGAGGAACATCAATGTGTGGTTGCCTCTTGCGCGCCCCCTACTGGGAACCTGGCCAGCAACCCAGGCACGTTGACTGGGAATCGAACAGGCAACCCTTTGGTTTGCAGGCTCGCGCTCAATCCACTGAGCCACACCAGCCAGGGTCACCTCCCTAATGCATTTAGTCGGGCATTTCGGTTTTCGAGACATACAGCCCTCACCTCTGGGGTTATTTCCTGGCATAAATGTTTAACAGAGACTTCCGGGTCAGAAGGTATACAGATTATTACAGCTTTTGATTTCTACCGCTAAGTCACCCTCCAGCGGTGATGAAGCAGCCTGCCCCCCGGTGGCAGCGAGCTGGCAGGCGCATCGGCCTGGGCGTGGGATCACCACCCTGCAGGGCTTCTTCTGCTCCTCTCACAGGCTCCACGCCCGGTTCTACGAGCTGGCCCCCAACCTCGTCCCCATGGACTACAGGAAGAGCCCCATCGTCCACGTGCCCATGAGCCTCATCATCCAGATGCCGGAGCTCCGGGTAGGTGAGGGGCCGCCCGTCGTGGCTGTGGGGCCCTGAGCGTGCCCTGACCCTCTCTGTGCCTCAGTTTCCTCACTTCATGGTGAATAAATGAGCTACATGTGGGGCTCTGGCCGGCTGCTGAGACCTGTGCTACCCATAGACTTCAGGGCTCCGGGCTTGCACCCACCTGCTTGCCTCTTATTTGTTTATTTTGGGAGAGAGGGGAAGGGAGAGAGAGAGACGGAGAGAAGCATCAAAGTGTGGTTGCCTCTTGCGCGCCCCCTACTGTGGGCCTGGCCTGCAACCCAGACATATGCCCTGACTGGGAATTGAACCAATGACCCTTTGGTTTGGAGGCCTGCACTCAACCCACTGAGCCACACCAACCAGGGCTGCTTGCCCCCTTGTTAAATGGCCAGTGTGCTGTCTTTTGCAGCCCTTCCTCGGCTTTTAGACAGTTTTCCTCTCCTGCCTTGTCTGGCTATGGCTTCTCACGGCTGGGTCATCCTTGGCATCACTTCCGGATTTCACTTGCAAGGACTTCCCCTAGGGATCTTGTCAAAATGCCCACTCGCACTTGGGGCGTCTGGGGACCCAAGGCCGTGTTTTTCTACAAAGCTCCCAGGTGGGGCTGATACCTCTGGTCCTCGACCACATCTGTATTTGACATAAAGTTGTCATTCGTGAGTTCCTCACCCATAATGCACGTGAGGTGCCCTCTGCCAGCAAAGAAGCTTTTCGGGCACAAAAAGCTGTGGTGTGGGACTTTGCAAAGAGGCCCTCGCCAGGCCTCGGATGTGTGACTCAGGGGTCACTGCATGGTATCCACTGTGGCCTGTGCCCCAGCTGTGACCTCCGTCCTGAGGGACAGTGAGGCCAGTCTCGGCCCTGCGCGGTCGCTCAGCCTGGCCCGCAGAGGGGATTGAGCCCAGGCCCACGGGCACTCGGGTGGGAGCCACACGGTTGTCCCTGAGCCTCCAGGAGAGGTGTCCCTGAGTGATCTGGGGTGAGGAGGGAGTTGGCAGCCTCGGGGCTGGTCTGGGAGAATCCGGGAGCTAAGCGATGGCTGGCCTGGGGTCTGCGCACTCTCTGACTCTTGCTGCTTGTCCCGTCCAGTTATCCAGACCTTTGGAGGTCCCACTTCTGCCTCCCCTACGCTGGCCTGGCCTGGCCTGAGCTGAGGGCTGCCTGTGCTTGGGGACACCCTCCCCTTCCACACATCAAGGCGGAGGCTGCCCCCGTGGCCTCCCCTGGGCATTGGGCCTGACCCCTGCCCCTGCCTCGCCGGAGCTCACCCTCCAGTGAGCATGCCCCGGCTCTGCCAAGTTCTCTGCGCTCACCTCAGTGACACAACAGGACCTGACATGCCGCTGCGGTCTTGCAGGTGCTGGCCTGCTACCTTCCACGCTGTAACTCCTCAGTCCTCCCACAGCCCAGTCACGTGGGTGCAAAGGCCGTTCCCATCTTACAGATGGAGAAACTGAGGCCTGGGGGATTGGGTCGCATAGGCCGTAAGCTGTCTGGCCCTGGGGTCCTCCCAGCTGACCCGCCCCGGGAGACCGTTGTGGTTCTGTCTCCAGGAGAATCCATTCAAGGAAAGGATAGTGGAGGCCTTCTCCGAGGACGGCGAGGGGAACCTCACCTTCGACGACTTTGTGGACATGTTTTCCGTGCTCTGCGAGTCGGCTCCCCGAGACCTCAAGGCCAACTACGCCTTCAAGATCTATGGTAAGGAGGGCCTGCGGGGGAGCCGATGCTGGGGGCCTGTGCCCCTGTGCGGTGGGGGTCGGCACTCAGGTCAGCAGGCCATCCGGTTCCTGCTGGCTGCCATCCCGGGGGATGCTGGGGACACCAGGAAGACTTAGAAGAATAGCTGCCCAGCAGGTGGCCAGCGCTGACAGTCAGTGCACAAGAGACCTCACAGGGCCCTGCAAGCAAAGGGGGGACACTCCCCCCATCTGTGGGGAGGAGAGGGCACGTGTAGTGAGGTTTCAGTGGGGCATGGGAGGACGGGGGGGAGGTAGCGAGCGCCGGGCACAGGGAGCAGCCCGCGAGGACTCAGTACACAGAATGTGCAGGGCCCGGCGAGGAGGTGGGACCCTGTTGGGGGGATGCCATGCCCCGTAGGGTGGGGCTGTGGGGTCCAGTCAAGGAGGTTGGGCCTGGTGCCCAGGCCTCCAGGGGCCACTGAGGTTTCAGGTGGGGCAGGGCAGCTCTGTGTTCTAGAAGGGTCTCAAGACATCAGCTGAGGCCGGGGCTGGAGAGGAGGCCTGGACCAAGTGGTGGGGCTCCCAGGCTGTCGGAAGTGAGCTGCCTTTTTTCCTGCCAGCCCTGCCCTTGATTTGCTGTCCAACCCACCACCAGAGGGCGCTGGCCACCGCAAAGCCCTAGCTCTCCCACAGTCTTGGGAGATGTCCCGCCCAGACTGGCGTCCAGTCCTCAGACAGGGACCCGAGGCCCAGGGAGGAGCTGAGACCTGTCCTGGACCAGAGGGCCTCAGACAGACATCCTGTCCCCAGGGACTTTGATCAGCCAGGCGCTGGGGCCCCTCAGACTGTTTTTCACAGAGAGTTTCGTGTTTATTTAGAGGACTTGGGTCTAGATGTGTCTGTGCCCCCCTGTGTTTGGACGTCAGAGTCAGGGCCTGCCCTGCCTGCCAGCCGTGGTCGCTGATTCAGAAAGAGCTTCTTGCATTCTTTCCATCACCCCTCACACCCCGAAGCCTGTGGCCTTGCTTCTGGGCCGGGCTGCTGTCTGCAGAGAGGGGCTCCCTGCTCGCCTGGGCTGGGGGTGGCCCTGGGAAGATGGGGCCCACTCTCCAGCAAGGGTCGCGCCCTCCTGGACCCCAGTATCCCCCTCTCCCCTGCCCGTCAGCCAGCACAGGCCAGGGCGGAGCTGGGCAGGGTGGGCAGCTGTCGGGGGCCTGGGCTCGGAGATGCAACACTGACCGCCAGGGATGTGACCTCAGGCAGGTCACTTGTCCTTCCCATGCCTCCGTTTCTTCCTCTGTGTTGCGGGGTTCTCACTGCGTGTACTGGGTCGCTTTGCTGTGCAAACTCAGGGAGCTAGTGCCCGCCGCGCTCACGGAGGCAGCTAAGCCCTTTGTCACCCGCGTGGTGTCAGGGTTTGCATGGCGGCGGGGAGCTGCCTGGGGGGAGCCCTTGTGTGGAGGCAGCAGCCCCGGCCAGGAGGTGAAGTTGGAGCCGCAGTGTGAAGGCCAAGCAGCTGGGCTGATGGGTGTGAAGGTCCCCCCAAGCAGAAGCAGCGCCCATGTGAGGAGCCAGTTGTCGGGCAGGGAAGCGGTCAGAAAGGCGCGGAGGATGTGGTGGCGGGTCTGTTGCCCGCGCTGTGCACCCCGGCCAGCCACGGGCTCTCTCTGCGGGGTGCCTGTGTATCCTGACCAGCGATACAGAGTCCCGGGGCAACAGGGTGCTGTTGAGGATATGTGGCATAAGCAGCCCTCTGACCTGGATTCAGGCACTCAGCTTCTCTGGGCCTGGGGTTCCTGAGCTTTACAAGGACCACGGGGTCACTGCGGAGTGAGAACCCAAGTTCCCAGGAAGCCTCAGATGTGGGTGCTTGATGCGTCTCGGTCATGGTGCGTTTTTACGGGGCTGCGAGGGTTGAGTGTGGCGTGGTGAGCTGCCTTGTGGGCGACCCCCTTGGTAGTGCCCAGCTGGGGACAAGAGTCCAGGGTCCCCAGCATGCGTGTGGAGGGAGGGGCGGGTGGGGACACATCATGACCAGGCCCGGTCTGAGTGTCCCCACCTCACGCACAGACTTCAACACCGACAACTTCATCTGCAAGGAGGACCTGGAGATGACGCTTGCCCGGCTTACCAAGTCGGAGCTGGAGGAGGACGAGGTGGTGCTCGTGTGCGAAAAGGTCATCGAGGAGGCCGACCTGGATGGCGATGGCAAGCTGGGCTTCTCCGACTTCGAGGACATGATCGCCAAGGCCCCCGACTTCCTCAGGTGCTGCCCAGGGCTGCGTGGGGGGCTGCAGCCAGCACCCGGCCTCCTGGGCCCCCCGGGGCTGAGGCCCTGTCTCCACTCAGAGCGGTGTGGGGTCCCAGGCCATGCGGCCGGGGAGGCGGGAGGTCCCATCCCAGCCCAGCTCCTGCAGGGGGTGACTGGGAGGCCCCCCCAACCCCCATCCCCAGCAGGGCCAGCCCTCAGGTGAAGAGTGAACAGCGGGCAACCGGTGGTGATTCTGGGGGTGGATCCCAGGGCACAGACGGGCCTGTAGGCTGTCCTTCCCTCAGCATCGCTGACCACGGGCCCTGCATCCTCCCTAAGCCACTCTTGCCCATTCTCTCTTTCCAGCACCTTCCACATTCGGATCTGAGGACCTGGCCGAGGTCACGGGGCCCCGAAGCCCACCGTCCTCCTCTGCTGTCTACACAGCTGTGACCTCCAAGCTCCCAGGATGGGAGCTTCAGCCTCCAGGGTTTACACCCACGAACAATTTCTTGGCCCTTTGAGCAAAAAAATCCTTAACCAGGGAAGGGGGAATGTGAGGAGCTTGGCCCTTCCCAGGCCCCCCTGGGGTTCTGCCCCAGGACACATAGCCCCTTACAGGCCTTCCCTCGGTCCCCTGACCTCCCCTGCACCCAGTTTTCCCTCCTGAGAAACGTCCCCATGGGAGGGGAAGGCAGGGTGGGAGGGGCGGAGGGACCACCATGACCACGTGTGGGAAGCACACCCTGGTCACCCAGGGCGAAGAGAAGGAAAGATGAGATTTAACGGGCTGAGCAATCCCGCTCCACCCCCACAGCCAGGCAGCAGCCCGCCCCCCTGCCTGTCCCCGTTTCCCCACCCCTCCCCACGTGAAGCTGTGCGAACACGGGGCCCTGGCCCTGTCCCTGCCCCTCCCTGGTGAGTGCTGTGCACACATCTTCGAGCTGCTGCTAGTAAAACCCTTGTCTGTCCCCAGGCCGTCTGTGTGTGTGCGTGTCGTAGCGGTCCCGGGCCCTTTGCCCTTCATCCTGGGCGCCCATCGCTCTTAGCACTTCTCCCCCGGACTAGGCTGTGCCTCCCGCTTCGGTGCCAACTCTTATTTCAGGGCTGGGGCCAAGGTGTCTCTATGCCCAAATCCTCGAGGGAGCCCCACACAGGATGGTCTCAGGTGGAAGATGTGTACGCTTCCTCCGTGACCGTCGTCCTTCTGGTGACTGTGTGGGGCTCAGCATGGGTCAGGCGCAGGCTGCTGGCCACACTCGGTCCTGACAGCGCCCCTGGATGTACCCGTTTCTCAGCGGGAGTTTGCACGGCCACGAGGCCACTCGGGGGACAGTTCCCACTGGTGTGGAACGAGCCTGCTCTGCCCAGGATGGGCAGGGAGCAGCAGGCTGAGGGTCACCCTCAGGGAGGTGGGGATGTGGGTGGAACGGAACAAAGGGTCTGAGCGGAGGGGGTCCAGGCAGAGACACCTGACCTGAGGGATGGTCCTGAGAGGCCGGGGCCACCTGGCGGGCCTGGGAGTCAGGGGAGGAGTGCGAGTCCCCCTCCTTGGCCCGGTGGGAGGCCCCACCTGCGGTGTGTCTGAGCCCCATTCCATCCCAGGCTGGGGGTCTGAGGGGCACCTTCCTTCGGGTGAGTGAGGACGTCCCTAGGACCCCTGCAGGGCCTGGGCACCAGGAGACCCCCAGGGTGGGCTGCTGGGAGCCAGGCCATCAGGGTCTGTGCTTCTTGTCCACAAAGAAGAGCTTCCGGAGCTTGTCAGGCTGCAAGGAGGGAGAAGACACTGGAGCCGGGGTCCCCGGGGTGCCAGAACCCGCAGCACTGGTGTCCCAGGTGGAAGGGACGGGGTGCAGATGGTGCCACCCAGGACCAGAGAGGACAGGGGGCTTTGCAGCCAGGGGCAGTGCAGTCGCAGGCACAGGGGAGGCAGGACTTTCTGGGCACAGCCCTGCCCCCAGGAGGGGCTGGCCGAGCTTCCCCACCCTCCTTTCTTATGGAACGCAGCTCTGAGCAGCTCTGCTCCCCGAGGGCTCTCAGGGCTGTGCCCGAGCTTCTGAAGGTGCCTAGCCCTGTCCTCTCGGCCAGCGGTTTTCAACCTTGTGCATCTCACGGCACAGAAGCTAATTACCGAAATTCTGCAGCACCCCAAAAATAGATTTTTTTTGCTGATCTGACAAAGAAAGATGGGTAGAATTTTGATTCATTCACACCGGACAGCTGTTCTGCTGGCTGTTGTCATTTTTTTACTTGACCATCTGAGGGAAAAGAGGTCAGTGCCCCCGACTAAACAGTCAGGGGTCGGATGGTTTAACCGTTCTTGCAGCACAGCATGTGAAAGCCGCTGCTCCAGGCAGCCGCCCACACTCAGCCTGAGGACCAGCGCCTCCTATAGATGAGGGACGGGAGTACCGGATGCCCCGTTAAATTTCAGTCTCTGGTAAGTGATCAATGATTGCAATATTTGGAGCATATTCATGCTAAAAAAAAAAAAAAAATTTTGTTCTCTGGAATTCAGATTAGCTGGGTGGCCCATCATGCATGTCCTCAGCCTGGTGGCTCTTTCCTGCTAGGGAAACTCTCTTGCCCAAAGCCACGTGGCCGGGGAGTGGCTGAGCCATGACAGGTCAGACCTGGAGCCCCTTCTCTGTCTCAGGGGCTTGGAGACCCCAGAAGTGGCTGAGAGGGGGGGTCAGGGACCCCAGTGTGCTGTACAGAAAGACTTTAGAAGGGCCTGGAAGCAGACACCTGACACCCAAGTCTAACAGCTGCCTCCCCCACCACCCCTGGGCCCATGTGAGGGCTGGAAAGTTCTGGGTGCCTGCGGTGTGGGGGAGGGGGGGCAGCCTGCCCTGCCCCTGCCCGAGGGCCACAGGGCCCGCCTACCACCAGCTGCTCCCTGGGAGCTGCTGGCAGCCCACTCCCCGCCCCCCACTGTGGAGCCCACCTTATGTGTCTGTCCAGGCTCCTTGCTCTTGGATGCAGGGGTGTATGTGTGGGCGTCGCCCAGCTCCTGGAGCCCCGGGGCCCCCGCAATCCTGGTGTAGGCACGGTCTATGGGCCCCGACAGCCTGCCATGGGGGACACCGGCCCGAGGAAGCAGCGGCCTGGAAGGGCCGCCCCAGCGGACCGGCACCTCCTCGTAGGTGCTGCCACCCTGGCTCGGCACACCGCTGGCCTCCTGCAGGAGCAATGCGTAGGTATCCGTGGAGCGGGCCCGAGCCCTGTGGCCAGGCCTCGGGGACCCTGGACTCCGGGTGGCAGCTGAGGGTCCTCCAGCCTCAGAACAGGGGGGCAGGAGGAGGCCCCAGGAAGTGGGAGAGACGGTTGGGCCCTGGTCTGGGCTGCCCCTAGAGAGGGCCAGCCCCGGGCTGTCAGGCCTGTCCTGGCTTCCATCTGAGAGTCTGCCCAGGGTCCCCTTGCCAGGGGGGCTGGCCTGGCTGCTGGCTGGAAGCGGCCCATGCCTGCTGGACACCTCGGTGCCCGGACCTAGCTGTGCCTGCCTCGTCTTCCTTGTTTCTGCATAGACGACGTTGGGGCCTCCAAACAGCTGGTCCAGATGAGAGGCACCCCTCTCAGGGAGGGGCGGCACCCCGGTGCGGGGCTGGGGAGAGAGGGACAGAGAACCTTGTAAAAGTCACCATCTCCAAGAGACCTGTGGGTAAACTGAAGCGCGCTCAGACCACCTGCAACCCCTCTTGGCCTCAGTTTACCTGACCTGGGCACAGGGCTGGTTGTACCAGTTCAGGGCCCAGACGGCGATCACGCAGAGCTCTGAGGATGCTCTTTGTCTTGATTCAAAATCTGGGGTCACCAGCTGTCCCTACCACCTGCCTCCTCCTGCCTCTGGGGTGGTCCCCTGCTTCCCCTGAGCCCCCAGAACCCAGGCCCTTCAGAATGCCCCCCAAGTTAATTGTTTGCAACAGCTGGGTGCCAGGCCATGTCCTGAGGGCCAAGGACTCAGGGGTCGGGGGTGAGTGCGTGCCAACCCGAGAGGCGGCAGCACTGTCACCGTCACACGGACCGACGTCACCGACCCGGGGTAACACATCAGGTACCGATCGGAAATGAGGAGCAAAGCAGGGTCATGGGGAACAGAGCCACAGGCGGGAAAGGGTGCATTTGGACAGCTTAGGTGCCTTTGCTAGGAGATGGCATGGGAGCCGGGAACGGGGTGCAGTGAGAGTGAGCCGTGTCTGCGGTTGCTGGGAAGAGGGTGCCAGGCGCAGGGAACAGGAAGAGCAAAGGGGCTGAGGGGGAAGGTCCAGAGGCCTGCCAGGAGGCGGAGGCAGAGGCCATGGGGCGCCGGGTGAGGAGCTGGGGAAGATCTCAGCTTGTGTGGGAAACGCAGGGGTCTGACAGCGAGAGAAGCCTCTGAGCCCCTCCTGGGAGCAGCTGTGGGAGAGCATCAGGGACGGTGGTCCCCCTCCCAGCCCCAGGTACAGCGGACCCCAGCCATCCTGTGCCCACTCTGTCATGCAAGCTCCAGAGGAACCTCAGGGATGCAAACAGGCCTCCGAGAGATGGGGGACTTGCCCCACATCACCCAGCTACACAGGCCAAGCCAAGCAAGATGTGACCCAATTCGGCTTGCCACAGGCAGGCCATGCATGGCACGGCAAGCCACTCGGGGGTCCCCTGCGGGGCCTGTGTGTGGGCGCCCAGAATCCAGAATCCTCCTCACCTCCATGCTCAGCTCCTTGGACACGTTCCTGGGACTCCCGTATATGCTGTTCTTTGTGTGCGGGAAGGAGACCTGGGACTTCGGAGGGGGGCAGGGGCTGCTGGCCTTGCCTGGGGCCCCTGTGGGGGTTGCCGTTGCAGGTGGGTCCTCCAGGCCCAGGCTGGTCTGCTGGAGGCCCAGGGTGATGGCATCGTAGAGGTCATTGTCCTCCAGCTGGGGACAGTGGAGACACAGCAGAGAGGGGTCACACCCGCCTGGCCTCCCACGCCTGCCGGAGACTGCTTGCTGGCTAGGGAATGAAACATGCCTGAGGGTCCCCGAGCCTGCAGAAGACACTGCCTCAGCCTCCCCTTTTCAAATGGGGGCCATGCCCCCGTGGTGAGTGGCCCGGCGTGACAGTAAATAGGGAAGAAAAGGCCAGTGGCCCCGCGTGGTGCACCCCCCCAGACCTGGGCTACTGGCCCGTCGCCCTTACCCCGGGGAAGAGGGGTGCCTACCCGGGGACAGGCGGCAGCCAGGGTCTCCCCGAAGGGCTCAAACTGCACCGCCTGGTAGTGGCACACGAGCTCGGCCAGGCTGCCGTGGCTCTGAGTGTCCCCGGAGACCAGGTAGCGCCGGTTTCGGAGCTGGGTGATGACAAAATGCCGGCATCGGTCGCTGCCCCTGCAACACGACAGGCTGGCCTGATCCCTTGGGCCCTGGGGGCCCTGCGGAGTGTGGGTGGTGCAGGACTAGGCTCCTAGGACGCCCGAAGGGGGCCGGGGAGGGCAGGGCCAGGCGAGGTGGGGGCGAGGGACAGATCCCACTTGGTGTGAAATTTAAAAGATGCCACAAAATTCAGTCATCGATGCTAATAACCCAGTATTTTAGAAGATAAAAATACTGAAACATCCAGGACAAACAAAATATCAAAGTCTTAAGGATGAGATCCGGCCCTGTGCTTGCACGAGGCAGCCTGACCCACCCCACCATGGACCCTGCCCTGCCGCAAAGGGGGTCCAGCCCCCACCCCCACTACACCTGCCTTCCTCCCAGGCATCCCTCCAAGGCAGGTAAACCCGCAGGTAAACCCCAGGCACACAGCCTTCTCTGCCTGGCCACTTGCTATTCTTCCTTCTATCCTGGGCTCGAGGTTCCCCTGTGAAGCCCTCCCCTGCCCCCCTGTCACCCCCTTGTCTGGCCAGGACTTCATCCCAGCACATGGCCAGTGCTGCTGAGGAAATGTCCCACAAACATGGACAGTGAGGGAGTGAGGGAGCCAGCACCCAGGGAAAGCCAGGCGGCACAGACTGGGGGGCCTCTGCTTACCTGCACAGCGCATCCTCCCTTACCTGTAGGACAAGATGTAGCCAGTGGCCCGGTCACTGAGGCGGATGAGGAAGGAGCCAAGTGCTTTGTCCCCCAGCAGCTGCTCAGCCTGCCTGGGCAGAGCACATGCCCTGAGCCGGGCCTGGGGGTCCCTGCGGGCCGGTGCCCAGACCCTCAGACCTCCACATGCTTGCTCAGCCCTTCCGCTGGCCCGGGGTCTGTCCAGGCCCAGCTCAGCAGCTCTGGGTTGGAGTCCTGAAGCCACCCCCTGGTACAGCCTCCCTTGCTGCTTCATGTACATCGCCACTTCGTGTCCTAGTCTATATGCAGAGCGGGGACCGGTGCCCCGGGAACAGGGTGCTCCCCACTCGGTTCCCCTGCCCACCGCCTCCCGGTGTCCCTGCCCAGCCCAGGGAGACAGCAGGAGCCAGGCTTGTCCCAGAGTTCCAAGACCACCTTCTCTGCCTTACTTGCGGGTGATGAATCCGTGAAACCAGGGGGGCAGGGCTCCATGGTGCAGAATGAGGGGGGCCTGTGTCTCCATGAACCACCTCAGGGCCAGCTCCTGCAGCTGGGCCACAGCCTGGCTATCCCCTGCCTCCTTGGGCCCCTGGCCCCCGCAGAGCTGCGTCAGACTGCCCTCCATTCTGGCAAGCGCTGAAGTGGGCGCCTAGCCCCGAGCGCACACACCTCTATATCTGTGTGTGCGCCCGCTCATTTGCCTGAGCCCTCAAACACTCCAACCGTCCACAGCACACAGGAGCCCTATTGTCACCTCTGGGTTGGCTGGTGACACTGGGGGGAGGGGCACGTCTGCAGCCAGAGAGTGAGGGAAGGCATCCCTGACCTGCACCCCCACACTGGGCTTGGCCTTTTAGAGAGAGGGGAAAGGAGGGAGGAAGAGATGCAGGGAAACATCCATGTGTGGCTGCCTCTCACACGCCCCCTACTGGGGACCTGGCCCACAACCCAGGCATGTACCTTGGCTGGGAATCAAACCGGCGACCCTTTGGTTTGCAGGCCAGCACCCAATCCACTGAGCCACACCAGCCAGGGCTCAAGACCTGCTTTCCACACTCCTCTAGGGTCATTATGGGGGCTAAGTGTGGGGGCTTAGTGGTTAAGAACGAGGGAACATGTATGTAAGTGCAAAGGAGACAGAACCACTCGCGATGGTAACACAGGGTAGGCGTGGTTACCCCTGGGGCGGTTGTGACTGGCCAGACTGAGCAGCGGCCGGTGCAGTAACGTCTTGCGTGGTTCCCAGTCCAAGGGGCAGGTGACATGGGTGCGTTTGCTTTGGGACAGTTCATGGAACTCCACACTCACGGTTTATGCACTCTTCTTGGCACAGGTTCCGCTTCAGCGAAACCGTTCACTTCAAAAAATAATGATGGTGCCACAGCCCTATTTCACTGGTTCCAGTTCCGGCAAACTAGTGTCTTTATCTCCGAAACAGGGACAGTAATGCCACCTGTTGTTGGGTCCTTAGTGTTTGGAATAACAACTGATTAGAATTGGCCGTTACCTTGATGAGGAGGAGGAGGAGAAGGAGGATGCTGGCGTGCAACAATTCTGGGATACGTTGGGTCCTCCCCAGCCGGTAACCATTGTCATCATTACTTCATTTCACCTCCATCATGGCCCTCTCAGATCACACACACCCCCGTGCACAGTGTGTGGTTCAGAGGGAAGGCAAGGGCATGAAGCGCCTGGACCTCAGCTTGGGCAGTGCCTTCCCTGTCTGAGAGTCGCGTTCCACACCTGGAGCCAGGGGAACGGGGCGTCCCCCTGCCTCACGGGCGGATGGAGAGAAGTTCTGCAGGTCACGCTGTCCGCACAGGCGCACAGCAAGCATTTCCGGGGGGGCCAGCCCCGGTGAACATCCCTTTTATAGACAGTTAATGTCGGCCTTGACAAGGGGGTTGTCATCTCCAGCCCGGAGTTGCGGGAGGGAGCCACCCACCATGTACTTGCTGGTGGGTTTGCCCACCACAGACGTGAGCCGGGCAAGCCCTGGGGGCAGAATGGAAATTCCAGTCTCAGGCTGGGAAGGACTGTGATTTCCCAAAGCGGGGCAGGCGGGTGGGTGGCTTTTGTCTTTGTCTTCTCTGACCTCCGACCAAAGTCAGCACATCCTTCCCTGGTGGGTGCAGGGAGCGTCCGCCGCAGCCGTGGCTCCGCCGCCAACACAAATGGCAGAGATTTCCATGTCCTGTGACAGCTGTGTGCAGACGTCTCGAGACATCATTTTTGCTCCTGTTTACCTCAAAACCACAGTAAGTAGACCCAATGCTGGGTCTCGTTATTGAACACGCACATAAGAAGCACATGGTGTCAGCATATCGCAAATATTTTGACAACCGCCTTTCAGTATAATTTATTTTCCGCTGTGGTTCTAAGCTTTTTTTTTTTTTTCCTGGCACATTTAAAAACGCTATTCTGAGAAGCCCACGGCTTTACCAGACACCAAAGTGATCGACAGAGCAAAAAAGGCCAAGGGGGCCAGGGTCAGGCCCAGAGTCGAGCGAGCGGCTGCCCACACCAAGCCCTGGAAGTATTCAAATACAAAGAAATGCGCGGCTGTCATTTTCCATGACGTGCTGACTTCCCGCCTTCCTCTTAGGTCGGACGCTTTTCTGAGCAGAACCCGGGTGTTTGCATAAGGAGACAAAGGTTTGGTGTGCAGGCGGGGAGGCAGAGCCCAGGACAGCTTGGGAAAGGGCTGACGGTTCCGAAATCAGGCAAATCAAGAGGGGTCTGAGTTTACACTCAGAAGAAGCGTGGGTGAGGAGGGCAAGGCCCTGGTCTGGGGCATCACAGGGGCTGCGTGAAGGGCGGGTGGGGTGACTCTAACACGGCGCTCAGCTTCCCACTGTTCAGCTCATCTGTGTGGTTGCCCACCGGGGGTGGGGGCAGGCCCAGGGGCCCAGGATGGAGGAGCCTCCCCCACCCTCCTCCCCCCTGAGGTGCCTTGAGATGTAGACAGAGGAGTTCAGAGGTTTCAGGCTCTGGAGCCCAATTAACGGGCTTGGGATCCCATGGCATCTCTGTTCACTTGTAAAAAACGGGGAGGAGAGAGGGGACCCACCTGGCACGGTGTGGGAGCTGGGAGCTGATCCAGGCAGAACAGTGGCTGGGAGCCAGCATGCACAGGGAGTAAACGTCCGCCCAGCTCCAAGTCACCCCTGGGCTGGGAAGTCCCCGCATCCAAAGTCTCTGCCTGTCTCATCGAAACTTCCTTGTCCTGGGTTCCCCTCCCTCAAAGTTACGCTTCTCCTCTAGGACCAATAGATGATCGTGGATTGTCCAAAAGGTACTCGCTCTGAGGCTGCTCAGTCTGGCTTGCCCTCGGACCAGGAAACCCAGGTTTCTCCAGAAGGATGCTCACAGACTGTGTCTCCGGGACTCTTGGTGTGGCTCCTTGACGTCACTGAGGGAGCTTGCCCTGTCATCTGTACAGCGTGGCTGCTGGGGTGGGACAGCGATACCCAGTGAGGCCCCTTCCAGCCACCCTCCCCCCAAAACACAGCGTCTTCTGTGTTATTCACAGGACAATGGCCAAGTACTGGGAACTCATGAAGGGCGTGTAACACATGTGTGAGACATGAAAACAAACCAAAACCCAAAAACCCATACTAGTAATGCCTCCGAAATCTAAAACTAGAAAAGTATAAAATCAGACCAGGGTGGTGTGGCTCAGTGGATTGAGCCCCACCTGCAAACCAAAGGGTTGCAGGTTCAATTCCCAGTCTAGGGCACATGCCTGGGGTGCAGGCCAGGTCCCCAGTAGGGGGTGCTGGAGTGCAACCATACATTGCTGTTACTTTCCCTTTCTCCCAGCCTTCCCCTCTCTCTAAAAATAAAATCTTTTTAAAAATTACAAAGTCAAAATGAACAAATGTATAAGGAACTGTCCACACAACATCGTACTGCGTCAGCTTCATGCCGTGTTTGTAAAACTTCCATCATATCTGAACATGGTCTGGAGGTCAGGTCGTCTTACCTCCAAAGAACTCTGAAGTGTGCGGGGCTGGGGGTGGGGGGAGCCGCCTGCCCACCCTCCGCCCTCCAGCCCCGGGGAGCACCCGGGTCTCTACCTTTCCCAGCCCTGGTTCCCTGGCCCTGGAGGATGGGAGCTTGGTCAGCACATCGGGTGACTTCTCTGAAGAGAGAGAATCACAAGGTGTGTAGATTTGCCTGACAATTTGGTAGGGAAATGAGGCCTCCTGGAGCCGCCCCCGGGGGTGGGGGTGGGGTGGGGCGGTCTCCTGGCGGGGCTCTCTCGGAAGCTCCACCCCCTGTCTAGGCCTGAGTTTCTTGCAGCTGTAGCCAGGTCCAGGCCTTTTCTGGGCACCACCAACGGCTGGCAGAGGCAAAGAGCAGGGCCGCGGCTGTTTGTGGGCTGAATTAGCTACCAGGCTACTGCACACCAGGGACTGTGACAAGTCCTTTGTACTTATTGTTTCGTGTAAGCCTCAAAAGCTCTAGGAGGTAAATGTTATTTTTATGCCATTCCACAGGTGGGGAAACTGAGGCACAGGGAGGCCAGGTGATCACACAGCCCCTCCCTTATTTTGGAACCCTCCCCTGACCTCCAGAGCCCCAGGCACCGCCCCCCCCCCCCCCCCCAGTAAGGGTGGGAAGTGTGGAGAACAAGGTCACTGCCGAAATTTCCCCTTTTCAGTAAACAGCAGCCACTTCCCTGGGTTGGCCACTTCCTTCTGGTCACTGGGTTTTCTAGAGGACTCAGGGGGCAGGCCCCCGGGCACCAAGCATACCCACATTACTCACAGGAGGGACACAGCTGGGCTGTGTTAAGCTGGCCCCTGACCACAGGATGCTGACATTTAACCCGAGAGACCTTGAGGACTGTAACACGCCGAGGAGCCGTTGAAGAAGGGTTCCAAGGAATTCAGAGCCACCAGAGGCAGCCCCCGAATTTCCACGTAGGAGGGCCTCGAGGGGGCACGATCTGGTCAGAAACAGTTCGGGGTGGGGGAGACTGAAGCTGCATGTGTTCGGAATTTTTCATAAATCATAAACATCGTCCAAACTGATGATAGGGTGGGGAGGTATCAAGGAGATGAGATAAAGCCCCGTGGTGGAGCCCCCTTCCAGCTCACGGCCCCCGGAATGAGGGGTGAGACATCGCAGGGTGGGTTCATGAGGTCGCCAGCATCCCAGGGTGGCTTAGGAGAGGTCTGCGGGTTGAGAAGACTTGGTCCTGGAGGCTCAATGAGGCCTCGGAAGGCTTGGGCCACTCTCCTTGGCGCCAGCAGTGGGCAGACACTCAAGGCCCCCCATCCCCTTACTTTGTTTTATTAGGCCCTCAAGGGGCCCTAATTGCCCCTTGAGGTTCTGCAAGTTCACGAGTTAACATCTGAAGCCCTGGCAAGAACTAAGGCCTATTTAAGTAGTAAATCTTATTCAAGTTGTCACCGCAGCATTTATGCAACACAGTATGCCTTCCGGTTTCGCGTGGGTATTCTCTGCCCCCTCCTAGAAGACCGTCTCGGGACGCGACTGCGACCTGCAAGGTCGGCACCTGCACTAGCGCGGCGCGCAGAGCACCTGGCGCTCGCTCGGCGAACGTTTGTTGAAGTCAATGCAGATATGAGGTCCGGAGAGGCGGAGCGTGCGTCGGTTTTCATTCATGCATTCTACAAATATTTACCCAGCACCCACCCACTCGGCGCCGGGCAATAGGCTCTCATTTGTGCACTACGAGTCTGTGAATCTGGCGGGGCAGACGCTTACACACAGGCTTTTGTACCCACAGTGCCGAGGGGACACTCCGCGGGATTTCGAGCCCCGCACACTCCCGTGTACCCACACTCCACGACAGCAGCGCAATAGTGCCGGACAAGAGGCCAGCGAGGGCCGGGGTGGCCCGCCCGGTAGTAGCCTGCCGGACTGCAGAGCTGAGTGGTTTGGCCCCGTCCCGGGGCTCAGGGGTGGGCGTAGGCGGACTACAAGTCCCAGGCGGCTCTGCGCGCGCAAGTCGTGGGCGTGGCGGAGGCGGGACTACAAGTCCCAGGCCGCCTTGCGTGCGGGGGCGGGGCGGCCAGGAGGGTGCGGCTGCGGCGGCGGCGGCGGCGGCGCGGGCGAGCGCCCGGCCGGGCTGCAGTGGGCGCGCGGCGGGCGATGCCGGGGCCCGGGGCCCGCGCTGACGAGGGCGGCGGCGGCGGCGAGGGCGCGGGGCTGGGGCGGGAGCCCGCGCGGCTCTGCGGCTACCTGCAGAAGCTGTCGGGCAAGGGCCCGCTTCGGAGCTACCGCAACCGCTGGTTCGTGTTTGACGCGCGGCGCTGCTACCTCTACTACTTCAAGAGCCCGCAGGACGCGCTGCCGCTCGGCCACCTGGACATCGCCGACGCCTGCTTCAGCTACCAGGGTCCCGACGAGGCAGCAGAGCCCGGCGCCGAGCCCCCCGCGCACTTCCAGGTGCACAGCGGGGGCGCCGTCACGGTGCTCAAGGTGAGAGCCGGCTCCTCAGCCCGCACCCTAGAACCCGCTCACAGGCCCGCACCCTAGAGCCCGCACCCCGGCCTGCACCTCAGAAGCACCTTCTCAGCCCGCACCCAAGACCCGCACCTCAGCCTAGAACCACCCCCGCCCCTTGGCCGACTCCCAGCCCCATGCAAATCTGTCCATGGAACCCTCTCCTTCCATCTTCCTTTCTCTGAGGTCCGGGTGCCTTCTTTTCCCTCCTTCTACCCCAGACTCTGTCCCCGTGTCCCATCTCATGCCCTTTACCTGGTGGCCACTCAGTCGTCTGATCTCCCTGGCCTGGCTCTGTGTCCCTGCATCCCTGGCGTGTCCTGTGCCCCCCTCCCCGTCGCCCAGGTCTGCAGGCATGTTGACCTTGGCTGAGTGCTCCCACATCCCTGTGCCTCCCCTGTCTCTTCCCTGGCCTGGGAGGAACAGCAGTTGAATCCGTGAGACTGCCGGGTGAGTGTCCCTGCCGCCAGTGTCTTGCACAGAGTGGGCAGGGACCCCCAGCCTCTGTCACACAGCCAGCCAGGGCAGAGCTGTTTCCTTGCTCCTTATTTTGGCTGGAAGTTGGGACCTGGCTGCTTCTACCAGCATGAGGTCTTCCTGGTTGTCAGGAGGAAGGAGGTGTGGGAGATAATGCAGAAATGTGGGGTGCAGTCTGCAGGCCGCAGGTCACAGCCGGGGTGCAGAGGCCTCCCCGGCCTTGGGGCCCCATCACTGAGCTCAGGGCCCGGCCTGGCCTCTCCCACCCCTGCTGCCTGCCTGGTGGCTGGGCCTCCACCCTCACTCCTCTTTCTCATTTCTCTTGCATGTTGTAAGCTGGGCTTGCCCCAGAGCAGCAGGGCTGGGCTGGGACGAATGACAACTTTCTAGAAAGCGGGCCAAGTGCAGCGCAGAGTGAGCTGTGCCTAGCTGCCTCGGCCTTGTGAGCACACGACTGTTCCCGGAACCCTGGAGCCGCAGCAGCTGGGGCTGCTCCCCAGGCCGTTCTGACAGACCCCCACATCCCGTCCCTGCGTGGGTGTAGGAAGCCTGTCTCTACAAAGGAAGCCACGCAGGGTCGCAGTTCTTCTGCGGCTTCATCAGAAAGCGCTTGTATGAACTTGGGCACGGCCCCAGCAAGGCTGCGTGAAGCCGGGCGTGCCAAAGAAAGGCTTGTGCTGGCCGCACACGGACCCTGCCTGTTCTGCAGCGTGCTGTGGGCTGGTTGGTGAAGAGAAAAACGGCCTCCAGTGTCAGATTTTCCCCGATGACTTTGGAGCCCGCTCTCAGGTTTTCCGTTTAAAGTTTTTTGAATAGCGGAGTTGTCTACGTAGCCGGGGCTGTGGGTGCAGTGTGGGGAGCGAGGTGTTAGAGCCGCGCGAGCTGGAACCCGCAGCCTCAGCCTGCCTCGCACACGTGTTGGTGAGGTTGTCGCAGTGTCCTGTGCTTGGGGGGGAATCTCCCCTCCCCCTCAGGGGGCCGGAGCGGTTCTGATCAAGGTTGTGGGAAGGGGCTGGCGGGGAGCTGTGGGAAACTGTAGTAGGGTCAGGGCCACATACGTGATCTCTTCACGTCACGGGCCATGAGGCAGCAGGTGCACATGGAGGACTCACGCGCGTACACCTGACAACAGAGACGTACTTGCTTGAGGGGCTGCACGCACAAGGGCACCGACTCTGCAGGGAATTCAGAGATCGTGTAAATGTCCCCGCCGCGTGGTTGGTGGGAGACCATGCAGGACGAGCCCCGGGTCTGGGCGGTGGTTCCTGCTCGGGAAGAGAGGGTGGTGTGTGGGCGAATGGGTGCCAGTGTATTGCTAGGACTGGGTGGTGGGCACATCAGTATTTGTGATGTTATTTGGTCCATCTTAGTGTGTTCAGAATATTTCTTTTTAAAAAAAAAGATTTTTTTAATTTACTTTTTAGAGAAAGGGGAAGGGAGAGAAAAAGAGAGGGAAACTTTGCTCGGTTGCCTCTTGCAGGCCCCCAACCAGGGACCTGCCCCACAACCCAGGCATGGGCCCCAACCGGGAATCGAACTGGTGACCTTTCAGTTTGTGGGATGCTGCCCAACCCACTGAGCCACACCAATCAGGGCCAGAATATTTCTTTAAAAAAAAAAACACAACGATTTCCAGGTGGGTTGCTAACTGGGCAGGATTATTTTGATACGTACAGTTGGCTTAGTGACAAGGCAGGACAGCATGCCCAAGGCCAGGGCTCTGCTTTCTAAAAACAATGGAACTGGAAGCAGAGAAGACCCCCCAAAGGAAGGGGGCGTCCAGATGTGGGGTTCCAGCGTGTGGGTGTGTTTTAGGAAGGATGAGTTTTAGTGTCCAGCAGTTCCTTTTGAGAAGAACACTCTTGTGGTCGTGAAAGCGGAAATCAGCGATTTATCTCCCTTTTCACCTTTCAGCTCCAAGGACTGATTAATCCTCCACGTCAGGGTTCCTCCGCCACAGGGGACCCTGATTTCCGAGGAGCACTGTGGGTGAGGGGGGACAGGCCCTGCTGAGACTCCAGCTAGTTGTACATGATTGTGCAGACACCATTTCCTTTGACAGATGGGTCCAGAAGAGAAGAAAAGAAAAATCAGCAATTTGCTTATGGTATTAGCATATGTTTCTCATTGTACAGCGTCTTTCTGCCTTTTCTGGAGAAGCTGTGGTTTTGTTGGGCTTTTACAAAACGTTTTACTGCCTGACTCTCACCGTAAGCTGATACTGGAATTTCTTGGTCAGCTTCTCTGTTGCTGAACCAGGGACCTGGTCCAGCACCTTATTTCGCAGACGAGGGACTAGAGGCCAGGGAGGGGGCGTCCTCGGCCTGCAGTCCTAGCGCAGGCCCAGACCCTCTTTGAGAGGAGAGACTCCGGACAGGGAGTCCGAAATGGAGCGAGTGTGCGTGTGTTGTCCGTCCCGACGCAGCTGCCTTCTCCGACTCTGGACACCAGTGGTTGTGGATGAGATGTGATGAGATGGGGTGGTTCTTCTGTGACTGCGTTTGCTTTGTGCTTTTCGTGCAGCGAGAAAGCACTGGGGCCGTTTTACCAGCTGGCCCCGTACGAGCTTGTGTAGGAAGGACAGCGAGTGAGACATTTGGGAACCACTGCAACCGTCAGGCAGAGGCTGATGCTTCCTGTGGGGGTGCAGGGGAGCTGAGGCCTCTTTCTCACTGAGCTTTACTGAGGTCTGGGGCTCGGAGGCGGTCGTGGGGTGCCTGGCACTTAGGGAAGGAGAGAGCACGTGGCTAACGGGGGTGAAGCTCGGTCGGCTCTGCCCTGCCAGGTCTGCGCACCCGGTGGCAGCGGGTGAGGCCTCCGCCCCTTTCCTGGAGGCATGGCGGGGGGGGGGGGGTGCTCTGCTGAACATGCTTGTTGGTCCCCGGGTCACACGTGACGGAACAGCCGTGCATTCCTATTCTGAAGCCGCTTGTGTGGGGAAAATGCACATGCTGTGGTGTTGAAACTGCTCTCAGCTTAATGGCAAACGTTCGTCAGCCTGGGTGATCATGGTGCGTTCCACATACGCCAGATGTGGCAGGCCGGGCTTCTGGGGCACACAGGACACCCGCTCAGGGGTCCAGAAATACTGTCTGTGACCACGGGTGGACTTTTCCTGGGCTGTCACTTCCCTAAGGGCCCCCCAATATCGGGTGTGACACCACGGCAGCTTCCCATCTCTCAGTGCCTTGCACGCAGTCCTCGTCACAGCTCAGCCCCCACCCCCCCTGCCCCCAGGGACGGCCATCTGTGTCCTCGCCGCCCAGCCCAGGGCCTGGTGCAGAGCAGGTGCCCAGTAGGCACTCGTTGAACCAGGGAGCCCAGTGCTCACTGGTTTCGGCGTGAGTGGCGGCCCTGTAGAAGCAATCAGCTAGAATTCTCAGCCGCATCAGATGCCATTGTCACCCCGCGTCGTGGAGGTGGCCGCCGTTTGGTGAATGGTATCGAGGGACGACTTACCCCCATGTCCATCGGTCCTGCGTGTTTGGTGCCACAGCCTGGGCTCTGGGCACACTCGCACCGGCATGCGCGCCATCTCTGCGAGCACGCTGAGGCCGTTGTACAGAGGCAGCCATAGAGTGGGGGCCCTGTGTTCCCAGAGTTTTTATTTATGGGCGCCGCAGTTTCATGCGTCACAAACTATTGCTCTGTTGGGTGTTTCTTTTTACAAACACTTAATGAGAAAGCCGCTCTTGGCGTGTGGGCATATAAAGTAGACAGTGGGCTCGATAGGGCCTTGCTGGGGCTCCTGTGGGGCGGGCAGTGCGCCTGGGGCAGGGGCCTTTGTACAGGGCCACAACATGCCCCAGAGGGAAGAACCTGCCCCCTGGAACAGGGACTCTCAGACTGGGCCAGGGCAGGCAGTTTTGATCCGGAGTTCTCAGGTCTCTTGGAGGTTCGTGCAGGAGCAGGGTCTCAGTGACGCTGCTCCTCAGTGACACCGAGCTCCCAGGCCCAGCCCTCGGAGAGCGGCTGTGGCGTGGGAACGGTGAGGCGGGCAGCAGGGCTGCTTTTGGAGAGCGTCTCATGGAGAGCACGGCGGCGGGAATGCTCCAGGCGCCGGTGTGTGCCGGACCCTCCAATGGCACGTGGCTGAGGCGGGCCCTGGGGACGCCCAGTGAGGAGCAGCTGTCGCAGCAGCACTGGAAACCCCTCGTCAGCTGGGGATCTGGGCCAGGGCTGCCCCAGGAGGGGTCTGTCCTGCGTGGTAGCGCAGCATCCGGTGCTGCGGTCCCACCAGGACATAAGCTCCCTGGGGGCCAAGATCTGTCTGTGCTCCGCAGCGCACCCCCATTCTTAGAGCACTGTCAGGCAGGTGTTAGGGGACCCAGTGTCGGCTCTGGGCCCTCGTGTCCTCGAGGCGGGGGCAGGGAGGTGGGGGCTGCGCTCTCTCACATGTATCCATTCAGCAAATGTATTGAACACCCGCTGTGCTGTAAGCATCCCGCTGTTCCTGCAGACACAGCAGGAAAAATTTTCCATTCATTTAAGGAACGACAGCATCGAGACTTTAAAAATAGATTAGCACTTGATAGAATCAAAGAATTGCAAGAGCTTTGAGAGAAAAAAGGAAAAAACAACTTTGAGAGAAACCATATTTGTCTGCTGTCTTCGGCCTGGGGAGCGAATATCAAATGTCCGCCAGGTTTTCGATTCTGAGGGAGGCCTGGCTTCCTTCCACAGTAAGTGAAGGGGAGGGGAATCCTGTTTGGGACATGGCTCCGTGCCAGAAATCTGTGCACCGCGCGGTAACTGCTGTGGGCGGTGCGGACTTGGATAGAGTGGCATTCGCTGATTCCCCAGGCTGCGCCCTGGAGAAGCCAGGCTGCAGGGTGGCCAGGTCTCAGTGACATTGTGAGCTGCTCAGGGACTGGGCTCTCCGTCACATGGACTAAGCATCTTTTTCCTACCCCCCACCCCCAATTTTCACCCAAGGACTTTTTTTTTATTGCTTTTAGAGAGAGAGAAAGGCAGAGAGAGAAAGAAGGAAGGGAGGGAGGGAGAGGAAAGGAAAGACAGACAGACAGACATCGATGTGAGAGAGGAACATCCATCGTTTGCCTCCCACACGCGCCCCGACTGGGGATCGAACCCGCAACCTTCCAGTTTATGGGACAAGGCTCCAACCAAGGGAGCCATGTGGGCCAGGGCAGCTCAGCACCTTTTAATGTGGGGCTGTTTGCTTCTTGGATGGGGTGCTGGGAGGACGGGACTCTGGTGGAGAAGGGGGAGGGAGGAGCGGGGAGCCTGGGCCTCCTCACCCCCTGGCCGTGTGGGGACCTGCCTGCACGCAGAGGTAGCTGGGCCTCTGAGGTCAGGTGGGCAGGCCTGTGTTATCAGAGATGTTGGTCTTGGATTATAAGAGGTATTTCTTGGCAGCAAGCCCAGTCTTCACTTCCGTTTGCAGCCCTCTGCTGTCCAGGGGGGCTGGGCTTGTGGAGAAGGTGGCCACACGGCAGAAAGCTAATGTGGCCGGCCAGCGTTCCACTACCAGGTTTGCGGGCACAGGGCACAGGACGTGGGGCGGGAGTCTGGCGTGGCCTGTGGCCGCAGGGAGCTTGTCCTGCTCTGTGCTGGGCTGTGACGAGGGCGTTGTCTGTGACTGGCTCTGTCAGCTGGAAGGGGGCCCTGGTTTTGCTCCAGTGGACACTCTCCTTGAGTCAGGACCAAAGGGGCCCTGGGGGGCCAGCCTGCCCTCTCCCCGCCCGACACTGGGAGGAACCTGAGTCCCAGCGCTCGGGAGCGGCAGTTCACAACGCTCGGGAGCGGCAGTTCCGGCACCGGAACCTTTCCCAGACACAAGAACAATATTTTACCATTTTATATGTCACTGTTTGCTGATATTTGCTACATGTTTCCCCCTTGAGCCACAAGCAGGAAATCGGGCTTATTCTGTTTTCTCTCGTTGCGTAGAGAGACTCAAGGTCAGAGATTGCAGACTCGGAGTCCCCTGAGGGCTGGAAGTGACCGGTGTGGGTGATCCGTGTCCAGGGTGTGGACTTGAGAGCAGGGGAGTGGCAGCGATGGGAATGGCTGGTCCTATCTGTGCAGTGAGCGTCACTGTGTGCCGGTCCTCCCATCTTCACTCCCAGGGCTGCCTGCTGACCAGACTCCTTTCATTTCCTTAACGCGGAGGATACCACCTCCTTCGGAACGGGCTTCTCACACGCGCGTGAGGACGAAGCCCCCGGGGATCCCTGCGACCCCCTGCAGGTTCTGGTTGAGGTGGGAGGCCAGGGCAGGGCTCAGGAACTGTGTTTCAGCCTTTCACCCGAGCACGCCATGGTGGGGGCCGCTCTGCTCTCCCCTGTGAGGGATGGGTCTCTGTGGCTCTGAGGCAAGAACCAGGCTGCATGGGGGAGTGCCGGGGCTGAGCCCTCATCCTCAGGGGCTCTGCCTCAGGGGCTCTGCGGTTTTTATCTGCGTGTCCTCTTTGCATTTCGAGTCTCTGCCCTGCAGGGCATGGGTTTGGGGCCTGTTCCCCACTCCGCACTGTTCCCTGAGGGCCCTGACGTTTCTGCCCCAGGCACTCTTCGCTGCTGCACCTCACACACTGGCGTCCCTCGTCCCCAGGGACTTTCGGGGGGGAGCTCCTGGAGGCCCCGCGTCCCTGGGGGGGAGGGTTTCGGGGTGGCCCCACCACAGAGCCAGAGAGCCTTTAGTGAGAGAAACAATTCATTGTTCCACTCATTGGTTGGTTCTTACAGGTGCCGTGAATGGGGATCGAACCCATGGCCTTGGAGTATCAGGGCGATGCTCTAACCAAACGAGCCACCTGGCCGGGACTTACACATCCTACTTTTAAGTTTAACTTAAACTAAGCCAGGGCAGTGCAGTGTTGCACAGGGTGTGGAGACCACTGCAGGCTGCAGGGACCGGTGTTTTGTTATCCTGAGCTTGCAAACCTGGACCCCTCCCCGCGCCCTTATTACACGTGTCCTAGAGTGGGGCTGGTCCCTGTCCTGTTTGCGGGCCTGCGTCCAATCTGTCCCCAGAGTTGCTAATCTCTGTTACCTCGTGTTCCTGAGGACGGGTCCACGGAATGGCTTTTCGCGCATAGCGTTTGCTCTTTAGAAGAGAGCGCTGACTGTTAGGGATGGCCCAGCCTCGCAGACCTCCACCTCCCAGGGCACTGAGGAGTGGGGACCTACGTGTCCCGCCTGGCTGCCATCTGATCTCTCCGGAAAACGACTGTGGGGTCTGGGTTCCTGCTTGATCTTTGAGGGGTTTAGTGTAGAATTCGTGTAATTATTTTAACAAAAGGCATGAGTATGTCGACGACGTTAAGACCGCAGCTTAAAAAGCTAGGGATCAAGGGTTTGTCGGTTCGCTGGAGGAATGGGGGCATTGCGCAGCCAGGAGGAGAGCCAGAGCCCCTTCCTTTCCCCGCCTGGGTCTCTGGACTGAAACACAGGATTTCAGAACCTTCCCGGGGAAGAGTCACGTGTGTGTTACTGGTTCCGGGCCAGATCCCTTGGGTGTGTTTCCAGGCTCGTGATTTTGAAACACTCAGAAGGACCTTTAGAACCTACAGTTATTTATCAGTCTAGATGATAAAATGATAGATGATAGTCTATTTTCTTTTAGTTAAAAAAATTTGTTTCTTGGTGTGAGAGAGACAGAGGAGCACGTCGATTAGTTGTTCCCCTCATCGATGCATTCCCTGGCTGGTGCTCGTAGGTGCCCTGACCGGGGATCGAACCCCCAACCTCGGGGTGTCAGTTCGCTGCTCTATCCAGCCACGCCACCTGGCCAGCAGCCTGTTTGTTCAGCTGAGCTTTGTTTTCTCAGGCTGCTTCCAAGGTTCTCGTGCTTTTCACAGCTCGTGGAAGAATTGCCCAACACCCAGCTCGGAAACCCAGGTACCCCTCCTTCAACGCAAGAAGCAGAAGCCCCCCATTCTGAGCAACCTGTGGGTGCACTGCGTCCCTCCGCTGGCGACTTCCCCATCTGGACGTGCACTGGCCTCCCCTCTTGGCGGCCCCCGCTGGCCCTGACCTTTGGGGAGGACATCTGATGGCCCCGTAGGTGGGACCTTCGGCCTGGGTCTTGAGGAGCGAGTGGGGGTTTGCAGGGGCGTCCGCCCAGTAGGGGCGGGTCCTAGAGGCCGGCGTCCGCATGCCTCTGTGTGGGCGAGAGACTCCAGTCCCGTGGGGCGTGGGCAGCGTGGGCTTGGTGGTGGCAACCATCAGAGGTGTAGGCAGGGGGCACATAGGACTTGATGGCGAGATGTACGGAGAGGGTTTGGGGGGGCCTGAGGACGCAACACCAGTAGGGACGCTGCTACAGAAACCCAAGCCGGCAGGCAGGAGAATGTCCGGGAGGGCGGGCCAGGGAGACTGAGCAGGGGGCTCTGTCATGCCGGACTACAGACTCCGTCTCTCTTTTCCGTGTGCAGGCCGCTCCTGCCCGGCAGCCCATCCTCAGAGCAGCAGTGTGTGCTTCATGGCCTGCGGGGGCGTGCTGGCCCCCCACCCCCACCCCGAGGTGGACAGGGCCAGCCTCTGACGCGGGAGGCGTCCCGGCCCACGGAGCCGGCGCCCTGGCAGGGGTTTCAGCTGGACGTGTACGTGGCTGGGGTCACTGGGATTTCACTCTTTGAGAAAAACCGTAGAGGAACTTCTGATTCCTGTCGAAATGCTGAGAGGGTGCGTTTTGTCCTGAATTCGCACTTCTCCTTCTTGCCCTGAAATCAGGGTGCCCGGCCTGGCTTTGCCTCTCGACCGTGCCTGTCGGCCAGGCGGGCTCCTGCGTGGCAGGTGCGTGCTCCAGCCGCCGTTCTCAGTTTCACACACAGTTACATTATTACCTGGGTCATAATTCACAATGCCTTCATTTCTTCCCAAATTTTTAGCCGGTTCTCCTAATCCCATTGTTTAATAATTAATCCTCTCTGCACCGATCTGACTTGAAATGCTACGTAAACGTTTTAGACGTGCTTATTTACCCCTATGTCTGGATTCTCTGGTGGTGCGGTCGGTGCCAGCGTAGCTGTTGTTTCTTTAGGAGGCGCTGGCGATTTGGTGGGGCACAGCTGGGGTTTGAACCTGACGCATCTTTTCAGATTTCTCGAAGGTTGAACTGTAGATGGATTCATGACCTCTGTGCCGCGCTCTGAACTCCTCTCAGAAGTTTGACCAGATGCCGTTAGACTCTGTAATGCGTGCGGATTTCTCAGGTGTGTGCCCAGGCCCGTGCGTGTTGATTGAACTTGTGAGCGTGTCTGTCACGTCTCCTGGCCTCGAGGACACCATCTGCTCTCGGGGTGTCTCAGAGTGGTTACCCAGCTGCGTACCCCCAGGGTTGACCCCTCACTAGCCCTGGGTTAGGCCCTTAATGACTATTTGCCGAGGGAATGAACCCATGTTATTGTGTACAGGGCGTTTTCCGTTTTCCTTCATTTGGATTAATCCACAGAGGGTCCCAGCCGTGTGGCCGTGGGGCACAGGAGATGAGCCTTGTCCCAGCCCCTGACCCATGGCCTGGGCCCTGGGGCAGAGAGAGCTGCCAGGGCAGCTGCAGTGACGATGAGGCCGAGGCCCCCGCCTGGCCAGTGTGTGGCGGTGAATGAACTTGTGATCAAATGACTTTATTTTGCGACTTCCCTGAGCACCGATGAGGGGGCGGGGCAGGAAGGGAAGGGAGCCCCTGGGGCCCCAGGAGAGACAGGTGGCCGGGGCCTGTCTTCCCAAGAGAGGTGTCTGGGTGTCGGGCAAAGGCTGCGGGAGCAGCTGGGGCAGCACATGGCCCTCAGCCAGCTGTTCGGGGCTGAATCCCACTCGGGCCGCCCGAGGGGGCCTGGTTTTCCTTCTCATGGTGGGCACCTTGCGGGGTGGCAGTGAAGTGCAGCCGCCGTCTGTGAGAGCAGGGCTGTGCCCACCCGGCCCTCACCTGCCCCTCGCCCATAGGACATTCCAGAACGCTCCCCATGGGATTTATGGTGTGGGGGTTGGTGGCAGATGGCACCGGGATTTTAGCCGTGTGAGCAGCTAAACACGAGGAGAGGACGGGTTGGGCCCTTTGAGGGCTCAGCGGCGTTCAGGGCACTGTGCTAGGCACTGTGAACCACAGCGTGGCCGCCTGCTGGGCTCGCAGGTCAGTGGGCACACAGGGTCGGCCCTGCTGCCCAGGGAAGCAGCCGGGGGACGCATGGCACTGGGACCTCTCCGCTTGGCGGGTGGAGAGAGCCCGCAGGCTGGGTCTGCTGCCCCAGCCGAGTACTGCTGGCTCAGGGGGCGGGCAGGCTCCCAGACTGTTAGGGGTCCTGCCTGCCCTGCTTTCTGGGGGGGCAGTGAAGGCCCTATGAGCCAGCCTGGCTGGCTTCTGCGAACGTGAACCACATCGGGTGGTGCAGACGAGGGGCTGAGCTACAGCAGGGCGTGTCTTGAGTCACAAAGCCCTCAGAAGGGGGTCCTGTTGGCTGCCCCAGGCCCTTCGTCTCCCTCTGGGCTTCTCACCCCCTGCCGTGACCCTCCAAATGGAACCTGCTTGTGCTCTCGACCTCGTCCAGCACCCACGATACACGCACAGTGTCAGCCATGCCCCTACTGATGCCCGCCACACACAGATGAGATTAGTCTCTGTAACTGTGTTGTGTCTGACCCAGTGGGTCCAAAACACATCACCACACGGTCCCCACCGCGTCCCACACGCTCTGCAGGCCCCTGCGGCTGTTGGACGGGGCACATCTGTGCGTGTCAAAGCGAGCCTGGCTGCTGCTCTGCGTCTGTGCCTGCGGGGACCCAGTCAGTCTCGGTGTGAGGGGAAGACACCGAGTGGGGAAGCGGCCCGTCGAGAGCTCTGCCCCTGGGCTGGTGCTGGGTTCAGCTTCCCCAGAGCCTGCCGCCCAGCTCCCTGCTGCCCGAACACGCCCCGGCCACGTGCACGCGGCCGGCCTGGCCTCTCAGCAGCTGCCAGGATGGCAGTCAGATGCTCTCAGCGGTTTCTAGAGTTTTTTAAAAATGAAAGGAACCCGTTAATCACTGTCTCGAGGTGTTTTGCTGGCTTCTGGACCAGGTTTCTGTGGCATGAATAATATGTCAGCCATTGAAAACATGTGACCTGAAAGGGATTTTTTTTGCCCCGGGAAGTTAATGAGAGATGATTAACAGGTTACTAATTGTTCCCAGTTAGATTTATTACTCAGAGGGGTCAGGGGGGAGGTTTTCTCATCCAAAGCTGGTTTTTCTCGGTGCCTGCGTTGCAGGAGACAGCTGGCGGGGGTAGGGGCGGTGAGGGGTCGGCTGGGTGTTCTGTAAGTGTGTGCTGTGTGTTCCGAGCCCGGACGGACACGGTGGAGTGTGTGCAGGCCGTGCAAGGCAGGGTGGAGGAGGGCTTGAGCTCACCCTCGGTGTCTCCCAGCTGCCTCCTCTCCCAGCCCTAGGAGCGCTGGGTTCCCCTGCCTCTGCCAGAGCCAGGCCGAGCCCCCCACACCGTCCACCCTGTGGTTCACGGACACCACAGACCTCAGTCCTCTCCCTGTCTCCCTATTTCTGTAGTGGTGACACTGTCTAATGTTGTCATTGCCCCACGAGAAACCCTTGGGCCCGCCTCTGGGTGTCCCGGCCCCCGCCTCCCACGCTCTCCTGTCCCAGGGCCTTTGCACACACCCTTCCCTCTGCCGCAGCCTTCTGCCACCGAGGGCTGCCCCTTAAACACCAGGCTCCTGTGTCACTTCACCAGCATTTGTCCCTTCACTTCTTGTTCGCCCCCAGACACTGACCTCCTGTGTATGTGGCACGGAGCTGGGTGCAAGGAAAGTGGAGACGTCTTGGAGTTCAGGTTTACCGCTGGCGGTAGACAGTGAGGCCACACCGAACCGTTCGATTCCGCAGGTGGCTGGTTACCTGAACTTTGAGTAACATTCGCCTGCCCCCTCTGCCCGGTCCTCTCTGGTTGCCACGGCCTCCACCTCGCCCCCTGGCCTGTGACACCCCCGTACCCTTTGGCCGCTGCTTTGCATTCCTGTCTCTCACGAGGCCCTGGCTGCAGGGGTCCCACTCCTGGTGGGAAGAGGGGACAGTGAATGTGGGTGGAAGTGTGGGTGCCATGAGCGCCCAGCTGGTGGTGGAAGAACTATCTGTGAAGTGCTCAGCGGTCCCGCCGTGGCCCGAGGCTGCCCCGTGCCTGTGGTCGCCGGGCCTGTCCCCTGCTGTCAGAGCTGGTAGGCACTCTTCCACATGCCTCTGGTCCCGGGAGCCTCGCGCCTGAGGTCTGCTCACCACCCTGGATGCCGTATAGGGGAGCTTCCCGCAGTCACGCCCCCGCACCCTTTGCGAGGCTCCTTCCAGCTTGTTTACGACTAATTCATTTCTTGGTGTCCCTCCTCCTCCTGGCTGATTTCTTTCTCGATGTGCAGGCAGCAAGATTCCCTCTTTGTCGCGCATAGTTCTGTGCATGTGGCCAACGCGTAGGCTCCTGACCAGCACCACGGTCAGGGTGCAGACCCTCGGTCACCCCAGATTCCCGCGTGCCGCCCCGGCAGTCTGCCACTGCCGTCCCCCCAGTCCTGGCAACCAGATTTGTTTTCCGTGCTTGTCACCCTGCATTACCTGTGTAGAATCACACAGGACGTAGGTGGCTTTTCACATCCGGCTTCTGTCGCACGTGCACTGAATGTTCATCCATGTCGGGAGAATCCGCGGGTGGCTCTTTCTCATCGGTGAGTGGACTCCGTGGTGTAGGTCAGCGCAGTGTATCCGTCCACCAGGCTTTGGACATGGGCTTGTTTTCCACTATTGGCAGTGACAAATAAAGCCTGTCGAGGTTTGCGGGCAGGTTTCTGTGTGACATGCGCTGTCACTCGTCCTGGGTGAGGGCCTCGGAGCACGGCTGGCGGTCCTCGGTAACTGTGTACGGACAAGGGACCACCCGGCTGGCGCCCCACCAGACTTGCCTCCCGCAGTGGACGAGGGTGCCAGGGCTGTGTCATCCATTGGAGGAAATTGCAGCCACTGCCACGCATATACCTGCCGCCGTTTAATCCGCACTTTTCTCTGTACGCGGTGCTGGCGCCGGCGGAGGGGCAGGGCCGTCGTGGATCTGACGGGGGCGTCATCGGTGCCGTGTGAGCCAGGATCTGGTGAGGAAGAGCTTAACGGCACTCAGGAATGGCAAGCCTCCCTACAACCTCTCAAGGAAAATGGTGTGTTGTATCATACCGTAATTTTAGAATTCAAAAAGATTTCTTAGGATTAGGGGACGTTCTTTATGTTAAAGTTGCTGTTTGCCTGAACAGCTTGTGAGCAAAAGCTACTAATTGTGAAATTGAAAAATTCTTTGAGCTGTTCTTCCTCACACTTACTCTTGGGTGGCGAGGTGCTCAGCCTGCCCTCACGAAGCATCGATGGTCTGAGCCCTGCATGTCTTCGGTAGATGTGACACTTCTTCCCTCCTCCCCTTTCTAGGCGCCCAATCGCCAGCTCATGACGTACTGGCTGCAGGAGCTGCAGCAGAAGAGATGGGAATACTGCAACGGCCTGGACGCGGCAAAGCGGGTCAGCAGGACCTCCCCCACCCGGGGGGACTCCTCCAAGGGCCTAGTGGCCAGAGACAGCACAGGTGAGTCAGACCCGGAGGGACCGGTGTCAGCTGTGACGCAGTGACCTGCCCGAGCAGGGGAGCTCGGAATGAACATTGCAGCTACGGCCCCTCGTGAGCGCGCAGCTCTCCACCCTTCCTGTGCACCTCTACGCCCAGACGTGGGTTCCAGCCTAGTGACGCCCTCGGGCGTCGGGCCAGGCCTGTGCCAAGCGCCCCTCGGAGATGCCGCCACTGAGGTCGGTCGGCTGCGCGACTCCAGGGGCAGACTTGCTCCCAGGGCCCACCATGACTGCTGACATGTCCGAGGAAGGGTTTCTCTGTCAAACTCCAACCCAATTTCCTCCAGGTCTGCGGTGCGTCCCTGACTCACAGGGCTCCTCAGACTTTTATGTGTCTTTTCCCCGCAAACCCCAATTGTCCCGCCAGCCTCGTTTCCGCCCATGGAGACCTTGTTGGCAGGGCTGCCCCCTGGCACATGGGAGCTGCAGCCTGTGCCTCGCGCCCGCCAGCCCTCCTCCTGGAAGAGCTGCCGGGCGTTTCCACAGCGTCTTCCCCCCTCACTGCATGCGAGCGGAGCGGGTGCCCTGTTTCCAAGCCTACAGCCTCGATGTTTGGGTCATAAGATTTGTGACTGTTGACTGAGCTTTTTTAAAGCCACCATCATAGTGCTTTTGATGAAAAAAAGTCGTGCTGTGCGCACAGGCTCTGGGCCTGTGGAGGCAGCAGGGCGAGCAGGGGAGGGGGCCCCCACGGACGTCCTGTGGGACAGGCTCCCGCCGACCCAGGAAGCTGAGGCTGCGCTGGCTTTAGCAGGCTGTGCGGGAATCAGAACCGGGAACGTAACAACTGTGGCCCACAGCTCGCTCACGGTTGTCCTGTAGGCATTTGAAAGTGTTGACAAAGAATGTGGAAGGTCGACCCTGGCTGGGTGGCCCAGTCCATTGGAGGGCCGTCCTGTGCACCAGAAGGTTGTGGGTACGATTCCCTGTCGTGGTGTGTACGGGAGGAAACCGGTCAGTGTCTCTCCCCCACCCCACCCCACCCCCGCCCCCCACCGCTCATCCCTTGTGAGGCCGTTCCCTGAACGCCGTGTGTATTGGCCAGAAGCCAGCCCTGTGTTTTTACTCAGACAGGTGTCACACGGCCTTCTCAATACCGAAAACCAGACAAAAATAACAGTAACGGCAAAACTGGGAAAGAGCTTCTGTTTCCCCTCAAGTAATCGCATTTAGCAAATGGTCTCTGTTGCCAACATCCTCCTTGTCCTCGGCCCCTTTTCTCCACCCCTCCCCGCGGGTCCCGACTTCCCCACCAGGCCTCTCCCCTGTGGGCGGGAGGGAGCTGCTGCAAGGTCTGTGGTTTTCTGGGTAATCTCAGGGTTTTCTGATGACACTTGGACCCCGGGCAGGGGCCGCCGTCGGCCTGGCTGCCAGCCCGCAGTGGGAGAAGGGGCTTATGTTTATTTCCTGCCTTGTTGAGTCCCATCCCCAGTCAGGCACACAAAAGCAGCAGCCAGTGAGTGCGTAGATAAGCTGGGCAACAAAGCAACGTTCCTCTCCTTCTCTCTCTCTTTAATAAATTTTTTTTTTTAAAGGAATTGTTCTGCTTTGCCCCTGAGGGGGTGGGAAAGGCCAGCCCTGCAGGAGCCAGGCAGGGGTCAGGGGGCAGGGGGCGGTTTCACCCCTCCTGCCCCTGCGGTCCCGGCACCGGCCGTGTCTGGTCCACCGTGGGACAGGTGGCCACGTCCGTGCCCTGGCCATGGGCTTTCCTGTCCTGACAAGTGAAGCAGGCCGGGGCGATGGTCCCCCCTAGTGGTATTGGAACTTGTTTTGTTTGTTTGTGGGAACTCCTCTTCCAAGCAAGCTCTGAAGAGCAGCCACCACATAGGGAAGTGTGAGGGGGGAAGCCCCCCCACTCACAGCCCCTGGCCTCTGTCGCCTGGGGCCCCACAGCCCGAGGAGGGGCTGGCGCCCTGGGGCTCAGTGCACGCCCTATAACTGGGTCCCTCTCCTGGAGGCGTGCCCTCCGTTAGGGCCCCGGCTCTGTCTGTGTTGTGCCCTCAGCGCCTGGTGCTGTGCAGGGCAGGTGACAGTCATCGGAACCGGGAAATGGGAGTCTGGGGCGGGTTATGACTTCGGGCCTCCTTGACTCGAGCTTGCTCTCCACTCCCACCCGCCCCTCTGGCTTTCCTGTGTTGACTCCCGGCCACAGCCAAGTGCCCCTGCCAGACACGCAGGGGCCCCTCTTCACGCCACAGAAGGACACTTTCCCAGAGCGCTCCTTCCCACGCGGACGCACAGCGAGAGCCCCCGGGAGGTGTTCTCGTTGGGAACAGGTGACCTCTCGGGTCCCCTCAGCCTGTGTTTCCTGGGCCGCGCTCTCTCTGCCAGGGCCCTGCGGGGCCAGGGTGCATGTCCGGTGGTTGGAAAGACGTTCCTTCTCGGCCGCTTCGCTCAGCAGCCCCATTCTGAGCCTGTTTTCACGGACGGGGCCGCCTAGGCATGGCGGTGAATCACCATCTGCTGTGAACGCGCCTCTTCTCAGAGAGCGGGGGTTGTTGAGAGAATACAAACCCCTCGTGGGTGGAGACTTTCTTGTCCAAACTGTAAAAAGTTTGTTTCTATCGCGGGAAGTTGTAAGCGCGCGAAGAGAGGACACACTGCCACCCCCGAGTGCAGGAGGTCCTTTCAACAGCTGTCCCACGGCCCACCTTGTCTCACTGCGGCCCGTCCACTGGTGCTGCGGTGTTGGAAGCAAGGAGCACGTTATTTGATGCAAAGTGTTATTACTTATTTGTTAAATAACAGAGTATTGTCATGTCGAAGCAGCATTTCTATTATACAATTTCAACCTTAAAAATCCCAACAGCTTCCCAGAGGGTTAGAGTGTGCGGCCCGGTCACGCTTTGGCTACAGCCAAAAGCCTGTGGCTGTGAGTGCACGGAACCGCTGCCTGAGACGCACACACTTAGTGCAGATACGGCAGATATTTCTGTTTTAGTGTTTCCCCCCTTCTTTTTTTTCTTTTTGAAGATTTTATTTATTTATTTTTTAGAGACAGGGGAAGGGAAGGAGAAAGAGAGGGAGAGAAACAGCAATGTGTGGTTGCCCCTCACGTGTTCCCTACTGGGGACCCAGCCCACAACCCAGGCATGTGCCCTGACTGGTAGTCGAACCTGCGACCTTTTGGTTTGCAGGCCTGCGCTCCATCCACTGAGCCACACCAGCCAGCGTTTCCCCCACTTCTTAGAGAAAAGGGAGTCGGGTGCGATCAGTTCTGCACTTTGCGTTTTGCACCTGCCAGCTTGTGTTGGATGTTGCTCCTTGTCAGGACGGTGAGGGACCTCGTCACAGCCCATGTCGGGTGGACTGAGCTACAAGGCACCTCTGGGAGCCCTGTCTCCTCCACCCCCGGGCCGGGGCTCCCAACACCTGGTGGCTCGAGCATTTCACAGCCTTCCTCTGAGAAACGGTGATCTGCCTTAGACCCCATCGGCTGCAGAACGCCGAAACCACCCCAAAGTTTCCACGCAGTCGGTGTTAAAACCACGCCTCTGTGTATCTGGGACCGGTTTGCACACAGCTTATCTATCAGTGTTTGCTGGAAGATGCCAAGTGCCACGTGGAAGCTTTGAGTCCCTGACCTTTGTCTGCCTCTCTTTCAGATCTCGTTAACCCACACCCAAATGCCTCTGCAGAGAAAGCCAGGACCGTCCTAGCTGTGGAGGCCGCCCCTGGGGAGCTGGTGGGAGAGCAGGCTGCCAGTCAGCCAGCCCCCGGGCACCCGAACTCCATCAACTTCTCCTTGAAGCAGTGGGGCGCTGAGCTGAAGTGAGTGTCGGCTTCGCCCCAACCCGCAGGGCTTCTGACAGTGTTGGTTGTGATCACGCGCGTGAATTTTACCATCTGTCATTGCCGTGTCTGTTCCCGGTCACCAGTGTTCCTCCCGGTGGTCCGTAGTATTTCCACAGTTCCCCGCACGCCCGGAGGTTTTCTCCCGGAGGAGCAGTAGAGTGAGTCTGCACCTCCTTGTGTTCTGTAAATGCTCTTGAACTTTGTTCTGGGACGACCTGTAATCGCGCAGGAGCAGTCGGATACTTTGGAAGTCCCCGTGTAGGTTTGGTCAGGTGGGATGAGAGCGGCCTTCGGGGGCAGCGTCAGTGACCTGCGTGTGAGCGCCATCTGCGATGCCCCCGGCACAGGTGTGCGCCCACGGGGGCAGGTGGGCTGGACGCTGCTCCCGCCCCTGTGTCACCTGCGGGACTGTTCCCCGTGCCCTCCCAGCTGGGTCCCTCCCAGTCACTGCACGCTCTTACACACAGCCTGCAGTCCTGCGCTGGGGACTCAGGGAGCCCCTGAGGCGTGCCCTCTCTCTGTCCGGCTGTCCTCTCCCACACTGTGCCCCGTGGGCGCCCCTGGGTTCCCTACCTGCCCGAGGCCTGGACACTGTGTCCAGGCTGGGAGTGGGGCTCCCCTTGTTTGTCCCTCTCAGGCCACTGCCTGGTGTCCCGTGCCTGAGAATCGCTGTTTGCTCCATTTTGTTCAGCTTTCCAGTTTTCTCAGGGACTGGGAGTCCGGTCCCTCTCATTCCGCCTCCACTGGAAGCAGACATCCCAACCTTGTTTCCAGAAGTTTCCCTGAAGTATTTGTAGCACACACGTGAACAGACCACGGCACAGTGACGTCCTGGGTAGCCCTGCCCAGCTGTATAATTCTGCCACATTGCTGCTGCGTCTAAGAGACAATGAAAACGTCACAGATACAGTTCAGGCCCTTCTCCTCCGTGGCCCTGTCCCTCCCTCACCGTTCACAGAGCTAACCAGCATCTGTTTGGTGATTACCGTTCACGTGTAGATTTTTAAAAATAGTTTTACTACTATTTGTAGTAAATTTGTGTGTGTGTATCCGTGAACGTATCATAATAGTGTCATCCCGACAACGTGACACAATATCCTGTTGCGTATATCATTCTTTAATTCTTTTTTACTCACCCCTCAAAAAATATTTGTCCATACGATACATGTAGCTTTAGCTAGAAAATGTATTCTGCAAGGACGAGCACCTTAGTTGTGCCGTCTGGCTCATCCTAAATGCCTGCGGTAGCGCCTGCCACATCGCAGGCACGCAGGGAACACCTGTTGGGGGAGTTCATTCATTTCAAAGGGTGTGTGATCTTTGTGTGAATGTGCTGTGGTCCGTCTGTTTCCCTGTTGATGGAAGTTTGTCACACTTTTCTGCTAATGTGGAGTGCTGTAACGAACGTCGTTGTTTGTGGCTCCTTGTGCACACATGTGCGAGACGTCACTCGGGAAACATGGGGTCTTGGGGTGGGCGCCCTTGTCCAGCCTGCGTGTGGCCGCTCGACCCTCCCCGGTACCGGCAGCGGTGGTGGCAGCATCGGGTGTTAATCAGATCTTTTCACTGTTGCCATCTGCCTAGAGGTGCAATTACGTTTTCTCAATAACCTTTCCTTGCTCCCAACAGAAACTCCATGTCTTCCCTGCGCCCCGGAAGAGGGCATGAGAGTCGGAAGAGTGTGTTTTACACCCACGAGGAGTGGGAGCTGCTGGACCCGAGCCCCAGGGACCTGGAGGAGTCCGAGGTCCAGGAGGAGCGGAAGAAGCAGCCGCCCGAGGGAAGCAAAGGTATGGTGTGTGCAGCTCCTGTGGCCGGTCCTTCCCCCACGGCCACCCCTCAGCCACCAGGGGTGCGGAGGCCCTTCCAGCAGGCGTTTAGAGAAGCACATGGCCCAGCGGGGGCCGGGGCTTCATTGTTTTTTGGGGGGTGAAATCCAAAGGCACGAAAACGAGGTGCTACAGGAAATGAATGACCGCCCCGTCCGGGGGCTCCTAAACTTTTCAAGGAGATGGGACATCCACGGTGTTCTTCACAGAAATATTGGCTAAAAGAGCAAAACAAGTCATTTCTAGAAATGTGATACGTACAGGGGAGCCGACGACAGACATCATGAATTCTGCAGAACCCCCCATCCAGCCCCTGCAGAGCTGAACTCGGGGCCTCTCTTATGTCCTCCAGGCTCTACTGCCCCCTGCAGCCTGCAGCCCGCATCAGCCGGGTTATTTTCAAGGGAATTCTGGATATCAGTCCAGTGCCTGTAATATTTTAATACATGTCTCTACGAGACAGGGACTCTTAAAAAAAGTTATAACCACAAAACAACTTCGCTGTTTACCTAAAAGCAGCTATAGTAAGTCTTGAAGAATATCTCACTCCCCAGTGTTCCCTAAATATCTGCCTGCCGGCGGCCTGGCCACACTGGCTGCCACCGGCCCGTGGGTGTGCACAGCCGCTGTCCTCCTGGGGTCCCTCCACCTGGCAGCTCCCTGTCTGTCTGGTCCTCCCTTTCTCTGCAGCCTCGTTGAACAAACGCGGTCTTCCTGCCGTGGGTTTTGCTAAGTGTATTTCTCTGGGGTTTCTGAGCCCGCTCCGGCATCTCTGTGTGACCTGCGCACTGGCCGCTAGAGCAGAGGCCAGCCCACATTCAGGGTTGAGGGCGAGGGTGGGTTGTATGCCACATATGGAAAAGCAGAGGGGAATCAGCCCAATCCGTTTGCATGGATGTTTAAGGTTTTTTAAATGTATTTGTAGAGAGGAGAAAGAAAGGGAGAGAAACATCAATGTGTGGTTGATTCTCATGTGCCCCCTATTGGGGACCTGGCCTGCAACCCAGGCATGTGCCCTGACTGGGAATCGAACTGGCAACCCTTTGGTTCATAGGCCCGTGCTCAATCCACTGAGCCACACCAGCTAGGGCTCAAGTACCATTTTTAAAGGAAGAGAATATAGGCGTGCTTTAAAATGTGTTTATAGTTGTTACATACATTTTGGGGGTTGTTTTGCTGCTTTTCTCACTAAGGACGAATTGACAAAGACAGAGGCCACGTGTCCCTTGATGTCTGAGTCCTGCCCCTCAGCCTCATGGGAGCTCCATGGGGCAGGGACAGCATGTGCCCAGGGTGCTGTGGGTGCTAGAACCACGTCCGTCGCAGGCCTGGGTCTCCATTCTCTTTCCTCCTGAAGGCAGCCGTGATGTCAAGGCTAGCCCCAGAGGGTTAGCCATGAGCGTTTAGAAGGATTGATGGATTTTGGAAAATAACAGCGTTCCCAGAGAATGTTGGGAGAGCTATTGTTCTGTCACCAATTCATCGTTGGTGCCCACCTGCACTGGGCCCTTTTTATCTGTCTTAAGGCAGAGATTGGGCAATCAGACGACAGGGTGTTGTTTTAAAGTAACCACGGGGTGGAGTCTCATAAGGAAGCCTCTGTGGGGAAGCGCATCTGACTCAGGCGCGGCTGTCACCGGGACTGAGGGGCAAAGGCGGCTCTGGGGGGGTGGGCGTGCACCCAGCCTGTGCTGTGGGGGTTCCCCACAGGAGGGCCAGGCCTGCCCTTGAAAAGCAAGTCTTGTTTCTCCGTAGGGGCAACTGGCTCGGGATTTTCCTTTGATTTTGGTCGGGTTCCCTACAAAGGAAGGCGCCCTTTGAGAGACATGATTGGCTCGTACAAAAGTCGTCACGGCAGCGGAGACCCTGCTCCCGAGGCGACCTCGGGCAGTGGCAGCGCGGGCAGGCTGGCCCCGGAAGTGCGGCAGCAGGTGCAGAGCCAGCAGGAGGAGCTGGAGCGCTTGCAGAAAGACTTGTCCAGCCAGAAGGTAACTGCCCCTCGCACCCGCCTCCTTCCACATCGCGCTGGGGCCTTAACCCTTCCCATGGCCGCTGGGCCTGATCTCGTGTCCGAGACACGAGCCTTTCCAAGGGGAGCGTGGACCCCTCGCGTGGCCAGAGGAGGGCGAAGTCTGCACCCCACTTTCTCCTGCCCTGAGCAGCCTAGGAACAGTAATTAGATGCCTCTCCACGTCTTATTAAAAACCAGTTTCCTTCTGAGCTCATGAGCCCTGAGCCCCTTCCTCGCTCGGCAGGCCGGTGGCTCGATGTTCCAGCTCACGGCGTCGGGCGCGGGTGAGCGCCCACCCGGAACCATTGCGAATTGCTGTGTATGTGCCCATTACTTCCTGTTTCCGGTGATCGTTCCCCGCTGACCGTCTTGCTGGAATAGGTTTTTTTCCTCTTCATTTCTGACATCCTTCAAGAGGAAGTTCGGTGTTAAAATAACGGCTCCCAATAACAGTTCTGTGTTCACTCAGGTTCCACGGTTCCAGCGGTCACACTGCGTGGCCTTCTCACGGTTCCGCTCTCCCCCTCCCCTCCCGTCCGCCCTTGCTGCAGGAGCTGGTGCGTCTGCTGCAGCAGACCGTGCGGTCCTCCCAGTATGACAAATACTTCACCAGCAGCCGGCTCTGTGATGGGGTCCCCCAGGACACGCTTGAGCTTCTGCACCAGAAGGACGACCAGATCCTGGGCCTTGCCAGCCAGCTGGAGAGGTTTGGCCTGGAGAAGGACAGCCTGCGGCAGGAGCTGCGGACGCTGAAGAGCACCGTGGGCGAGCTCAACGAGAAGCTGGGGATGCTGATGGAGACCATCCAGGCCAAGGACGAGGTTATCATGAAGCTGTCTCGGCAGCTCAGCGAGTGCGAGAACGGCGCAGCCTCTCCCATCTGGCCACCCGCCTCTCCCTCCGCCGCCCCTGCTGGCCGGGACCAATTGGAGCTGGACCGGCTGAAGGTGAGAGCGGGCGTGGGCTCTCATTGCTGGGGCCAGAGGCCCCAAACCCCTTCCCAGTGTCTCCGTTGATGTCACTTGACGTCTACTGGCCTCCACGAGCTACAATCAAAAAGTTGCTAGTCTCCTAGGGAGCTGCTCTGGGGAATGGGAGGCAGCCCAGCGATGTTGCCATTGCTCCGGCAGTTTCAGCTCTCTCCCCTCTCTGGCTTCCAGGCTGCCGAGATGTCTGTTTGTACACCCTAGGGCTTCCTCATTCCACATAACCCACAGAGGCTGCATCTTGTTCCTCTGTGGCCAATTCAGGAAAATCACCACATGAAATAATTTCATTTCCCCCTCTCCCCTGACACAGCAGTGGGCCCCGCCTGCCTGCTGCTGCTGCTGAGGGTGGCCCCAAAGACTCCTCAGAAACTGCCTGATAATCAGCTTTCAGTTCCTCAGAACTGGCTCTGGCTCCACAGGGCTATTTGGTGAGGCAGCGAAATATCAGCTGTATGAATAATCAGTCAACGTTCAACCAATATGAATCGATGCATGTTTTTTTTCAACAGGATAACCTACAGGGGTACAAAACCCAAAATAAATTTCTAAATAAGGAAATTTTGGAACTCTCGGCGCTGCGGAGGAATGCAGAAAGGAGAGAGCGGGATCTCCTGGCCAAGGTGGGTCAGGGTGGGTGTGTCCCATTACCCTGCAGCAGGTGAGGTTTGGGAGCTGCGTAGAACATGCTGGAAACCCAGCTCGGCACCCATGCTGGCAGGGCGGTGGTCGCGGACTCCAGAATCTACATAGGATGGGTGCAGTGTGAGGCGCTGCTGCCTCGCTGGCTGCGGTGAAGGTGGAGGGCAGTGCCTGCAGGGGCGCCTCCCTTCGCACTCGGGAGGGAGCTTATGGGAGGGAACCGACAGCAACACACGCTACTCCGTGTGCGCAGACACAGGTCGCCTGCATGGCCGACGGGGCTGGTGAGGAGGATACGGGCGGGGGGTGGGGGTGGGGGCGGGGGGGCCCCTCTGGCAGGGTCACCGGGAGGGTCAGACACCACAGTGGGTGCGGCAGGCTTCACCAAGGGTAACGATGTCACAAACACCGCAGGGACCGTCCTGCGAAGTTCCGGGACACTGCACCTCCCAGATGGCCTCCAGAGCCGCCTCCCAAACCTCGTGCTGTGTGATCTCCAGGGCGGTTCTGTTTCATCTGCCTGGCACCATGGCATTCGGGGGCCAGTGCTGGGTCATGGTCCTCAGAAGGTGTTGGTGTAGCTCGGGGAGGCTGCCCACCTGCCACGCACACTCCCCCTGACCTCCCTGATGGCCACCTGTGCCCCGTCCAGAACGGACGCCTGTGTTGGCATCTTATTGGCAGCAGCTGTCCTGTGCCAGACCCCGTAGAGGGGAGGGGCCCACGGCAGGCGGCCTGTGGCATGCATTCGCCCCTTGTCCCTGATTTCGTGTCTCTGGCTCCCTTCCCAGCACTTTGGGGCTTGTCCCTCCTTGGCGGCTGCGGTGCGGAAGGCTTGCTTTTCCCGTGGGCCCTCCCGGGTGGAGGTAACCGCCAATTTCTCTGCAGTACTCCAGCCTGGAAGCCAAGCTCTGCCAGATAGAGAGCAAGTACCTGATCCTGCTGCAGGAGATGAAGACCCCAGTCTGCTCCGAGGAGCAGGGGCCGGCCCGCGATGTCATCGCCCAGCTCCTGGAGGATGCGCTGCAGGTCGAAGGCTCGGAGCAGCCGGAGCAGGCCTTCGTCAAGCCTCATCTCGTCAGGTAGCTCGGCTGCTGGGGGTGTGGCTGCAGCGATTCCTCTGTGTCTCCCCCGCCTCTACCATCTCTGCGCCTGTCTGGTCGGCTCGGCTGTTTCTCTTCTACCTCTGAGGGCTCCCTGGTGACGCTGGGCCCACCCAACCACCTGGGATGACCTCCCTGTCTGTGCTCCGGAACTAAGCCCATCTGCTGGCAGGTTCCTCCTGCCACCTCACACGGTGCCTCTGCAGGCTGAGCGCCCCTTCTCCTGGACAGCTCCGAGTCGGTTTTCTCCCTTATCTCTGCCTTTCACAGCGACGCTGTTCAGACGCAGCGGCTGTGCGTGTACCTGCATGATGCGCCCCACCATGTTCATGTGGCAGAATGTGTCAGCCGTGTTTCTGTGGTGTTGCTTGTGTCTTCTTCTGTGCTTTTTACCTTTCGGGCTTTAAATCATCTAGAATTAGTTCTCTTTTTTAAGAAAAATTTTTATTTATTTATTTTTTAGAGAGGGGAAGGGAGGGAGAAAGAGAGGGAGAGAAATATCAATGTGTGGTTGCCTCTTGTGCTCCCCATACTGGGGACCTGGTCCGCAACACAGGCCTGTGCCCTGACTGGGAATTGAACTGGCCACCCTTTGATTTGTAGGCTGGTGCTCAATCCACTGAGCCATGCCAGCCAGGGCTGGAATTAGTTTTTTGCTGTGTGGTATGAAGAAGAAGTTTAATGTGCCCCGGCCAGTGTGGCTCGGTTGGTTGGAGCTGCGTCCTATAACCGAAAGGTTGAGGGTTCGATCCCTGGTCTGCCGAGTACCAGCAGGTGACCAGTCGATGCTTCTCTCTCTCCCTTCTCTCTTTGTGAAAAAGCAGAAAAAAATACCCTCAGGTGAGGGTTAAAAAAAAGAGTTAAACTGAATTTTTTCCCCACGCAGAGAGCCCGTCTCCCTCACCCTGTTCATGCCGAACTTCACTTCCTCACGGGGTCGAAAGGCCTGGTGGTGCATGAAACGGCCTGAGCTCACTTCTAGGTTCTCTCTTTGGTTCTCCTGCCGAGATCCCATCATTCCGTTTTCCCTGTTGCTCTTGTCCCCAGTGAGTACGACATTTACGGGTTCAGGACGGTCCCCGAGGACGACGAGGAGGAGAAGTTGGTGGCCAAGGTGCGGGCGCTGGACCTGAAGAGCCTGCACCTCACGGAAACGCAGGAGGTGTCCACCGGCGTCAAGTGGGAGAACTACTTCGCCAGCACGATGAACCGCGAGATGGCGCGCTCGCCAGAGCTGAAGAGCCTGATCCGGGCGGGCATCCCGCACGAGCACCGCTCCACAGTGTGGAAGTGGTGCGTGGACCTACACACCCGCAAGTTCAGGGACGGCGTGCCGCCCGGCTACTTCCAGGCCCTGTTGCAGAAGGCGCTGGAGAAGCAGAACCCGGCCTCCAAGCAGATCGAGCTGGACCTGCTGCGGACGCTGCCCAACAACAAGCATTACTCCTGCCTCACCTCGGAAGGCATCCAGAAGTTACGCAACGTGCTGCTGGCCTTCTCCTGGCGGAACCCGGACATTGGCTACTGCCAGGGCCTCAACAGGTGCGTGCTCGCCCCAGGGTGCCCCGCTGACCATGCTGCTGGTCTGTGGGCTCCAGGCTCTGCCTGCAGCTCCCTCCCCTCCTGCTTAGCCTAGAAAACCCAGTGTTTCCCCGGAAAGAAGGACCTGCTTGCAGTCAGCTATTTTTCACTTTTTTTTTTTAATCCTCCCCCTAGGATATGGGTATTGACTTTAGGGAGAGCGACACAGAGAGAGAGAGAGAGAGAGATCAGTTGCCTCCCACACACACCCCGACTGGGGATCGAACCCACAACCTTCTGGTGCAAGGGATGGTGCTCCAACCGAGCCCCTGGCCAGGGCTCCACTAGTTTTCACTGTGCAGTTGCCCCGGTTCTGGAGTGATGGGGAGAAACAAACTGAGGTCCCGTTGATGAGAGACTGTTAGGTGTCTCTTTTCCCTTCCTCGTGGTTCTTGTCACACGCAGGCTTTGACCAGAGTGACGTCACGCGTGTCTCCTGCGTGATGCGAACACCGTGGCCCTCCTGTGTGTGTAGGATCTCTGTGAGTCGGGAAGTGGCCAGGGCAGAGCGCCCCTTCGGTGTCCTGTCTGTGCCTTGACAGCATGTGGCCCGGGTGGCAGGAGATGTGGGCAGAGGAGTGCACAGACACTGTGCACTCTTCGGGAATTCCCTGCTCGTCCGTGGCTGCCGTCCCCGCCTTCAGCTCTCGGTCCCACCGGTGCCTGCGCCACCTGCCCCAGCGCCCTTTTCATAACCTTTTAGTTTCACTCGAAGACATTATCATTTCCGCTAAGGGAGAAAAAAGAGAAGTGGCTTTGGGGCTTTCCCGCGAGTCACACACAGGAGCCTCCTGCGCAGGCCGAGGGTCTGGGTTTCTGAGAGAGGGGCTTCCCCCGCCTCACCATTCCTCCCCTGCCCAGAGCACCCGGAGCGCCCAGCTGACAAGTCACCCCCGTGACTCGTGACAGCGTTGGTGGCGGCCAGACCCAAGTCCCCATTGTGAATCTGAAACTGTCCATGTGGCGGCCGGTCCCCAGCCGCGTGCCAGCCCTCAGCGTTCGTGGGTCTGAGGCTCCTTTTTAAGCAAAACATCATGTGTTTGCCTCTCATGTCAGCTCTGGGCCTTGTGCATAAAAGGATGAGTCGGAACGCCTTGAACCACGAACTCGGAGAATTAGCTGCTGTAGCAAAAGTCTGACCCTGCAAACTCCTTTTCCCAAGGCTGTTGGTCACCGGGAAACGCTGTCATCATCCACCTGCCAGAACTGAGCTGGGGGCGGGAGTGTGGCCCTGCTGCTCGGGGGGCCAACTGTGGGAGCGCCAGCGGGAGCCATGGCCATGAGGACGTGGCACCTGCTGGCGGCGCTCACGTGTCTCCCTGTGCTTGCAGGCTGGTGGCCGTGGCCCTCCTGTACCTGGAACAGGAGGACGCCTTCTGGTGCCTGGTCACCATCGTGGAGGTCTTCATGCCTCGGGACTATTACACAAAGACGCTTCTGGGATCCCAGGTACGGCTGCAAACACGGTGCTTCCCTGGCCAGTTGGGGAAGGAGAGCAGGAAGGCAGCCCAAGCGCAGCCTGTGGGCAAGGCTTCCTGGGCGCGGGCTCAGCCTGGACTGGCCCCAGTGAGGCCCAGGAGGCGGGGCTGTGGGGACAGGCTGCTGTCCGCCAGGGAGAGCTCGCCCTGGCCCAGGTCCCAGTGTGAACTGCCATTCCCGGTCACAGCTCCGTACTGCCCCCCAGCACACGGCCGGGCAGCGTCTGCTGAGTGCTGCAGTCCTTCCTGTCCTGGCCCCTGGGCTGCGTCCTGTCAGCTGCCTGGCTGCTCGGCTGCAGTCGCCAGGGTGACCGTGGGCCAGGGGGAAGTCCCTCTGTGGTTAGCGGCCCCAGGCTGAGTTTGCTTTCCAGTTGCAGCTCTGCCTCCGTGAGGGGCCCGGCCGAGGGCCTCACGCTCAGCCCCCAGACACGCACCCCCTGCCTCAGTTTCCCCATCTGTAAGAGTGTCTGAGGGTGGATTCTGGTGGTAATGCTGAAGACGTCGCCAGAACTCAGTGCCATTATTGTTAATGTTGTTACAGGCCAAGGGGAGGCCTGGTTTAAGTGCAGATCTGAGAGCAAACTGCCTCCCGTTGTGCTGCAAACACCCCGGTGAACTCTGAGGAGACGCCCCTCCCCCCACTGTGAAAGTGGCGGGAATAGAAGGAGCATTTTTGCATATTCCCCATTGTCCTTTTTCCCTTAATGCCGACACATTTCAGTGTAGGGGGCAGGTTGGCAGGCTCCCTGGCAGCCCAGGCGACCTCCTGCGTCCCCGCAGGCGGGTACCCGTCCAGGCCCATCAGCCGAAGGCTGCATCACATCCGACTGCCCCCATCCGATGGGCACTGCACCGCGCCTCCTAAATGGGTGGCCTTGGTGCTCTGCCGAACGAGCTGTGCTTGCAAATCCCTGCCAGACGCCTGCCCCCAGGACCCAGCGCCCAGCCCTCCCCTCCTTCATGGTTCAGACATTTCCTGTCCGGTCCCTCTGTTGAGCCCAGCTGGAGGCCGGGACCTTGCCAGGCGCCGAGGCCGCAGAGGTGAATGAGACAGCCATTCCTCACCCTCCCCAGCCCTCAGCCAAATTCCCGGCAGCCTCTCCATCTGCCGCAGGACCCGTGGGGGAGAGAAGGCAGGGCCAGCTCCCCAGCCCCCTCCTGGTGGGCGTCCTCGGCCCCACACTCCCAGCAGCAGGAGCCCCATGGCCCTTACGTGGTCTTGCCAGCGTACAGCCCCTTGCAGGCAGCCCCGGTCCAGCCACCTGTCTCTCCACTGCCAGGCGGGAGGCGCGTACAGATACATAGTGCTCACCTGAATGTCGAGGACGGAATGACCCCCGCCTCTGCCCTCTGCCCCCCGCCCAGGTGGACCAGCGGGTGTTCCGAGACCTCATGAGCGAGAAGCTGCCGCGGCTGCACGCACACCTGGAGCAGCACAAGGTGGACTACACCCTCATCACCTTCAACTGGTTCCTGGTGGTCTTCGTGGACAGCGTCGTCAGTGATGTCCTCTTCAAAATATGGGACTCCTTCCTGTACGAGGGACCAAAGGTGGGTGAGCTAACGGCAACTGTGTCTGTGGCGGCAGAGTGGCCGGCTCCTGGGAACGTGGGAAGGGTGCCCCGGGCCAGAGCCAGCCCAGCAGGGGCGCCGCTGGAGAGGGGCTGGGGTCTGCGGCAGTCACTGGCTTGTCATCAGAAGCATGTAGTGCCCTAGCGCTGCATGCATGGGCTTCACTGGGGGGCTTCACTGGCTTATGGGCTGAGCCGCCCCCGATGACTGGGTGCTGGGGCCGCCCCGTTGAGGAGAACGCCGGGGGCCAGCGGTCAGCACACAGGGCTGGGGGCAAACTCGGACCACTGCGGAGCCTCATGGCCACGGGCCTCCCACGCTGTCTGTTGTCTGCTTTTTAAAACTCAGTTTTTAAGGAAGTAGATGATAAACTGTAATTATATAACAGAGCATACGAAGTAGAAAGGAGAGCTTAGTGCTAAAGGCGTGTGGTAGAGGGGTTCTCTCCACCCCCCGTCTCCTGGTCTCTTTTCTCGGTGTATTACATGTCCCTCTTTAGGTCTTTTATGTGTCTCAAATGCAGACTTTTAAAAAGATTTTATTTATTTATTTTTACAGAGAGGGGAAGGGAGGGAGAAAGAGAGGGCGAGAAACATCCGTGTGTGGTTGCCTCTCGCACGCCCCCTACTGAGGACCTGGCCCACAACCCAGGCCTGTGCCCTGACTGGGAATTGAACTGGCAACCCATTAGTTCGCAGGCCCATGCTCAAACCACTGAGGCACACCAGCCAGGGCTAAAACACAGGCTTTTTAAAGAAACTATCTTTGAGATAGTTCCATACCAGGGCATATGGGTCTGGCTATTTTTAAGTTTTGACTCTGCGTAGAATCTCCTTGTACAGATGAACCAGGAATACACGTAACGGCCCTGATGAAGTCTTTTCCACACGTGCACCCGTGGGCCTGGGAGTGTACGTGTGGGGTCCAGGGTGGGCTGGTCTGCGTCCTCACAGGAAATGCCAAGTCTCCCTGCGAAGGGCCTCGCCGACAAGCGGTCCACCAGCAGAGTGAGCGCGTGTGCCCCCACGGCGGCCCACACAGCACCACTCAAACACCGCAGGCGCTTCTCCCCAAGCTGGTTGGACTTGCAGAGCGACCACGAGCCCAGTCCTTCTGGCCTCAGGCGCAGCGGCCCCAAAACAAATCAGTAAAAAAAACGTGTATAGTTTTACTCACCAGTCGGTCTTCACAGCTACTTTCACGTCGAGGTAAGAGCGGTGTGGAGGTGCGGAGCGGTCACAGTCTCGCCCCTGACCATGGCTGGGATCTTATGTGAAAGCAGGTTCCGGCTCCCCGAACACATACATACGTTCTTGCCCGAGGGGCCTGGCGCGTGCGGGAGGGTCCCACCCAGGCTCCGCCCCAGCAGGATGCGTCCTTTGGGCTGCAAATGGCCCCGTCCACTGCCCTGTGGAAAGGGCCCCTGGCCGCTGGGGCGCTGCTCTGCAGTCAGCCCCCGTCCCTCCCGCAGGTCATTTTCCGATTTGCCCTCGCGCTTTTCAAGTACAAAGAAGAGGAGATCCTGAAACTGCAAGACCCCATGTCCATGTTCAAGTACCTGCGCTACTTCACGCGCACGGTCCTCGATGCCCGGTGAGTCCCGGTGCGGGCCCCTGGGGACCACGGCTCGGTTGGGCTGCGGTTAGTGTCCGTGTGGCACCACCGGGGCTCCGTGCTGCTTCCTCAGAGTGTGTGTGTCCCTGCAGGGTAGATGTGCGGGCGGCTGTTGGGGTGGAGCTGGACCAGCTGCTCTGGGAGGCGGGGGTTGCACATGAGGGGTGGTGGTCTGGAGCCAGCTGCCCCAGATGAGGGGAAAGCGGGGACAGATGGAAGAGAGTGGGAGACCCCTGCCGCTCTGGCCAGGCAGCTCAGTGCTCGCAAATCCTTTCGCCCGCCTGCCCCAGCCTCACAGTTGCTGCCCGCTTGGGCCGCCCTTTGGGCCATGTGCGCCCTGTTCGGTCCCAGTGGTGGCCGCGTTGTTCCTGGACCGTCGCCGAGGCCCAGGTCCGCAGGGCCCTGTCCTGACCTCCTGCTGCTGCCCGGGAGTTGAGGACAGTGCCTCTTGGACCACGAGGCGGCACCTCCTTTGTAGCATCTTTCACTCGGGAATTAGGTTTTGAAGGTGCTTCTGGGCTTATTGACACATCCGCGCCCGTGGTCTCAGTTCTAGAAGACAGAGGAGCCCTCTGAGACTGCATTTGCCGGTGAAAGCTGGATTCTGCATCCTGGGTGGCCCAGGACTGCCTGTTACTCTCCCGTGGGGTCGGGATGGCAGGTGCATTGGGTGAACTTGGCCGTAGCGGTTCACTGGTGTGAACGTTTTGGTTCCAGAAACCCACCATGCTCTGCCGGCGGGCTGTCTGGTGCAGCTCTCTGCTGCTCCGGGTGGGGGCCGATGGGGCCGGGACGTGCCACCTGGCCACCTGCAGGCCAGCTGTTCCTTTGGCACCACCTGTTGAGGGCTCAGGGCCAGCATCCCCAGGCATTGGCTTCAGGAACTCACGGTCACTGGGTCAGGAGTTCCCCAGGGCATCAACGCGTCAGGCCGGCTGCAGAGCGTCTCCGAGGGTGGTTAGGGCTTCGGGTGCCCCCCGCACCACCCCTCACCCCGCACTGGGCCCCCGTGTGTTCAGCTGCAAGCACACAGATTCTGCAGTTCAGGCTTTGGTGCTGCACCCACGTCAGGCCTCCCAGGGTCTGGGTCCCGTCCCCACTCCCCCAGGCCTCCCGTGTGAACATCACCTGAGCCCTGCTGACGCTCTGTCCCGTGTCCCCCCCAGGAAGCTGATCGGCATCTCCTTTGGGGACCTGAACCCCTTCCCGCTGCGTCAAATCCGCAACCGGCGCGCCTACCACCTGGAGAAGGTGCGGCTGGAGCTGACGGAGCTGGAAGCCATCCGGGAGGACTTCCTGCGCGAGCGGGACACCAGCCCTGACAAAGGCGCACTGGTTAGTGACGAAGAGGAGGACACCTGAGTGGCCCACCCCGCAGCCAAGGGGTAGCCTGCAGATATGTCTCCATTGTGCATGCCCAGAACGTAACCGCCGTGGTCTCCGGAAGTCTGCTGGGCAGCCGTCCAGAGCTTCTGCTCCTCAGCTGGCGGGCCGGCTCACGGTGGTGTACAGCCGTCTTCCTGCCGTGCCTTTGGTCCCAGGGACCCGGTGGCCACTCACAAAAGCCTGTTTACAGCACCGGGCAGTCGTGGGGGTCCGAGCCCTTACGAAGCCCCAGGTGGGCCGCCTCCCGTGCTGCGTCCCCTCCCCACGGGCTGCTGGTATCGTCGGGGCAGCCAGGCTGCAGAGGGCGCCTAGGCCAGAGTGTGGTTGCCTCCTGGTCGGTGCGAGGGAAGCAACTTCCTAGGAAAAGCAAGCACACTGCTGTTCAAAACCAGCCTGTAGAAGTCGCCCCAGCCTGCTGGTGGCCTCACACAGCTGCCTGGCCCCCGACACCACATGAGGTCCTGTGGGAAGCTCTCTGTCCAAGCCACGACTCACGGGACCATCTCCAGCACAGACAAGACGGGGTTCCAGGGGGGCTGGCTCAGCATCCTGCCAGCCAGGCCCGCCTGGGCGGCCTTGGTCACGGGGCACGCAGGGGTGCAGCTGCTGATCGAGCGGCATCGGTGTCTCCCTGCACAGCAGCCAGCATGCCCGCTGTGTCCGCCCCCTGCCTGGGGCCCCGTGCTGGTCTGGGAGGTGCCTCTGCTTGGGGCTGCAGCCTTGGGGACCCCCCTTCCCCGGGCCCACCATGTGGTCACCCCAGGGGTCCTGAGACCCAAGTACCACCTTTCTGAAGCCCCAGTCTTTGCATAAAGAACACGGTTCTGCTCCATCCTTCTGCGGACCACCGCTGCTGCGTGCGTCATCATTCAAATAGGAAAGAAGCCGTTTTGAATGGAGCCCCTTACACGACCCAGAAGAAAATGGAAATCACCTTTGGTTGGCAGACATCGCACACACTCGGGCTGAGAGTCGAACCCCATGCCGTGCGGAGACGGTCAGCCTCGCAGCCGCCGCAGTGCATGGGACGGAGCTCAGCCTCTGTCTTCAGTCAGGTTGCCTCGTTGGATTTTTCGCTGTGTGGAGAGAGCTGGTCTCTGTATTTAGCCAAAAATAACGCCTGTGTCTCTTGCCAGGTATCGGCAATGGGATTTCCATCCTCGAGGTCTCTGAGAGCAGGTGCCTGAGCTCCAGCTTCTGCAGGAAGTTACCTCACCAGTCAGGTCCTGGGAGGAGGGTGGGCAGCAGCCTTGCTACTCGATGCCCCTCCCTGTCCCTGGGACCTGGGGCTGCTGGAGACCCCCGCTCCCACCTCCCACGTGACTGTCAGCCTGGGGGTGCCATGGATGTGAGGTGCAGCTTCCCTCAGACTTCAGTTCCCAAGTTCATTTCCCCTGGAACTCCCCGTCCTGGGGCGGAAGTACTGCCTTTAGGAATAGGCTTGTTTTGCCCCTTTTCCCCTGAAAAGATGCACCTTCAAAGCACCTAAAGTGACCTCGGGGCCCACATGTGGCTGAAGCCTGAGGTTCTGGCCCTTCCGCCAGTGGCAGCAGCGACAGCACAGTGGCCGGGCGCCGGGCGTGAGAGCAGAGCGTGTGGATGGGAGGGCTGAGAGCCGCTTGGCAGCCTGCTCTGGGGGGCAGGCGTCCAGGGCTGCAGACGGGGCTGGCCCAGGTCCACACAGGGACCCAATGGTGCCAACTCTTCCCTCCAGAGCTACAGGTCCAGTCCCACTGTCTGTGCCCCCGCTGCCTCCGGGGGCGGCTGGGACCAGGCCAGGCCGTCCCCCGGGGGCGCCTGCCATGGCTGCCAGGAGCCCCCACATCGAGGTGCCACCTTTATGTTGCTGGGCTGTCTTTTTTATGGGTCAAACATCTGTGGATACTTTTTGTATATTTCACTACAGTTTATATTTTTATAGCCTATTTTTATCAAGGTTTTTTGAGTTCATATGCCTGTATTTTGTGTAACAAGTTCTGTGTGCAAGGCCCCCTCGTGCATATTTATGTGACCCTGAACCTCCCGAGTGGCTCTACTCACTGGGCCACTACGGACCTTTGTCCCCGCGCAGCGCCCTCCTCACCCCAGGTCACGACCTAGGGTCCCGCTGACGGCTGTCCCACAGCAGCCATGACCGTGGTCCCCAGGGAGACTGGTTTCGACTACATTATATCGACATGGGGAGTGTCCCAGGCCAACAGCCACTCTGGGTTCTGTTTGACAGAGTTTTCGTCGCCCCAACACCCTGCTCTCCCACATGGCGGCTGGGCTTGTGGGCAGGCGGCCGGGAGTCGGGCTATGGCGCTGCCTGCTCACTCCTGCTTTTATGTCACACCAGCTTCTGTGCTTACCTTCCAGTAAACAGTGACTGCCCTGTTAAAAGGTTAAATAAACTAATTTGTATGACATTCCGACATGATGCACAGTTGCAGTCATTTGGGGACAGGGCCAGGGTGGCCATCAGCAGGGGCAGCCCTGGGAGGCCCTGCCAGCCACGCTGAGCTGCAGGTGGGGGTGGCACCCAGGATGGGGGCATCTGCAGGGGCCTAGGCCTCTGCTGGGAGCCGGAGCAGACCCCAGCCACGAGGACAGGTGGCCCTCCCACCACCTGTGACCTGCCCTGCCCATGTCTAGTGAAGAAACACAGGAGAGTGACTGATACCAAAGTTGTTTCCACGGTGTGGGGGAGGGGGCTCCAGGGAGGATTCGCAGATGCTCCAAGCCAGCGAGGACCAGGACAGGAGGGAGCAAGTCCGCGGGTTCCTGAGCTCACCTGGCACTACAGCACGGGCAGGGGCCGAGCTGGGGCTAACACCCCTGGGCTCTTTGTGGGCTCAGAGCCCCCAAGCCAAGGCCCTGCTGCCTGCCTCTTGTGAGAGGCCAGGGACAGTGGGCAGCTGTGGAAGCCATTGCTGGGAGCAGGTCCCTGGGGTCTCCTTGGGCCAGGCGGGTGTCCTCTGACACAGACAGCGAGAAAACTTGGACACGAGGTGTGGATTATGGCAGGACACGGACAGATAGGTACATTCTTGGTATTCTCAGATTAGGAGCAACTGAGTCTATTTCACTCTTGGGATTCCAGAACCTTCAGAAGAAACAGAGGTCAGGCTCCCCAGAGCCAGCCGCACTGCCAGGTCCTTCGGAAAAAAGCCATTCCACACTCTCTGTTCAGAGCTGAGTAATGAAATCCTGGGGAAAAAACAGCAAGTGCAAAGACGCAGGGCTGTAGGAGATGCGGTCTTTCTACAGAAAAGCCAACCCCATAAATTACAAGTGTCCAAGACCCCTGGATATCCATTTAAAGCCCTTAGCAAAGGCATTTGTCCACTTTCCAACTCACCATCTTTACAAAAGCAGGTAAATAGTGCCACCTCGTGGGAAAATGTGGTATTGCAGTTGGCACACCAAGGGAAATGTGCCGTTTGTCTTCGGGTCACGGGCTAGACGTGTCCTGCTTCCTTCTCAAACCTAACAGAACCTGCAGAGGTAACTGAGTTCAGTCTTCCCTCGGCCGGCTGCATCGTGCGGCCCTCCAGGAATGAGCCATTCCAGAGACACCAAAGAAATAGCCACATAAAGAGCATTAATGGGGAGGAAATGCTAAGTACAAAGGGCAGAACTGATGCAGCTAGGCTAGATTTCAAGACCTTCACACCCGTAAACTACCCACTACTTCCATAGACCCCTGCAAAGCCATCAATGCCTGTAGCAAAGTCGACAAGCGTTTAGGTTATTTTTTTCCCACGGTCGTTCTTTTGGAAAAGTACGTAAATGCCGCGCCTTGTGGACACGGTTGGTATTGCCGCCGGCAGGATAGGGACAAAAGAGACAGTTACGGTGAAACCTCCATTCTCATCGTGAACAATTGGGTTCTGCAACCAAGTTGTTCACAGAAAAAAATGTCCCAGTTATCGAACGAAACTTCGGATTTCTCCCCGACAGCCCTTTCCTGCTGATATCTGGGGGAAATGATTCGGTTTTCAAACGAAGCTCTTCTCGAACAGCCTTGCAGGACGAGATCAGTTCAAGAACCGAGGTTTCTGGCCCGGAGGTTCCCAGCCCGGAGGTTCCCGGGCCAGAGGAGGGGCGGGCCGGGAACCTTTCCAGACCCTCAGGCACAGGGTCTGGAAATAACAGGCTCAGGGACCCCCGGCGGCAACGGAGTCTTCTGGCTCCACAGCTGCAGGAGGCGCCTCCAGAGCCCAGAGCCCGGCAACCCCACAGCTGCCTGGGGCTGTGCCTCAGCTCTTCTTGGCCCTATACTTGAGTATTTAGTGTAACTCGTTATTTATTTATGGGTTGGTTTTTTGGGTTGTTTTGGGGTTTTTTTTGAGAAACAGAGAAATCTCTATTTGATTTCCCACTTATTGATGCATTCATTAGTTGATTCCTGTATGTGCCCTGCCTGGGGATCAAACTCACGACCTTGGTGTATCTGCACTATGCGCCAACTAACCGAGCAGCTGTGAGTCTTTTAGTTTAAATGTGCAAGTTGAACTTAGTGGGTGATCGGCAGCCCTCCATGTGTAATGTGCCAGGGCAACTACACGGGCCGTAATCAGGATGTGCCTAAAAGTTTCAAATGTCTTCGTTTTTTAAATAATCATAGTTGTTTAGGCCAGGTGGAGTTTTTTTCTCATTTAAGCTGGTAGAAGTAGCAGGGTGTAGAGAAGGTGAATGGGAAAGATAGAAGGCTTCGTTGTGCTAAGTGTGAACCATCTTCTATGAGTTATATTAATTTAATCATTGATATTTTACAAAAGAAAATACCTTTTCTACAACCCTAAATGTGGGCAGGTCTTAGAATCACCTATGGATGTTCTTAAAAGTTGTTTGTGAAATCAGTTTTCTCTCTTCGATGTTCTCAGGAGTCGTGGGGTAAAGGCATTTCTGGCTCGCGGCAGATAAGATAGTGCTTGTTAACTATTTGTCAGCTGTCAGCGGTCCTAAGCAAACTGCATGCTCAGCCTGGCTTCATGCTCCACTGTCAATACGCCCCACGGTGCCGAAGGAACACACTTCTTTGTGGTCAGAAGCTGCGCTGGAGGAGTTTCAGATTAAGAAGGAACAAATAATTTTAAGTTCTAATTACTTACCTAGAACATCCAAGATGTATGAAAATAATTCTTCACCCCTATTTTCTCTCTGGGATTGCGTACATCATTAGCAGTACTTCTTTTTAGAAACATAGTGAAAGAACAACAAATTAGTGGGGGTTGACTTTTAAATTGAATGGAATGGGCTGCGTAGGTTAGTGTTGGATTTCAAACATACCTAAGTACTTTCGATTGTTGATAGGCTTCGCAATGTTGTCTTACTGTCCTTTAAAGCAGCTGTAAACTTTGTACCAATTTCCAAGTGGAGCTCATGCATGGAATTGAAGCTTTTCATTAGGAAATAACAACAACAACAATAACAAAGATAACAACAGCAGACTATTTTCTGAAGATTTGCGAAAACCAATCCAGATTCCCAGCAAAGTCGGCCAAGACTTTTAAAAAAGTAAGTTAATGCTGCCTCCCTGTGGACATACTTGGTATTGCAGGACGCAAAACAGGAAACCAATAGGATAGTTGTGGCTCAGATCAGGGGCCCGGTGTGCCCAGCTTCCCTCTCAAACCTAACGGAGCCTGCAGAGGTAACTGAGTTCAGTCTTCCCTGGGCCGGTTGCATCGCCAGGCCCTCCAGGAATGAGCCACTCTAGAGACGGCCTTAAGGAAAGAACTCTATACAGAGCATTACGGGGAAGGCAGTAGTAAATATTGGGTTGGCCGAATGTTCGTTTGTTTTTTTCCATGAGGTGGCTCTAGTCGGGCTTAGTTGTCTGCAACTTCGTCTGAAGCCATTTTGTTACGTTGTAGTGTACAGCTCTCCTATCAGCGTGCGTTAAAAAAACTTACCGAAATCGGTAAATTTTTGTGTAGCCATTTTAATATTGAAGGTGGAAGAAAATAGGCCGTATTTTCGGCATATTAGGCTGCATTATTTCAATAAAGGTAAAAATGCTACTGAAACGCAAAAGAAAAATAAAGATTTGTGCCGTGCGAGGAAAAGGTGCTGTGCAACTGATGGAACGTGTACAAAGTGATTCGTGTAGTTTCAGGCTGGGGCCTTTTCACTGGATGATGCTCCGTGATTGGATAGATCGGTTGAAGGTGGTAGAGATCAAACTGAGACACTAATTGAGAACAATCAATGTCATACCCAGCGGGAGACAGCTGACACACTCAAAATACCCAACTCAATAAAGTTGTGGGTGAAAATGAAAAATATTTTATGGAAAAAACCCACACGAGCTTTTTTGGCCACCCCAATACGAAGGGCCTAAGCAGATGTAGCTGAGCTAGTTTTCAAGGCCCTCCTGCCCATTAATCACCCACAAGTTTCCTAGACCCCTGGAAAGGCTGCAAGACCCGTGGCAAAATTGATAACAGTATTGTTCTTTTTCCCACAGATGATGTTTTTGAAAAGTAGCCCAATTGTGCCACCTCGTGGACACTTGTGGTATTGCTTCCAGCGGGTCCGGGACAAGTGAGACCCTTGACTATTGCGGTTCTTGACGAAGTTTTTCACGGAAAAAAATGTCTCGGTTGTGAAACAAACCTTTGGTTTTTGATCCGACAACTCTTTCATGCTGATACCTAATGGGAAAATTTTTTGGTTTTCAAACAAATCGGTTCTCGAAGAGCCTTGCAGAACGAATTAAGTCAAGAACCGAGGTTCCAGTCTATTGTCAGATGAGCAGTTAGGTCTGTCCTGCTTCCGTTGTAGACGTGCCAGGACCTGGAAACTGAGGCCGGCCGTCCCCGTGCCCGCCTCATCGCCTGGTCCTCGGACACTGAGCTCTTCCGGAGCCGAGACGCAGGGAACGGCGATTGAAGAGGACTCAGGGTGAGGCCGCAGCAAGGACAAAGGCCCGGAGCAGGAGGCTGTTTTTGCAGAGCCACACTAAAAACATAACAGACTGCTTTCGAAAGCAAGCCTCGAGGAAACCAATTAAGATTCTTAACAAATTTGGCCGCTCCCCTCCACCCCCCCGCCCAGGGTATATTTTTTAGAAAGTAAGTAAATGCTGCCTCCTTGTGGACACTATTGGTATTGCGGGCTACAAAAGAAAGAAAAGGGACAGTGGTCTGGAGCGCAGATGAGAAAGCAGCTGTGTGAAGCTTTCCTCTCAGACTTAACAGAACCCGCAGAATTAACTGAAGTCGATCTTCCCTGAGCCAAGTGCATTGCGAGGTCCTCTGGCAGTACGCGGGTTCCGAGGGGCTCGGGGTCAGCGTCCCCAGCCATTGGCTCCAGGTCACTGGATCAGGAATTCCCAGGGGCATCAATGTGCCAGGAGGCCTGCAGAGGGTCTCCTGGGGTGGTTAGGACCACAGGTGCCCCCCTCCTATCCCGCACTGGGCCCCAGTGTGCTCAGCTCCAAACACACGGATTCTGCATCTGAGGGTTTGGTGCCACAAATCGCGGGCAGGAATTCTGGGTCAGGTGTCCAGGGGACGTCCGGTTAGACAGGACCCACCCGCGTCTGCATGGGGAACGCTGGGGCCCTTCACGACACAGGGCGCTCGCTCTGCTCTGGATAGGCATCCAGGCTGCGCAGGTCCCTGCTCCACCTCAGTCACCAGCCTCCTACTGAAGGTGTCGGTGAGGAGTGTGAATATAATCAAGTGCTTTCTGTAGCCAAGATGGGGCCGCACACCCTTCCTCCTTGTATGGTGGGGGGAGGGGGGCCTGTGACTAACAGCTGAGGGCCACAGGCTGGTCAGGTGGCCGTGGTCCCCTGAGCAGAGCTGCAGGCAGGACCTGGTGAGCCCACACTGAGGGCTGTGTGCAGGCCTCTCCTCCTGCCTCACATGCTCTAGAAGGCACTCTGGGAACTCGGCATTTCAAGTGCCTTTCTGACCTTTCACCTCCCCGCAGGATGACCCTGCTGGTGGGAGTTAGGCCTCCTGCAGGCCAGGGGTTGAAGTAGAAGAGGTGTGTTCTGATTTATGTGCCTCTCCCGTCCCCTGGGGACGTGTCTGTTCTGTCACAGCCCTTCTGGGGGTTTCTCTGTTTATCGGCGCCTTCGTCCCTGCAGAATGGGGGGGGGGCTGAGGGCGGGTCACCGTGATTGGACAGTGACGTGTGCACTGTGCACTGTGCCCTGGCCCGCGGGTGCTGTGACAGCCATAAAGGGCACATGCTCCAGAGACTGGCTGGACGCTTCCGCTGCAGGTGGGTCTGTGACCAGGTGGGCTCAGGCGTCCCCTCGAGCCTCCAGCAGCTCAGAGTCCGCCCCACGGCGACGGTGGCTGCGGCTGGGGCAGAGGACCGAGGCCTGACTGCTGAGCCAGTGCCGGATGCGACCAGCCCCCAGGCACGAGGACAGACACCCTCCTCCCACCGTCTGCGACCTGCCCTGCCTGAGTCACGGGTTGTTTGCCTCTTTCGGGAGGACAGCTCAGGCCTGGCGGCCCCTGGGGACACCAGCCCCCACTCCCCATCGTGGAAAACACAGGAGAGTGATTAAGAGCAGAGTTGTTTTCAGTGTGGGGGAGGGGAATCCGGGGAGGATTCGCAGACAGTCCGAGCAGGCGAGGACCTGGTGAGCCTGTGTCCTGCCTGGATGGGAGGCACCACAGCAGCAGCAGGGACCGAACTGGGGCTGCCACCCCCGGCTCTTCGTGGGTTCTGACCCCCCAGCAGAGGCCCTGCTGCCTGCCACTCCTGAGGGGCGAGGATACCTTTGCTCAGGGCGGGTCCCCAGGGCCTCATTGGGCCAGTTGGGCGCCCGCAGACAGGGACAGGAAGCCAGCTTGTGGCCCCTCCACCCTCACTGATGCAGTGATTCCTGGACTCCCTCAAGCCCCCAGTGACTGGCTTTCCTGAGTGACTGGGGACAGACTGCCCTCTGTTGGGGCTGCCATGGGGCCCACTCAGGGTCATCTTCCCGCCTGGCCTGGGCGCCCAGAGCTCAGCAGCGGGTGGGGCTCCCTGCCCTGGCAGCCTGGCTGGGTGTGTGCCGTGGGCCCGTCCCCTCCCGCAGAGCCTTGGGCTTCTGGTCTCAAATGGGGTGATGGGCGGTCAGAGAGCACCAGCACCCCAAGGCACCCGGTTACTGCCAGGGGGGCAGCCACAGCTCAGCTCCCTGCCCTTCTACAGAAAAGCCAATTCCGATGCTTCAGCCTCTGGTCTCGATCCCCAAGGAGTGGTTTTCAGTGTCCCCTCTGTCCCCAACATGCACCGGCCAGGAGGGGCCACAGGGCCCGGGACACCTGGAAGCATCCAGGCCCATGGGCCCCGTGCACCAGTCGGGCTCTGGAAGCAGGTTGGCTGGAAGGGGCTGTGGGCGGGGGGAGGGGGGCAGGTGCCAGGTGGTGGGACCGCAGGATAGCCCCCCACACCCACCCTGGGCCCTGAGCTTGGAGATGCTGGGGATAGGTCCGTGGGGGAGAAAGGCATGGCTGCCCAGCCTGTGTCTCCCTCCTCCCTCCAACCAGAGGCTAACAAAGCCCAGCTGAGCCACCCTAGCCCCCGCCCCCCTTGCTCTGTGCAGGTGACCAGAGAGCTAGGGCCACAGTCGCCTTGGGGGCAGTCCCTGTGAAAATGGGTCTGAGGACCTCACAGGGGGCCTGGAGACGCCTCCCCCAGGACACAGCCTCCTGCCCACCTGGGCCTGTCTTCTGCCTTGTGGTTCTCCCAGGGCCCCAGCTGGCCCCTCTTGGGGGGAAAGAGTGAGCGGAGCTTCACACCTGACATTCCCGCTGCCCAAGAGGAAGCCAGGACACACTCTGACACGGTAGATGCTTGTGTATATAATAATTAATAATAATAACAATAATGTGTTATACAAACTGTTAGAATAAAAAAATACCTTTTTTGAGGGGGGTCCCCAGCCTGCCACGGGCAGGGGCTGGGGTAGCACCATGAGGGCGCGAGGGGGAGTGGGCACTGAGGTCTGTGCGGCTGTCAGTGGTCCGTCTGTCTGTCAGTTCGCCCCGCCAGGGAGGGGGTCAGCGGCGGGCGGCCCGCCGGTGGCGGCTGCGGCCGGGCGCGGGGCAGGAGAGGCAGCACTGGGCGCGGATGGAGGGCAGCTGGCAGCGGCCCAGGAGCCGCAGGGTCTCGCAGAAGGCGAAGGATAAGCGGTCCCGCTCACAGCCTGGGGGCGGGAGGGGCCGTGGTGGGTTTGGGGCGGGGCCTGTGCTCCCAGCTATTCTGGGAAGTGCTGGTTTCCAAGCCCCCCACCCCCAGGGCCGACCTTGCCCCCACTGTGGCTGAGTGTGCTCAGCTGCCGCCAGGCCCAGCAGACCTCCCGAGGGCCTGAACCTCCCCGGGCGGCAGCCACCCTGGCTTCCGGCAGCAGCTCCCAGCCACACATCTGCCCTGTTCCTTTCGAACCCCTGGGGGGCGCTTCCCTCTTTGGTCCCTGCCCCTCTCTGTGCCATCAGCTGCCTTGCCCGGTGACCTCACACCCTGGAGTTTCCAGGATTCCCAGATGTCCCCCCCACGAACCATCACAATATCCTGGGGACTCCGGGATCTCAGCGTCCAAGTCACCTCCCGGCTGGCTCCAGCAATGACCTCCTCTGTCGGGACAGCTCAGGGCTCAGCCACCCTCCAAAGCCACCCAGCCCTCCAGGCCAGGCCTGTCCTTGGTCTCAGTCCCCCAGGGCCTCGGTTCCTGACCGAGGGGCCCAGAGCAGCAGTGACCCAACTGTTCCCCCAAGGCAAGCGCCAGCCACTGGCAGCCGCCCCGGGCCGAGTGCAGAGGGGCTGAGGTAGCTGAGGGCAGAGGGCAGGGGCCAGGTGGGAGGCCTTTCAGCAGGGATTCCAGGCAGACTGGGCCTGGTCCCAAAGCCCTGAGGGCTCCCACCCCAAGTGTCCTAGGGGCCGGGACAAACAGCTGACTCCCTCAAGTGACAGGCGGCCCTGCACCCACTTCCTGGCATCACGGGGCTATGTGGGAACACACCCACACTCCGAGCACCAGCCCCCGGGGCCCTTCGTTCTCCCCACGCCCCCCAGTCCTCGTGGGTGTCCTCCCCTCCCTCACGGAGGGGGACTGTCAGCTTTAGGGACGAGGAAGTGCAGCCCACGGCCACAGAGCTGTGGGGGGCCCAGGGGGCCTCCAGGCCAGCTTCCTGTGTGGGCAGCACTGGGATCCGGCTGCAGGGGTGTGTGTGTGTGTGTGTGTGTGTGTGTGTGTGTGTGTGTGTGTGTGTGAGTGAGTGTGCAAGCACTTGTGTGTGCCCCAGGCCCTTCCTCCAGGACCCTGGGAGGGAGGCCCTGCTCACTCGAGCCAGAGCAGGGGGTGGTGGCTCTCAGGGACCCTGAGGGAGGCAGCTGGCCCGACCTCACGCAGCGACTTGGGGGGCCAGGCTGCTGCCCCCATCCCTCCCAAGCTAGAGAAAGCCGGGCCCCTTCCCTGTGCTCCTGTCCAGTCCTGGCACAGTCCCCTGCTGTAGGGGTGACAGCTGGATGACGCCCGCTCTCTCATGGTGGGGGGCACACTCACGCTGCGGCTCTGCCAGCTCGCAGTCCTCGGTGCCGCAGGGCTGGGAGCTCTCGGGCCGGGTCTCGTGGGCACACTGGTCGTTGTCGTCCTCCGGCAGGCCGGTCTGGGTGTTGATGCACTTGACCAGACGCCGCCGGACGCCTCCCCGGCAGGGCACTGAGCACTGCGGGGGCCAGGGGGAGGGGTGTGAACACCCCTGACTGGCCAGCCAGCCTGAGGCACCTGAGCAGCGGCTGACAGCCTCTCCTTGCCCCCGGCCGCACCCCTCACACTCCCCAGGTGCGTCTGGCCCCGTCCCTGTCCCCTGCACCCCACTCAGGACGGATTGGCCCACCAGGCTCCATTCTTCCCAGTGCCACTCAGCAGCCAGGGGACAAGGACCGGAGTCTCGGACCTCGGAGTGCCTGAGGCGTGCCGCCCACCCGAGGCCCCGCTGAGGCCGCCCTCACCTGGCTCCAGGGCCCTACCACCCACTGAGTGCAGGGGTGCGTGTTGCAGGGCTGAGTGCTGTTGGGTCTCAGCGCCTCCTCACACAGCCCGGGCTCTGGGCAGGTCACCAGGCGCTGCTGCTCCCCGCCGCCGCAGGCCTCGGAGCACTGAGGGCCGGACACGCGGGGCGGGGGTGTCAGGGCAGAGCTGGGGCCCGAGACACCCCCAGCCCCCGCCCCCCAGGCCTCACCTCTCTCCAGGAAGAGGTGTACCAGGTGAGGCAGGGCTGCACCCCACAGGGCTGGCGGGCTGGCGGCTGGGCAGGCCCGGCCTGGCAGTGGAAGGGGCGGAGCGGCCGGAGGTCCTGCATGTCCACACACTGCACATCCCGCACTGAGAAGCCTCCGCCGCAGCTGCGGGAGCACTGGGGGCCGGAGGACAGGCATGTGGGCACGCTGCGCAGCCATGGCCCAACCACGGGTGGTATAGGGCCGGCATCAGGCCAACCCCCCCCCACCGGCTCTCCAAGTCCCAGGGAAAGGCCTGGGGCTACCCAACCCGTGATGGGCCGGAGGGAGGGTGGGTGAGACTGAGGTCCCAGGGGGTGGGAAGTACAGGGAAAAAGGACGCGGCCAGCAAGGGACGGGTCTGGGGAGGGTGCCACCAGCAAAGATGCGAACACAGGACAAGCCAGGAACTCGCAGGGCATTGGACGCCCGCGGCTCAGGCACGCCCAGAGTGGTCACTCACACACCTTACTCCAGGTGCCCACGTGCCAGGTGGCACAGGGCCGCAGGTGGCAGCGGCGGGCAGGCTGGGGTCGGCCAGCAGGGGCGCAGTCGTCCTCGCGGCCTGAGCTGCAGTGCACCGACCTCCAGACGGCGCCCAAGCCGCAGGTGGTCGAGCACTGGGGGCGGGGCCAGAGGCCGTGAGGGCGGGGCAGTCCTCCCCCCCCCCCCGGTCCCGCCCCCCCCTTACAGGTCCCGCTGGGAGAGAAGGTGTCTGCGCAGCCAGGGCCTCGGTTTCCTCATCTGCAAAATAGGCTCCTCCACCCACCTCCCCAGGACACGGTGAGTCCCCTGGGCGCCACGGTCCCTGCCCACGGGAAACAGCTGAGGGGCCCAGCTGTCCGGACAGAACCACCTGGGAAGGGAGTCTGTCCGTCCTACCCCCGCGCTGGGGACCTGAACAGAGCTCACTTCTGCAGTGACAATTGGGGACCGTGTGTGTTTGGGGGGAGGCAGTTTGGTTCCTTGCCGCTCAGACCCCTGCAGGCCCAGAGAGAGCTGGGTACAGCTGGGAGGGGAGAGCCAGGTGGAAGGGCCACAGCGGCATGCAGAGGAGCCAGGTGAGCCCCGGGAGCCCTGCTGGGCCCCACTTGGCAAGAGGGGCCTGGGCAGGGGAGGGACTGTCCCGGAAGCCCAGCAGTCTGGGGTGAGCGCCCTGTCCTTGGGGCATTTGAGCCTGAGGCGGGGAGAGGATGGGCCCTGTCTGTGCCTCGTGGGTGCTGCCCTGACTCCCTGGGGGCCCTGAGCTGGCCAGGGAAGGGCCTCTGAGGACTCCAGAGACACAGGGAGATGGGGCCCCCCTGCCCACCCCCAACACTCAGAAGGTAAACTGAGGCAGCAAGGCCCCCCAATGGCCCTGGTACTTGCCTCACTCCACTTCCCCACTTCCCAGCTGGCTTTCCTGGCCAGGGGCAGGTCCAAGGGGGGCCCCTCCTCGGCCGGGCTGGGGTCCGGGCTCTGGGCCTCAGGCCCTGTGCTGCTGTTGGCAAGACTGTCTGTGGCTGGTGTGAACGGCAGCGCCAAGCTGGGGGGTGCCTCAGGGCTGGGGGTCTTGGGCTGGCCCGAGGGTCCTGGACTCAGGGCGGCCCCCCAAAGCCTGTGCTCTGGGCCTGTGGGGGCAGTCCCAAGGAAGGTCTCTGGCGGTGCTGGGCTGTGCAGGCCTGGCGGAGCCAGTCCTGAGGCTGGGGACGTGGGTGTCCCGGGCCCCAGGGAGCGGTCCCAGCCCCGGGCCTCTGGCTGAGAGGCGGCGGTGGGAGTCTGGGGCAGGGGTGGCACCGGGCGGCCCTCAGGGTCCTCCTCCTCATCCTCGGAAACCTCATTGGTCACCTCCCACCGTGGAGGGGGCAGCTGGCTCGGGCCCTGCTCCCTGACCAGGAACTCATCCTGGCTCCCGGGGGCGGCAGGCGCCTCACTGACCGAAGTGGGGGGCCCGGGTAAGCTGGGGGGCTCCGTGTCAGGGGCCTCCATGGGGGGGTCTTCCTCAGGCAACAAGTTGCCCAAGGGACTCCGGGGTGTCTGCTCCGAAGGTGGTGGTGTGGAGTGGCCAGCCTGGCCGGGGCAAGGGGACAGATCTTCCACTGCCCGCTGGTCTTCGTCCCTAGGAAGCTCGGGGGCCCCGGCGGGGGGCTCGGCAGGGCCGCTCGGGGGTGGGGGCGTCCAGTCCCCTGTGCCCGCTGGGTCTGGGCCGGGCTCTTCGAAGGGCTCATAGGACAGGTCCTCATGGAACCTGATGAAGTTGTAGTCATAGTAGAAGTCGTCCACGAAGACGGGGCCCGGGGGACCCAGCTGGGCAGCGTCCTCCTCTTCCTCCTCCTCCTCGATGGTATTGCTGAGTGGGGAAGGGGATGGAGTGTGGGGGGCCAGGTGGTAGTGGGTGACGCTGACCTCGGTGTCCAGCTTCCAGCTAAAGGAGCCACTGCCAGAGCCCTCGGGGTCCAGGGCCTGCAGGCAGGGTGGCAGGAAGCAGGCGGCCTCGCTGGCTGGCCGCTGGGCCTCATCACAGGGAACCCCAGTATCGTGGGTGCAGACGACTGTTCGGTGCTGGGTGCCTTGCCCACACATCGCGGAACACTGCAGGGGAGTCCGGGGTCAGGCCACAGAGGGGCTGCACCCGTGGGGCCCCAGCCTCCCTCCCACCACCCTCTGGGCCCTCCCCAGGTGGTACTGCCTCCCTGCAGCCCTCCAAGACTGACAGCGGCACTGGGGGCAGGCCCCTCCCGTCCCAACGCTGACCTGAGACCAGTTCCCCACGGCCCAGGAGGCTGGACAGGGCACGTGGAAGTTGCAGGGGCTTTCGGCCGGGGGCTGGGGCAGGTGCTTGCAGGCAGGTGGCTCCAGGGCTCTCTGCTCCTCCGGCCCCACACTCTGGATGCAGAGCACGGCCCGGCGGGAGAGGCCCCCCGGCCCGCAGGAGCGGGAACAGGGCTGCCACTCTCCGGCCCACCAGCTGCAGGGTGCAGGGGGAGCTTGCGTGTGGCTGGCTGGACTCCCAGGGTGCCCAGTCTGGGCCGGCCCCCCACAGCCCAGTGCCCCTTCACTCCTGCCACCGAACACCTAGGGGACCTGTGTCCCCACAGGTCCCCAAACACAAGTGACCGGGAACATGCAGGCTGGGTGGGGACGCAGCCCTGAGAGGAAAGCCCAAGACCCCCCCCCCCCCTGCACCCCCGATGTGGGGCCTGGTCCTGGGGGTCAGAAGCCTGGGGGACCGAGGTCGGGAGCTCACCGAGCGGGGCAGGGCTCCTCGCTGCACTTCCTCTGGCGATCATCGGGCCGGCCCACGGGGTCACAGTATCGGTCGTCCACAGGCCCCGCCTGCCACTCGGTGCAGTACGCACTCTGCCTCTGTATGCCTGCAGGGACATGGCACTTGGTGGCACCCAGAGACAGGGCCTCAGCCTCTCTGCCCAGAGCCCTCCCAGAACAGGACCCCAGCCCCAACCCTGGGCACCCCTGGGAGGAGCAGAGTACAGGGTTTGATGGGCTGGGGCTTCCTAGCTGGGAGGCCTTGGGCAGCAGCCTCTCTGGCCCTCAGAGTCTCCACCTGTAAATGGGAGTGACAGCGACACCCTCCCGGAAGCCCGGTGTGAGGATGACAGGAGGTCACATGAGTGCCTGGCATGTGGCCAGAGCTCCACAGGCTGCGGCTGCCGCTGCTGGCGTGCAAATCCAAGGGACCCAGGAGCCAGGCTGACAGTGGCCCCACCAATAAGCAGTGAGCTGGAGGCTGAAGCTGGGGTCCCTGCCCCAGAGACGAAGGCTACCTCCTTACCTGTGCCGCAGGTGACTGTGCACTTGGTCCAGGGCCCGTAGGTCCAAGAGAACCTGGGTGACAGGCCCAGCCCGGGGGGCTCGGCTGCTTGGTGGATGGTGTACTCATAGCGCACGCCGGGGTTGCTCTCCTGGATCAGCAGCTGGGAGGTGGGGGGTGAGGGTGGAGGCCCATGAGCACAAGACAACCATCCTAAGGGAGCCCACCCAGCCACCCCTAGGACCCAGGGCCACTTTAGAAGTGGGGAAACTGAGGTAGAGGCCCCAGCATAGGAGTGGGCTGGAGCCAGGCTCTGTGACTGCCCCAGACCTTCTCTTGCCCCGGGGTCCCTGGGACTCCACCTCCGCTCCCCTACCCGGGCCTTGGGATCACACACCTGGACCCACACAGGCTCCTCGGTGGGCCCGGGGGACGTGAGTTGCTCCAGCTCGCCTGTGCGTGCATAGGTGAAGGTGGTGCCCGCCACCTCGTAGTCCCCGTTCCACTGAATGGTCCAGTGCCCGTTGAGGAAGTACTTCCCCGGGTCCTCGCTCCGTAGGGCCAGGAAGCTGGTGCTCTCGGCCAGCTCCTCGATGCGGATGTCCCGGGCGCCAGCTGGGATCAGCGCCACATCCACGTAGCCTGGTGGCCAGGGTGGTGCGGATGGACGTGAGCTGGCTGGTGCCACTACCTCCAGCTTCTCCCCTCTCCTCCCGCCAGCCCCGCTGTCTGATGCCAAGGATCCCACCGTGAGCTGAAGACTCTGAGCTTCCCCAGAAGCAGATGGTTTCACCTGCCCCAGGTTGCCAACACCTCCCAAGGGGTCCTCAGAGGCCGTGCCCAAGACCCAGGTCCCATCGCCCTGTCCCAGAGACTGTGGCTGGTCTTCGCCACACAGCAGGCCCATGCCCTGCCCTCAGGGCCAGCGTGACCTTTCTAAACAGTGTGGCCTGGGCTGGTGTGTCTCAGTGGATTGAGCACTGGCCTGTGAACCAAAGGCTCACCAGTTCGATTCCCAGTCAGGGCACATGCCTGGGTTATGGGCCAAGTCCCCAGTAGGGGGCGCATGAGAGGCAACCACACATTGATATTTCTCTTCCTCTCTTTCTCCCTCCCTTCCCCTCTCTCTAAAAAACAACAAGTGGACCGGGCCTGTCCCTGCAACACCCGTCCTCGTTCCATCCAGGCCGTCTGTCCTCTCACTTCATAGTGTCTGTCCCTCGCCTGGGACAGCTCCTCCTAGCACTTCAGGCGTGAAACCGCCCTGTGAGGTAAGGGCCACCATCACATCCCTATGGCACAGGTGGGGAGGCTGAGGCCCAGTGCAGTGAAGCTACGTGCCCACGGGCTCTGCTGGGCTGTGCATCAGGCTGTGGGGTCTGAGCTCTGACCGCTGTGCCGGGCGGCTCCTCCAGAATGAGGCCACAGCTGCCTGGCCGAGCACAGACGGCCCTAGGGCAGCCCTGTCTTCCTCACATGCCCCAGAGGGAACGGGCGCTTCCTGCCTTTGGGCTTTGTTTGGTGCAAGCTCTTTCACCGCCTCGCCAACACGGGTCCTATCTCTGCCTTCTGAGTCTTCTATGACTCAGCTCAGCTGCCGCCTCCTACAGGAAGTCTTCCCTGATCTCTCGAGGTCAGAGACTTCTTCCCTGGGGCTCTCACAGACCTCTGGGCCTCCCTCCGAGGCATCTGTGAGGCTAAAAGATTCTGTCCCCGTGTCTGACTGTGAACACATCACCTTCTGTTCCCCCTCTCGATATATAATTGGCACTTAAACAATGTATGTAAAACACCCTCGGGTGAGGGGGTGGAGCTGAGGGTCCTCTGAGGCTGATGGGCCCAGCCTGGGCCCCAGAGGGCAGGAAGAGGCCCCGTGGGGATAGGCCACTCCCCAGGGCCAAGTGTCCCAACTCCTGCTTGGATCCTGGACCAAGCTCGGTGGTTTCCCTGCTCCCCCTCTCCAGCCTGGGTGGGGACCCACCAGGGGGGTTTCCTCCCCCACCCCCCACCCCTGTACCCTTGTCGTCAGCCTCCTGGAAGGTCTCTCTCACGGTGTGGCAGGTGGAGCCGTCGCCGTGACACACGCCACATCGGTCCTCCAGGGCACCTGAGTCGATCTCGAAGTCGCAGCCCACATTCTGTAACACACGGAGGGGGCCCAGTGCAGGGGCCTGGGGCTCAGCAGGGCACCCAGGTCCGCCCCGCTGCCTCTCCCAGCCCCAGTTTCCTTGGGTATGAAGCATGAGACACCCCCCAGCGGCATAGGCTCGTCGTGAGATTGCATGAGACAGAGAGGGGACGGGTCCCACGTAAGGGGCAGCTGGCAGGGGAGCTGGCACTCCGTGGGTGACCGGTGTGGACAGAAATCAGTGTCCCAGGCCCTCCTGCTTCTCCGCCTTGGAGCCCAGGCCTCAAGGCCTCCGAGGCTTCCCCTCCCGGAAGCAGCTGGAACATGTCACAGAGGTGAGGCCATGGCTCCTGCTGGAAGTGACTAAGAACCACCAGCAAACGCCAGCGCCCAGTGCCAGGTGCAGAGCCCTGAATGTCCCAGGTGGTAACCACCTGTGAGTGACCTCATGTGACCTGCTGATGTGGATACGGCCCCCTCTCTATTTCACAGGAAACCTGGGGGAAACCTGGTCATCCAACCAGGGGTAGGTCCAGTCCCCGCCTGGGCTCTCATGTCCCGGCCACAACCAGGTGAGGTGCCTTCAGCAGAGCCCAGGGCAGCCAGTGCAGATGGGGAGGCCCAGACGCACAGGCTAGGGTGGGGATGTGGCCTGATCGAGAGGGTGCCAGGAGTGAGGGCCTTTGCTGAAAAGTGACGGGGACCATCTAAGGTGGCACCGTCACAGCTGGAAAACCTAATGGTGCGGCCTGGGGAGGGTGCCAGGGAATCAGGAGGGACATTCAGGCTGCTGTGGGCGGGGCAGGACAAGCCCCTCCCAGGGGCGGGTCAGAATATGACCCGGGGGCGGGGTTTGCAGAGGAGCGCCTCCCTGCTCACCTTGCAGATGCCGTTGATGCACAGGTCTCGGCTGGCCCTGGCCCGGCCCTGGTAGCAGGGCGTGCCGTCCACCACAGCGTCCCGCAGCTTCTCGGCAAAGGACTCGTTTGCGGGCCGGCAGTGCAGCTCGCAGGGGTTCTCTGGGGGCCCAAGTGCAGGAGCCATCAAGGACAACGTAGAAGGAGTCACGGTCCACCAGGAAGCCCACCTCCAGGACAGGCATGGAGGGCCGCCTGGGGCGAGCAGCACAGAAATGCCGTGGGTGCAGCGAGGGGGGCCCCCTGGTGGCCAGGGCGCAGCAGCCCGGGCCCGCATCCCCGGGGAGCCTGCAGGACTCACCGTCGTTGACCACAGGCACCCACGTGTGCAGCCGGCCCTTGTAGAACGTGGTGTCGAAGTGGCTGCACTGGACGTGGCGGAAGGAGGGATGGCCAGCTGGGCACTTCTTCAGGTTGCAGAGACGCAAGCGCTTCCGTTCGCCCACGCAGTATTTGCCCTTGTACTTGGGCCTGTGGGCGAGCCGGGTGGGGCTGAGCGCAGGCACAGACACCTACTGCCCAACTTTATGGACACTGCCCCCTGCTGGCCGCCCACCCCTCTGGCTGTCTAAGCAGCGGGGAGCCTGGCCCTGCCCTCAACCCTGTGGCTGTGTGACCCTGGGCAAGCCATTGGCCTCTCTGGGTTGGCTTCCTCATCTGCGACCTACAACATGGGGCTGGGGCTGCCTCTGCAGAAGGCTATTGAGAAGCTGCAGACATGACCAGCGCTGGCTGCTCGAGTCTCCAGCTGAGGGGACCTTGCGTCCTGAGCGGCCCATGTGCACCCACCCGGCTCCGACTGGGGGCCAGGGTGAGGCAGGGGTCCTGGCCACAGTCTGTGACCCACACAGGGACCTGTGTGGGGCCGGCTTTAAACCCCACACCTGGGGGCAGCCCCATGAGGAGGCCTCAGAATCTTCACGTCACTCTCTGAGATGGCAAGTCTGAGGCCCAGGTCACCTGGTGCCCCTCCTACTGACCACTGCTCCCAGCTGTCCCTGCTCTCCTCTCAGGTCCACTGCCATACAACCAAGTGGCTCCTGTTTTCTGATGCTTGGCGGGCTAGCTGTGCTGACCCCACCCACGGCTCCACCGGGACCGTGTTGAGCAGCTTCTCCCAAAACTGAGGCCCTGAGAAGGGGTGAGCTGTGGAGGGGAGGCTGGAACCCTGCTCCATCGAAGGCCAGGGTCTAAGCTCTTGGCCACTGTCCCCTCCTGCCTCCCTCCAGCCACCTGCTGCTCTGTCCTGGGTGCTCTGCTAGGTCCCTCCAGTCTCTGGGCCTGGCCCGGGGAGGCTGGACACTTGGGCTTGGCCTCTAAGGGGACAGCTGGAGGCAGGGACAGAGCCAGGCTCCCTCAGTCAACTGCCTCTGCACAGAGCCCTCGACCCCCCGGCCCCCACGCCAGGCCCCACACTCACGCGGGCCGGGTGCACTGCCGCTCCGTGCTCTGCACACCCACGCCACAGCTCCGCGAGCAGGTGGACCAGGCGCTCCAGCCGGACCAGCCGCCGTCCACTGCCTTGGGCTGGAAGCTCACAGGAACGCACTCCCTGTTCAGACACCACTGCCGAGACAGATACAGGTAGAGCAGCCACCCCCAACCTATCAGTCATGCTCACCGTAGTAAGAAACAGGCGTGGGTGGGAGGCCTGGAAAGGTAGAGAGGGGAGGGACAGAAGGGGTAGGGGAGGTCCCCTTCCAGCCACACAGGACCCAGGGGCTGACTCTGAGCTAAAGACACTGAGGAGAGTCATGGAATGAAGCCCCTACGCCTCCATTCTGCAGATGGGGGCTGGGGCTGGAGAGGGCCAGGGGTCTGCTAAGAGCATCACCAGTCTGTGGGCCAGGCTGGCCCCCAGCCCGGACACCACGGGACGTGGGCCCCTCCCACCGGCTGGCCAAGGCCCCTGTACCTTGCTCTCTCCACAGGTGGTGCCATCCACAGCCGCGTCCAGCTTGGAGTGACAGGTGAGCCCAACAGAGCACCACAGTGTGTGGCAGACGTTCTGCGGGAGAAGGGCGCGGGCCACACTCACCACAAGTCCCCGGGGCCCCATATGCCTTCTCTGTGCCCTCTGCACCGTGCGGAGCTGCGGGGCCCCCTGAGGCTTGGCTCTGCCGGCAGGAGCAGCCTCCAGCCCATGTTGGGAAGGCACGGGGTCTGGGTGACAAGCCCAGGACCATTGCTTCAGACGACCTTCCCCAGGACCCGGAAGCGTCCGTCTTATTTAACCTTTTGGAATCAGCTCTGGGAGTGGGGCTTGCCCACAGTCCCCCAGTGGCTGACAGGCCCCCCAGAATTCAGCCCGGGGCCCGTGGCCGCCCAACCTGAGGCTTCTCCCGGGGGGCTGCAGGCTGGTGTGCCCCGTCCCCGCCCCTGCGCCCCACACTCACGTCCATGTCCTTGCAGAACACAGAGGCGGCCCCGTACTGGAGGCGGCACTGGTGGTCCATGTCATAGAGGACGCCGGGCAGCACCGAGGGGAGCTCAACAACCTCCTTGGGGGGCGGGTCATCCAGGCACTGGCCCCACCCCTGGCTGCAGAGATGGGACAGGAGGACGGGGTGAGGAGGGCAGCCTGAGAGATGCACCAGGGAGGCCCTGGGGGGCCAGAGGGTGGGGAGACAGGAAGGTCAGGAACACCCACTCCAGCCTGTCCTGTGACCCCAGCACAGCCCACGGGCCCCCGGCCACACAACCTGCACCCACTCCACAGGGCCAGGCCTCTGCCCAGCGGCTCCTCTCCCTTTTGCACCTGAAGCTTCTCCCCTCCAGACCCAGCCCAAAGGCTCCTCCCCAGAACCTTCTGCCGGCTGAGCCCTCCTGCAGCCCCCGCCCCTCCCCCCAGGGCCTGCAGGTCCCCCAGGGGTCTGGGCAGCATCTCAGTGCAGCTGACACCCCAGGAGAGCTGTCCTGGGCAACGGCCCAGGCCATGGGCGGCCGGGGGGAGTGCCTCTGAAGGGCAGGGTTGGAGGCCAGGCCCAGGCTGCCTGTGTTCCCCACGTGTCTGCTTGCTGGGTGTTCCCACTGCCATTCCCCCACACCCCCCTGGGAGCCCAGCCTCAAACGCTTCACCCCACATGTGAGTTTAGAGGCATGGCACTGAGGCCTGGCGGGGAGAAACATTGGTTCTGGCGGTTCCCTGGCCTGCACCCCAGCACAGAGTGTCTGCTGGGGGGAGGTCAGCCTGGCCTGGGGCTCCTTCTTTTCTTCAAGAAGGGCACTGGCGGGCTCCCCCACCCCTGACTCAGACCCAGCCTGGGGGCTTCCAGGCCACAAGCAGCCCGTTTCCTGGCTGGGACCCAGTGCTGGCCAGGGAATGGGAAGTCGAGTCCCACTCTCTACGGGACTATGGATGCTGTGAGGCATTGGGCCATCCCTCACCCTCTCCTGGCCTTTGTGCCCTCGCCCGCACGAGGCTGATGCTGCCTGCAGGACCTCCAGCCACAGAGGTGGAAATAGCAGCATCTACTGGGGAGAACCTCACAGGTGGCCGGCAGCCAGCACTTCCTTCCTCTGGTCGGCTCACCGCCAGCCAGGCTGGCTCCTCCGTGGGGGGCCCACACACCCGGAACTCCAGGCCTGTCAGCCCTTCCCCTCAGGCTCCTTCTCGCTCTAATTATAGCAGGCTGGTGACCCCCTGAGGGGACAGAGCAGGCAGGGCTTGGCTCCTGCGTTGAGGAGTTGAGGACGCAGCACAGAGCTGCCCACCACCTGCGGAGGGGCCTCCCCCCCCCCCCCCCCCCCCGGCCCCTGGTCCTGCTCAGCGAGCCCACCGTCAGTGGGGACGTGGGATGCAGCACGGCACGGGACGGGACACACGCTATGGCCAGCCTCTCTCCTGTGGGAGCCCTGGCTCTGGGGGCAAGCGTGAGCGAGCCTGGCCTCCAGGCTCCCCGACTGCGCCCCGCACTCCGCCTGGAGCCCCCTCTTCCTCCCGACGCCCAGTAGGTGTGGAGGGCGGTTTCAAGGCTCCTTCTCAGAGACGACGTCTCTGACCCCAGGAAGGCTTGGCGCCCTTCTCCCAATTCCTATGCACCCATGGGGCCATCTGCCACCTGTGTGCCCCCTGGGTGGGACGGGCCTCATCTGTACACTTCACTGCTGTTCCTGTAGCACATGGAGTGACTCTGAGGTCACTTGGGCACCGCTCGCACCAGCGGCTACGAGGCCGGTAACCATCTCCGTGCAGGGTCTGAGGACAGTCCAGCAGGGGTGGCCCAGGCGGGGAGCATTGCCCCAGCGCCTCAGAGGCCCCCCCCACCCCGAGACCAGGGAACACTGCCTGCCTGGCCCCACTTGGCACGGTCTGGCTCCCATCCCGCCCCCAGCAGAAAGAGGGCATGGGGGCCGGGGGAAAGGCTGGTGTCACAATCCCTGTCCACACACCCCTCTCCTTCCTCCTGCCCTGGGCCTGTGACACTCCCCCGCCTGCCTGGCCCTCTGGACGGCCGACCGTGGCGGGTGAGGCTCCCCCTCCGCACGTGTCTGTAACCCTGGGACACCGGGGAGCTCAGGCGTCCACCCTCTCCTCCCACACTCGCCCAGGCCCCCAGCCAAGTCCCTCACGCTTTCCTGCTGCTGAACGGAGACAGAGACTCGTCTGTCTGTCTGTCCAGGACCCAGGGTGCTGGGCAGCGTCCTGGGTGGAAGCAGCTAGAACAAGCCCTGGGGCACCGTGGCAGCAGCCGCTGTTACCCTCTGCAGCTCCTGCTCTGCCCCCGTGGGGGGAGGCGGCCCACACTCCCCGGGGGTTTTCAGCCCTGCTCACTCCTTGCCCGGGCCCATTTCCCAGTTCGGAGCCTCCCATCACTGGCCTTTAGCAGTGCGATAAGAGCATGTGGTCGGCATTTTGTAACACACGTTTGCTCGGTGAACCCTCACATTCCCCCCAGAGAACGCCGGGGACGCATGACCCCGTGCTCCCGGCTCCTGCGCGCAGGTCCCTCGTCCACCCACAGGGCTGGAAGCCTGGGCCAGAGCCAGGGTCTGAGGCACACTCAGGAGTCCGGCTCTCGGGGGGGCCAGAGTCTGTGCACAAACCCCCCAGGGAGCCAACGTCTAGAAAAGTGTGGCACTGTGGGGTGTCTCTCCACCGCCTTCCAGAACCCACACTGCTGGCAGTTTAGGCAAAAATCCACGAGGACCAAGGGCAAGGAGGAGGCCCCGGGGGCAGGTGAAAGACAGGCCTCCCACGGAACAGGGAAGAAACTCGGTGTAAGTAACAATCTCAGGAAGACGAGACGACACTGTTCCAGTGGGGGTCACAGTGCAGTAGGAAGCCTCCTGCCCCCTGCCCAGCCCCCTGCCTGGCTGCCCCCGGTCAGGGCAGGGCCCCAGCCCGGGGAGGGGAGTGGGGGAGGGGTGCTCACTCGAGAAACCTGGTCATGTACTCGCGGCTGCAGCGGGACCAGGTGAGGGGCACGGTGTCATACAGGAGCTGCGGAGACATGATGAAAGGCCGCTTCCCCACCGCCTGGCAGTCATTGCCGCTGCCGTCGTGCTGAATGCCAAAGCTGCAGGAGAGCCAGGCCCCCCGCTGGTAAGCTGCGAGCCCCCAGAGGCGCCTGCCCGCCAGCCTCGCCCCACCCCGCCCCCCAGGCTTGCATGGTGCCCCCTTGGGTACCAGGCTGGCTCATCAGCCCAACAGCTGTGTGGCCCTGGGAAAGGTACTTTCCCTCTCAGATCTGCGTTTCCTTAGTCTAGAAGATGGGCGAGACCAGGCTAGTCTCCCACGGGGCCCCGGGGCGCAGCAGCCTGGCCGTGGCAGCTGGCTGTGGCCCCTGCCACCTCCCTCCCACCAAGAACAGTCTGACGGGCCCTCCCACCCCCAGGGCCTCGTCCCAAGGCTGTGTCCCGGAGTTAAGGGTGTTTGAGCTGCTTCCTCACGGAAAAGTGGTGTCCTCCAGAGACCGTCCTTAGAAAGGAGGTGAGGAGAAGCTACTATGTGCCAGGCATCATACAGAGGACTTTCAGACCTCATTCAGTCCTCCAGGAGGTGGCAGATTTGGGGACGAGCATCATCTCTACTGCCAGGGCAGCTTTTCAAGGCCATGCCTAGATGGCTGTGAGCCAGGGAGCCCACAGCATCTGAGCGGTGACCCCCACACCCTGACCATTGGGGACCCCACATAGTCAGAGAGGCTACCACGTTCATAAGCAGCGGCACAGGCCACGGGTTAAGCCTCAAGCAGCCGCAGGGCCAGAGGGGGCAGGGTGCTTGCCTCGGGCCACACGGCAGGAAGTGCAGGCATTTGGGGAGGCCGCTGAGCCAAGTATGCGGCATCAGAGGGCAAGGGGGAGGGGCTGCCAGTGCCTCTGACCCAACAGGTCAAAGGAGACCTGTTCCGGGCGCCCGAGGGCCTCTCTCCTGTTCCCCAGAGCTGTGGGTAGGGACCCGGGGACACAGGGGATAGCCAGGGCACCCCTTCCTTAGGATTCTGATGCATGTGGGCCTGGCTGCCCAGTGCCCCCCAGGTCAGGAGCTGGCATTGGGGGCTGTGGGTACCTGTGCCCGAGCTCGTGGGCCACGGTGAAGGCCAGCGGCAGGCCCGTATCTTCGTTGACGCTGCAGCTGCGGGAGGGCTGGCACATGCCCCCCACATGGGACAGGCCCAAGGTCTCACAGGGCTGGTTCATGGATGCACACAGGTCCTTCCTGCACCGGTAGAGAGAAGGGCGTTCAGGCTGACCTGGCCTGGTGCCAGGCCCGCCCGAGCCAGGGGCCCCAGGAGGGGAGCGAGAAGGGCACCCGCCCCTCCCCCCCCTGCTCCAAGACGCTGGGCAGGCACAGCAGCCTTGGGGACGCGTGTGTCCTTGTTCACCCAGGCTCCGCTGAACACCCTGTGGGCCCGGGGAGCGGACCCTGCACAGATCTGTCACAGCCCGGCTGAGGGAGAAGAACCCCGCGTGGGATTCACAAGCGCTGCCTCTGCACAGACTGGCTGGAGCAAAACACACACACGGGTGAGCGTGGCCCTGGTGAAATCCCAGTGAGACCTGTGCCCGGCTCCGTGCCCACTCCCGGCTGGGCCAGCGCACCACGGAGACGCCAGATGCTACAACGTATCTCGCTGTATCATTTCTGACACCGGCACGAGAATCCGCAATTGTTTCTGAACAGAGAGACCGGCCCGCGCGCTGACCAGCCGACGCCCCGCAGAATGAGGCCCTGGGAGCAGGGCTGGGCTCCCAGCTGGCAGCACCTGGTGAGCAGGATGGCGGTGTCGTGGTGCAGCGGGTGGGTGTCCCCCTTCATGTTGATGCTTTTCTGCCACTTGCAGAAGCTCCTCAGGGTGTTGTCCGCATGGTGTGTGACCTTTAGGTCCCCCTGCGGGCAGACAGTGTGGCCTGTCATGCCTGCCCCTGGGCTCCAAAGGCACAAGCAGGACTCCGATGCCCAGAGAGGGCAGTGGGAGAACAGCATGGTGCCCCTTCCTCCTGCAGGGACTGGGGGACAGATGATACCGTCTGGGGATGCGGAGACCCCCACTCTGCCTTCTGCATGCATGCGTGCACGCAGCCGCTCACCTCGTCGTCTTCCAGGAGGACCAGGCGCACGACGGTGATATGGATGGGGTTCCCGATGCTGGGGTCGTGGAAGATGCCGGCCACCTGCCTCATGGAGGTCAGGCTGTCACTCTGGCCCTAGGACATGGGCAGCCACTCCCCACCCCCAGCCGACACCCAGGCTCACAGGCCTCCCCCAGCTACCTGTGGGGGCTCCCGCTCAGCCCAGGACAGAAGGCCACCCCCAAAGACAGAAGGGGTGCAAGGTGCAGGGAACGGGCGGGGTAAAGTCCTCTGCTCTTTTACAGCTCCCTCAGAACAAGAACAGCCAGCCCACAGCTGGGGACAGGCCTCAGGGTTCCGGTGGGCAGGGATGGCAGGCCAGGCCAGCTGTGACCTGGCTTCTAGGGATTCTGACCGGAAAAACACAGTTCCAATAGGAGTGACCCAAACACACTCTGTTCCGAGGACACAAGAGCCCCGATAATGGGGATATCAGGTCGACGCTGCCTCCCAAATGCCAACAGCCCCCCAAAGCCTCACTGGTGTCCAGCTTCCTCCCAGGGACTCCCTGGACCCAAGAGACTGGAGACTGTCCCCCCACCCCCGCTGGGGGCCTGAGCCTAGGGACCAGCCTGCCAGCCACCCCGCCAGGGCCACCCCTACCCACGGCCACTCACTATGTTCATAATGGTCAGCACGTAGCTCTCCACCTGAGGCTGCCCGTGGTACTCCACCATCTTGGCATCAGCCACCACCAGGGTCTCCACCCACTTCTCTTGGCTGACTGAAGGCTGGTGCAGATGCCTGAGCTGCCGGCGCCGCTGCTCCGAACGCTCCTGCCAGCGCCACCAGGATGCCTGCTCCAGGGACGCTGTGGGCCGCGGACAGCGTGGGGGAAGCTATCAGGTGGGCCTGGCCCACAGGGCACCAGAGCCTCTGCTAAGCGAGCTCTCGGGGACAGCGCTGGAGTCAGAAGCAAGAGGCCTGGATGCCCAGGGTGGCTGGGCCCCTGAGCTGTACCATGTGACCATGACTTTGTTACTTCCGGTCTGGGACCCTGGGGGTCACCGACTGGACGTAGGAATACTCCAATCAGCCTCAGAAGGTAGGCTCAGGGGCCATTGACGATGGTGGACATGACACAGTAAAGCAGCGTGCCCACGAGACAGGAGGTCCCCAGCCGTCTCCCCATGTGGCACCGCCCCCCCGGGGGGGGGGGGTTAGTGCATCCCAGCACATGCTGACCCCTCCCCGACCCCTCCGGGAGGCCTGCTCCTCTGCAGGAGGCTGAGGATCAGGGAGGAATCGCTGTATGTAGCCAGGGAAACCAAGGCCAAGAAGCGTTTATCTGTTCCAGCAGAGTCCCTGAGCCGTGGCAGCTTCTGAGGTCGGCACGCTGGCAAGCGGCCTCCAAGCCCTGGGTGCCCTTGGCGGACAGCTCTGCACCCGCCCTGGCCCTTGCGCTAGGTCCCCAGTACCAGAGGTCAGTTATTCTTGGGTGGGACCCAAGTGGGGAGGGGAGGGAGGAGGCTTCAGGTTAGTTGCCCTGATGGAGTACATGTGGCCGGTCCTGGCCTGGCCTGGCCTGGCGACTCCAGGAATAATGGTGGGCAGCGAGGGGCGGGGCACAGAGAGGCCACGCCCCAAGCTGGGCGTGGCCAAGGAGACCGCAGGGAGAGGGCTCTGTATCGGAGATGAGCTGGGCAGGCCTGGGAGGCAAAGGCCTCAGGCCTGGGAGCACATAGAGGTAACCGGCTACTACATGTATCTGTTGGTCCCTCTGTGTCCCTTTGGCCCAAGGGGAGCCAGGCATGAGGATGGGAACGGAGGCTTCAGGAAAGGCCCTCCATGTGCCTGCCCTGCTGCCATAAGCACCTTACCTTGTACCCCGCAGGTGCCTGGAGCCCCGGAGATGCCCTGCTCCGCCTGCCCCCTGGGGGCCTGACGTTTGTACACCACGTGCGGCTGGGCACGGTTGGGCCGGGCCGTGACGCCTTCCAGGGGCTCAATGAAGTAGTCTTCGTTGGAGAGTCGGAACACACCTTTCTGGGGATAAGTTCCCGGTCACACGGGGAGAGCCGGCCCTGGCTGCTCTTCTCCCATCCCTACTCCCGGCTGGCCGTGGACACACCGGGCCTGCGTTCACACTGTGCCCTTTGCCTGGAATGTCCTTCTTGCGCTGTCATGCAGCCAAAGGCTCCAGGCTAAAGCTGCTCCACCCGCCCTGCATGCTGTTCGGAGAGACTACTGAGTCTGGTCCCAATGGAGCAACACAGTGTCTTCCACGCAGTCCCACGCAGCCGTGCTGGCTGGGCAGCCGGCCATCTCCTCTGGAGACGCTCACGGCCAGCAGGACATGCATGTTCTTCACTGGTCCCAGGGCCTGCTGGAGGAGGGAAAGCCACACTCCAAAGGAAGAGGGGCTCCGCCGCTTTCTGAGCTACCTCATCTGCATGAATGCCGTGGTTCTGAAAGTGGGTCTCTGGACCTGCATCGCCAGCACCCTCTGGGAGGCCGTCACAAGTGCCCCACAGTCCTAGCCTGTGGGACAGTGTTTCAAGATGGCCTGCAGGTGATTCTAGCTCACACTAAAGTTGGGAACCCAATCCTCCTAGAACAAAGAGGCTTGCACTCTCACTCCCAAGGTGGCTACTGAGGCTTGGGGAGGGGAAGTGAATTGGCCAAAGCCACCAGTTGAGCCCGAGGTGAGGGTGGGGTACTCACCAGGCCGTCGCAGGCACTGATGGCTGCCATGCCTCCCTCCAGCTCAGGGTCCTGCACCTCACCCAGCAGGTGACAGGTAGGCACTCGCGTGCGGATGTGGGTGCTCCCCAGGCCGCCACGCCGGCGCGTCTCGCTCACGAAGCCGGGCGCCAGCAAGCGTGTGTTGGCGGCCAGGTGGAAGCGCAGCGCGCGCCCGCGGAACTGCAGCTCATAGAAGGCGCGCACGGCCGGGTACGCAGACAGGGCCCGCTTGCGCAGCACACGTGGCCACAGGTCGTAGGACAGGAAGACGCCCTCCGCGTCCACGCGCACCGGGTGCACAATGTCCAGCGCCTCCGGCCCCTTGGCCGCCAGCCCTGCAGGGAGAAAACCGTGAGGTCTCCAGGGAGCAGAAACCGCCCTGTGCTCGCAGCCCAGACGGAAGCTCCATCTAGGCCAGGCTGCATCTGGCAGGCATCCAGTCTGCGTCCTGCCAGACCTCCTGCCCAATGCCCTGGACACACTGGTGGGGTGCCCCTGCTGAGGACGCCCCCCTCCCCCATTGCTTACCACAACCCCAGGCCAACCCTCTGGTACCCTGCTCCAAGAAAACGGCCCTGAACACAGGAGGCAGGGCTGGTTTTGGTGACTTACTGAGTGACTGAACCACCGCCCCTATCTCTGATTTTCAGGAGGACACCAGTGCCCGGATTTCCCAGGCTTCTCAGATAAGAATTCCTTACAAACAAGTTTCTGTGCCCTGACCCAGAGGCACGGACTGAATCAGCATCTCCACTGAATCAGCATCTCCAGGAAACCCTGCGGGAAGCTGTGTTACGACCCAGAGCCTCAGGGAAGTTGGGAAATCCCCCACTGGAAGTGTATCCGGCTGAACGTAAGTAACACCTGGGGCGCCCTGCAAGCCTGTAGGTGCCCAGGGCTCTGCGGCTCCAGAATCAGCTTTTTTGGTACTTTCCTAAGCCCTCAGAGGGTCCTGATGTAACCGTGTGGGAGCCTGGCATGGGGAAGCCACTGGGCTGGATAATCCAAGGAAGCGCCAGCCCGGGTGTCCTGAGGGCATTTGGAATGTTCCCACAACTGAGGCCGCACACTGTGTTTGTCGGCTCATTGATTTTTTTTTTTTTTTTTTTTGCGGGGGTGTTGCTTTTGGCTGACACAAATATTGGAAAGTATTTCATCAGTCGTCAATGTTTAAAAATCCCACGTTCCCGCCTGGCCAGGTGGTGTGGTTGTTCTGAGCATCACCCCCCACACACCAAAAGGCTTTGGGTTTGATTCCCGGTCAGGCACGTATAGGGTATGACCAATGACTCTCTTCTCCATCCCCCGTCCTGTCTTTCTAAAATCAATAAACATATATCCTCAGGAGAGGTTTTTTTTTTTTTTTAATTAGATGTTGTTGTACCCCCAAACTCTCAATTTTCAGCTCTCCTTGAAAATTCTCATCATGGCTCCAGGTCAGGCCTCCATGACCACTTCTCAGAAGCATTCCTGTAGTGCAGGCTGCTGTTCCCCAGCTGCCTCAGTCCCCACCAGTCCCTATTGTCTTCCCACGATGCTGCAGCTGAGTACAGATCGCCCTCTGGCTTCACACTTGTGTTTCATTCAGCAAAGAACTGAATCTCTAATAAAAATGGGAAAACAAGAAGTGGGTCAAGAAAAATGTCTCCTCACCAGTCTCGTCTTTGTCTACATTTGTTACCTTCCCGGCCATGGCATTTGGGGTTGTGAAGGAGTGTGAGGTGCCCGACACCCAGGAAAATATACAAGACACTGTCCTTGCCCTCAAAACACAGGGTGCAGGGACCTTGGGAACGTCACCCCTGGCACAGTGCTGAGGAGGTGCACATGCCGGGAGGGGACACCCACAGATGGACGGTGCGGGAGAAAAGCTCCGTCGCAGACACCTTACAGAGACCACGAAGATGAGGAGGGCATCTCGGTGGTAGACTCCCAGAAAAGACCAAAAAGCTAGGACTACGGGTACAACGGGCGAGAAGGTAAGCCTGGGCCCCATACGCGTCCTGTGAAATGAGAGGCAGGGGTGACAGCACCTTGTCAAAGGTGTGAGCTTTGAACAGAGGAAGACCTGGCTCTGTCCCAATTCAGCCGCTTGATAGTGTGTGGCCTGGAGGCCGAGGACAGTCACAGAGCTGGGGCACTGATGACATTAGGCCTGCAGCGCCCAGTTCCCCAGGGGAGGACAGGAGCTACTGCAGGTAACAGCCATCCCGGAATGAGACAGGAAAGTGGGTGAAACAGGAAAGAAGTCCATTTGCCACTGGGGAATCTGAATCACTGCAGAGAAATGGGCCCCAGAGCTGCAAAAAGTGCCCCGGGGAGGGACCCAAGTCCCTGGGGACATAGGTTCCTGTTGAAAACTTCCGCTCTAGGCCCCGGGCCAACTCTGCCACACAGACTCCAGGTGAGCGATACAGATGCAGAAAGGTGTCAGAGGCCAGGGAGAGATAAGCTGCAGGTCAAAGACATTCGGAGGACCGCACAGGGAACCAGCTTGCCAGCTGGGCCACCCGCCACACAGAGCCTCCGTTTCTCCCGCTGTGCAATGGGCGTGATAGTCATACCCACTCCTGAGACTGCAGAAATTAGAGGAGTCAATACTTAAGGGATGAGAACAGCAGGTGGCCCAGAGCAAGAGTGAGCTAAGTTTGAGTGAAAGTTAGCCACAGAAGTTCTCCAGCACACTTAGCCAGTTTTCTGAAAACCTGCTTTAGATTGGCACACGGGGTAGGGACGGGCAGAGTGGATGCGGGATGGCAGCAGCGGCCACTCGGCGGGACTGCCAGGGGCCCGTGGCCTCATCTGCTCTGATTGGCGGGTGTTAAATGCTTTGACTGTCACTCTTTGGTGACAGAATTGTCATTTTGGAGCTTCTACCAAGGAAACACCAACTAGAGGTGTCCCCTCCCCTCCCTGTCAAGAACCTGCAGGATGGTCCAGCCCTTCAAACGACCTAGAGCTCCTGCCAAAGAGAAAAAATAACCAGGGTGAGTGCATGTGTGTTTATGTGCGGGCACGGGTGTGAGACCCACGGGGCTCCCGTGTGGGGTTCAGCCTTTTGGTGGGGACGTGGCTGGGCGCCAGTCCCAGCAACTCCAAGTCTGTCTGACCGTCGCATGTCCCTAAAGGTGACCCCAAGCCGTGCACTGTAGCCCCAAAGAAGTCTTTGCATTCAGTGGGCAGACCCCCAGACTAGGTCTCCCGGGGCATCTGCAAAGACAGTGGCAGAAAGTTCATGGCCTCAGGGTCAGGCATCCTGAGTGTGAGCAGAACGGGAGGCCCCCCTCACCCCACTACATATCTGTGGGCATGCCCGACACAGACACTCCACCGTGGGGGGCTGCCTGCCTGCCCTGTCTGCACCCACACATGGCAGCTCCCAAGGACTCCCTAATCTTCCTGGGTCTGCCTGGTCCATCCATACAAATAATGGCCACCACGTGGAGGCCATCAGGCTGTCACTCAACCCTTACCAGAGCCCTATAACCCCTATTCGACAAATGGGTGACCGGCAGCCCTGCTGGGCAGCATGGTGGCCACACTCATCTGAGGTCAGCTGGCCTGCAGAGGAGGTAGAGAGAGCCCTGACCACAGGGGACCCCTCCCCAGCATTCTTTCCACAGCTGCTAGGAGAGCTGGACCCAAGTTCAGGCTCAGGCGCCGGCGCCGGGGGAACCACGTTCCTGCTCCCGCACCCCCACCCCCATCACCGGGCTCTCCCTCAGCAAGCTCTCGGAAGCCCAGGGGCGGGCTAGCAAGTCACTCTTGATGAGCCTGCCCCTTCATCCATAAAGGACATTCCAGCACCTGCCTGGTGGGGTGGCACCGAGTAAACGCCCAATAATTGCTTGCTCCTCCTCCACGTCCCACATTGCTGCCCACAAAACCCCTACCACGCTGCTCCCCTCAGCTACTCTGCTCACCGGCTCCCCAAAGCAACGGCTCCGTAGTAGGTCTCCTACCCTCAGCGTGCAGGCCTAAACCAGTCCCCACCCCCAGACACCTTTCCAGCCCCCACCCAAAGGTCATAGTCCTCAGGCCTCTCCTGCTCGGCCCTCCCCACCGTCCCGCCCCATCAGACCAGAAGCTCCCCGGGCGAGCGGGACCAGGGGATCCCACACCCCCGGCTCCTAAATCCCCAGGCGGGCTGCTCGGCTGCTCCGGACGCGCCAGGCGCTCCTCGGCCAGAGGCTCGTCGGAGGCCGGCCAGGCGAGGCGGAGGCAGGAAGTGCAGGGCGGTGCGAGACCGGACCCCACCGAGGGCCGCGGGCCGTTCCGAGGCGGGGGGCGGCCGGGGGACAGGAGGACCGCAGCGCCTTGCAACCTGCTTTCCACACAGGCGCACGGAGGAAGGTGAGAAATCGACTCCTTTGCGTGTAGACTGTGCTCTGTGCAGCCCCTCGGACGAGAGACCCCGGGAGGGACGCGCGCTGCAGCGCCCAAGCTGGGGGCACTGGAGCCCAGGAGCAGAGAGAGACTTCTTCCCGCACGGGCAGGGCCGCTGGCAGAGTCGGATCTGGAAGGCCCCCCACCCCACCCTGTCCCTCCTCACACCCGGGGGCGGCGAGGGGCGAGCCAGGGGTCCGTGGAGGACAGAGGGGCCGCGCCGAGGCGGGGATCGGGGCGCCCACCCACCTGGTGCGGGTCCGGGCGCGCCGGGCGCCAGCGCGCACAGCAGCAGGAGGAGGGCGCGCAGGGGCGCGGGGCTGTGGGAGGCGAGGGGGCCCGGGCCGGGCATGCTGGCCACCCCTCAGCCTCCTCCTTGCGTTCACTCCTCTCTTGCCGGTCCGGGTCCGGCTTGGGACTTGCACCACTGGCCGCGCGCCTGCAGCTCCGGGTCGGCCGGACTCCGCCCGCGTGCAACAAAGGCTGCAGGACCCGCCCTCCGCGGAGGCGAAGAAAAGACCAGGGAGCGAGAAGGGGCGAAAGAAGAAAGAAAGGGGAGATAGAAAGAAAGAAAAGAAAAGAAAGAAAGAAAGGAGGTGGGTGGGAAGCAGGGTGGTAGGGAGGGGCGGCCGCCGGCCCCCGCCCCGCTCTGGCTCCTGCCCCCGCCCCGTTCCTCCCCACCAGCCTCCCCAGGGGCAGCGTAGGGTCAGCCCCGCAGACTTACACCCACCCACCGCCCGTGGGCTGAGGGCGCCCTCTGCTGGTGGCGCTGAGCCGGCTCTTCCAGCCTGGGCTCTGGGAGACCCCCCAAAGAATCTGGAATTTCCGGAATTCCTGCCTGGTCCCCAATCTGTGCTTGAGTATGCGCCCCTCGGTGTGCGCCCCGGCCGGGCAGCCCTGCCCCTCCTCGGAAAGGGACACGGCGGCCTCCTGAGGGCCGGGGAAGGAGGGGTGGATGTCCCAAGGTAATTTTGTTCCAAGGCCACCTCAGGAGAGAGGCCTGGGTCGCCCCCAGTGGGCAGCCTTTTCGCACGCGAGGCGGGGTCCCCAATTCCTCAACTCCAAGTGTATGTCTGCATGTGGCTAAGCCGGGCCCGCAGCCTCTCAACAGGGCCCCCCTGAGAGCCTGGAGCCCCGCCAACCCAGCCTGACATCCCAGGCCTGCCTGTGCCTCCACCCCGCTGCCATGTCCTGCCACTGCCCCAGCCCGGCCTCTGGCTGCCTGCTCCCTCTCGGGTCTGCCCCCAGGACGCTCCCCCTCCCTCTCCCACACCACCAAGGGGACCTCCCCTTCTGCTCTTCAGGACCAGGACCGTGTGGGTCACCTGGGCTGCCCTGACCCTTGGCCAGCCTCTGTGTAGTAGCTTCTGCCCCCTGAGGCCCGCAGACTAACCGTCACTCCCGCAAGCTGCACCCGGAGCCCCTCTGCCCTCCTGGGGGACCTGTGCAGCACCCTGCCATTCGGTTCCTTGACTTCCTCCAGGGTGGCCTTCCACTCTACCTCCGCCACCAGCTCGCAGGGCCGCAGCCCAGGCGCCGCCTGACGCTGCTGCTGCTGCTGCTCTGACACCTGAAGATCAGGCGTCCCTATCTCAGACCAGACCCATTGTCTTTCCCACCCTCCCAGCGCCCTGGCGGTCACACCGTGCGTTTTTCTCCCTCCAGTCCCTCGTCCCCTTGGCCTGCTCTGCCACCCACTTCCCTCGTCGGCTGCATTCACGGCTCCATCCCTGGCCCTTCAGCAAACCCCGGCTCAACCTGGCCTCTCAATAATAGCAACACTAATAAGAACAAAAAGAAAAAAGAAGAAGGAGGAGGCGGAGGAGAAGAGGAAGAAGAAGAAGAAAGCCTCCACAGCAGGCAGAGCTGAGGGCTTTCCCCTCATTGCTTGGTGAATTCCCCCCACCCTGTTATCATTGTCTTCCTCAGCGAGCAGCCCCAGCCCACACAGCTGGGAAGGGACTTAAAGGGGACTAGAGACTCTTCCTCCCCTGGACCCTCACACCCTTCAGCCGGCCCCTCTTCCTCGAGCTTCCTGACTTGTCACTCACTCGGTCTCATGTCTGTCAGCCGCATGGTAAAGTGGTGTGCACACGTGGGTCCCATTTTAAAGTCCGACCCTTGTTTTACTTTATTTTTTCTTTTTCATCTGTTTTTTAAAATAACCTTTTTTATGATTATGCAAGTACACACTTGTATTATAGGACGTTAGAAAATACAGGACGTTTGAAAAAACATTTTCAAGGTATCAAACATTATTACCTTCATAGATGGCCTTATTTTTGCTAAGTGAGAGATTACTTGGATCTGCAATCTGCTTTTTCCAATCATCTCCACTTTTTTTAGTAATTTATTTTCAATTTTAGAGAGAGGAAAATAGAGAGAGAGAGAGAGAGAGAGAGAGAGAAACGTCAACTTTGTTGTTCCTCTGCTTTGTGCACTCATTGGTTGCCCCTTATATGTGCCCTTACTGGGCATCGAACCTGCGACCTTGCTATACCGGGTCAACGCCCTAATCAGATGAGTTACCGGGCCAGAACCTCGCCTCCACTTTTTCATTGCAGTAAATTTTCCTCTCATTGAATATTCAAAGTATATTCAGATTTCCCCAATTTACCCCCAAATCTCTTTTATAACTGGTTTACTTAGAATGCAATCCAATCCAGGATCCCCTGTTGCACCTGGCAAAAAGTCATTCCTGAAAAAGAGGATGCTTGTAAACAAACAAACACACACAAAGAAAAAGATAGTACTTGTTTGACACTCGGCCCGGGGTCCTAGACAATTTCCCTCCTGATTTTGTGGCATCCACCCACTTCCTCACCCCTCTGCACTCCCTGTGAAACATTGCTTGGCTACAGTGAAGTAACAGATCTCGTGCACTTCATAAAACACTGCCGAAGAGTCGATAACCTTCGCCTCCAAGGGTTATGCTTTTTCTAATCTTACGTATGTTTGTGTTTGTCTTTTCCCCTCCAAAGCAGAGCGCTCCCTCATCAACTGTGTGGGGCTGTGTGGTGATTGGGAACTACAGTTCCTCTTGGAAACACAGAATAAATCTCTAATTTCCTCTTTTACCTGGAAGGGCCTTTTAACAATGCCCCTGCCCACCCCGAGGTGCTCACGGTCGGTGGGTAAACTCCTCTCTTTCAGGTTTGGGTGTAAGCAAGCGCTATATGGTATATTCAGTGATTTCAGAGCCTGCCATGGTTTGTAAATCCTCTTGTGTGAACGATGGGGCGTGGATGAGATGAACCACCGGGGGTGGGGGTCCTAGAAAACCCCCGGGAACCTCAAAGCCACACCCACACGGGGCAGAGAGGCCAGCTCTGGAGCCACGCTCGGGACTCGGGCCTTTTCGGGAGCGACGCCGGACTTCCCCGGTTGTGCACCAGGCAACCCCGGGCTCTGCAGGGGGCCGGGGCCACCCTCACCCACCGCTCGCCCGCTGGCCGCTAGAGGGCCGCCTGTGGGTTTTGCCGAGCAGTGAAGTTCGTACGAACACAACCTAGTCGTGAGACATACATTTGAAAGCAGTGACAAACTTTACCCCTCCGAGCATTAGGAAAAAAATAATGCAACAAGGAACATCCGGCCCGGAGGAAGTGAAAAATAGTCTGT